>NW_003852548.1:786258-798987 GCF_000181295.1 Otolemur garnettii | reverse complement strand
AATGACAACTACAACAAAAAAATAGCCAGGGATGTGGTAGTCTGTAGTCTCAGCTACTTGGAAGGCTGAGTTAAGAGAGTTAAGAGAATCACTTAAGCCCAGAGTTTGAGGTTGCTATGAGCTGTGATGCCATGGCACTGTACCCAGGGCAACAGCTTGAGATTCTGTCTCAAAAAAATAAATAAATAAATAATAAAAAGGGTAGTAATCTATATCTGTGTGATAGATAGTAAAAATGGCCCTACTTCAAGGTGGTTCTGTAGGTCCTTAAATCCCTTTCAAGGCCTTTATTATTTGCCAAGGGCAATAGAATATAGCAAGAGGTCATGGTGTGCCAGTCCCAAGCCTAGGCCTTAAGAGGCTTTGCTACTTCTCATTCTTAAAAACCTGCCCAACTATCATGAGAATAAGCCTGGACTAGCCTGCTGCAGGATGGATGTATAGTTCAGTGCTCCTACCCTGTACCATTGACAGTCAGCCAACTTCAGAAGCAGAGATCCCCGCTGACCTGTAGTTGACCATAGGCATAGGGGAGATTGGCTGAGGACAGCAGAAGTGGTTCACTGAACTTAGTCCAAATTATCCACCCACAGAACGAACCAAATAAATAATCACTATTTTAAGTTTCACTAACTTTTGAAGTGGCTTAGCTATGTAGCAATAGCTGTTAACTGATAGAATATGGAAGGTAGTTTTTAATCATTAACTGCAGAATGGAAATTTCATCACACATCTCAGTCCTACTACACTGAATTGCTTTAGACCAGTGGTTCTCAACCTTCCTAATGCCATGGCCCTTTAATACAGTTCTTGTGAGTCATGAACCACAGGCTAAGAACCGCTGCTTTAGACCCTGGCTAATTCTCCAAAGCAGGCACTACTGCTGGACTCCACAGAGGAGGACACTCTAGCTAATGTCAACATTACAGAGGGTTCAAAAGCCTCTTACCCAAAAGAAGAAGGCTGTAACAGAAACCATATAAATTGCAAATACCACTTGATCTGCAAGTCTCTCACCCTGATGCAAGGCACTTCCATATACCAGAGGTAAGTGGCATTTATGATCAGTAGTTAACTAGCTGACTAGAACGTCAGAGTAACATATCACAGCACCCTTAATACCTCACCTGAAGAGTTTTTAATTCTTTAATGAGAATTTAGCATTGCTGTTAGAATCCCTATTTTTAGTTATAATCCCAATCCTCTTTATCTGTATCAGTGTTACCCTTCAATGCACTCCAGTAAAGGCAGGGAAGATACTAACTTAAAAGATTAATTATACTTAATATACTTAATGTAACTATAAAGTAATTTTTAAAAAACAAATATACCAAAACACATCCAATTACAGGCTGACTTCCAAGGGACTCTCTGGAGCAATAAATGTTTATTCCAACAATGCAATCTCTCAAAATACTTAGGACATTTTTTGTTTGATTTGTCTTCTGTTCCTTTAGTATATTACATTTTTTTGAATAAGGTCAATGGAAGCAATTTTTTTCCTCTGAAAGTGAATTTAATTTTTAGAAACAATCAAATGTTACTCAAAGTCTGTTCAAGTGTACATGCAATTGGGGTGTGTGAAATCAGTTTTAGTGAGAAACAAGCTGGGAAAACAAACTGCACAGTTGATTTATAATTTCAATTCTACTGTTGTTAGCTGGTAGGCCAAAACTCCAATGGCATAAAAACCTTCAATAGCTCCCTACTGTTTGCAAGGCAGCATCCAAGGCACTCCACAATATGGCCATAGCTTACCTTTCTAGCCTTATTTTCCTTGCACTGCCCATTCTCTAGTGAATCGGAGCCTCTTACTGCTCCCCACTTACACATCCTAGTGATTTTTCTAATGTATGCATATGTTCAAACCCCTCCCCAGATAACCCTCTATGTTCATGTCATCTGCTTCTGAACCCCATAAAGTGGCCAACATTGCACATGTTTCAAATAAATACTGAATGAATGAAGTGAATAATCAATTCCTCAAGTGACTTATCAAGTGGCTCTGAAGGTAATTCCAAAAAGAAGAGTTTCAAAAACATTCTAAGCTAGAGAGTAAGTGGCTAATCCCCAGTATGCATTTCAAGGATGAAGTTATAAAATGCTGAAAAAGCAATTGCTTTGCAGTCATGTCTAATGACTACCTAAGAAGGCCTACTAAATCAGGCACTAAGCTGGAAATTAACTAAAATTCCAGGCTACTTTGGTTTGTGGAGACCATGGATCATAATACTATTTTATTTTTATTATTTACTTTATTTGATTTTTGAGACAGAGTCTATGCCCTCAGTAGAGTACTGTGGCATCACAGCTCACAGCAACTTCAAACTCTTGGGCTTAAGCAATTCTCTTGCCTTAGCCTCCCAGGTAGCTAGGACTATAAGTGCCCGCCACAACACCCAGTTATTTTTTATTTTTTTGTTATTGCTATAGTTGTCATTGTTGTTTAGCAGGCTTGGGCCGGTTCGAACCCACTAACCCTAGTGTATGTGGCTGGCACCCTAACCACTGAGCTATGGGCACTGAGCCAGAATACCATTATATTTGAGACAGCAGGCCTTGGAATTTTTGATTTCTTTGGTATTCTCCCCTCCCCTCCAAGAATATCCAAATTGAAAATACTACTTTTTTTATTTATTAGAAAATATTTTATTTTTTCCCTTTTTATTATTCTTTATTAAATCATAGCTTTGTGCATTGATACATTTATGGAGTTCAGGATGCTGCTTTGATACATAACGTGAAATGCTTACATTGAACTAAGTAACACATCCATCACAATTATACTCATTTCTTAATAGTTTTGAAATGTACCACTGCATCATGCACATTAGGTGAGGTCCCCTAAATACCCTCTCTCCTCTCCTCTCTTTCTCCTCTTCCCTTCTACTTGCTGGACTATAGTTATGTTTTGCCATTCATATGAATGTGTAGGTGATTATATACTGATTTCGTAGTAGTATTGAGTACATTGGATACTCCCCCCCCATCCTTGAGAGATACTTTACTAAGAAGAATATATTCCAGCTCCATCCAGGTAAACATAAAAGATGTGAAGTCTCCATCATTTTATGGCTGCACAATATTCTATGGTGTACATATACCACAATTTGTTAATCTATTCATGGGTTGATGGGCACTTGGGCTGTTTCCATGTCTTGGCTATTATGAATTGGGTTGCAACAAACATTCTGGTGCAAATGTCTTTGTTGTAAAATAAGTTTTGATAATCTGGGTATATACCTAGTAGAGGAATTGCAGGATCAAACGTAGGTCTACTTTCTGTTCCTTGAGTGCTCTCCAAACTTCTTTCCAAAAATGTCGTATTAGCTTACATTCCCACCAGCAGTGTTGAAGTGTTCCCTTCTCTCCGCATCCATGCCAACATGTATAGTTTTGGGATTTTGTGATGTGGGCTAATCTTACTGGAGTTAGATGATATCTCAAAGTGGTTTTGATTTGCATTTGATGATTTGCATTCTGATGATTAAGGATGATGAGCATTTTTTCATGTGTTTGTAGGCCATACGCCTGTCTTCATCAGAGATGTTTCTGTTCAAGTCTCTTGCCCACATGGAAATGGGGTTATTTGTTCTTTTCTTATTGATTAGCTTGAGTTCTCTGTAGATTCTAGTTATCAGAGCTTTGTCGGAAATATAACCTGCAAAAATCTTCTCCCATTCTGAAGGTTGTCTGTTTGCTTTACTTACTGTGCTCTTGGCTGTGCAAAAGCTTTTTAGTTTGATCAGACCCCAGTAACGTAGTTTTGGTGTTGCTTCAATTGCCCAGGGGGTCCTCCTCATAAAATATTCTCCCAGGCCAATTTCTTCAAGTGTTTTCCCTGCAGTCTCTTCAGTATTTTTATAGTTTCATGTCTTCAGTTTAAATCTTTTATCCAGTGAGAATCAATTTTTGTTAATGTTGAAAGGTGGGGGTCCAGTTTCAGTCTTCTACAGGTCTCCAGCCAGTTCACCTAGCACCATTTGTTAAATAGGGAGTCTTTCCCCCACTTAATATTTTTGATAGGCTTGTCAAAGATCAAACGACGATAAGTAGCTGGGTTCATCTCTTGGTTCTCTATTGAAAATACTACTTTGATAAGAGATGGATATGTCAAAAATTATAAATAAAGACTCTATAAGAATTTATGAGAACTTTTCCCTCTGATGACACTAAGACCAATAAGCTGAGAACATTTTCTAAGTATTTGTGGGATGAAATTAGTTTATATTAGGGTGAACCATATGAAATTGTCAATGTTGTAGGTCAAAATGTTTGAGTATCAGCAATTTCATATGGGTTTAATGTAATACTGCAGGATTTTGTTCCTGAACAAAAATAAGCAAAACAGAAAAGCCTCTTTCCTTTGCCTCCAAAGTCTTCACATACTCTAGAGAATTTTAATTCCTATGAACTTTTGATGACTTATAATAAAGGAATACATCAAGTTTCTCTTATAAATACATTTTTTTCTTAGTTCAAAACACCTACTTTCCTTTAGGAGTTCTATTCTACTTACCACACTCAAGGTAATTGGCCTGTGGGTCCCCAGTGGGATATTAGGTCTCTCTATTTACATCTCAAATTTCTAGGTCAGATGTGAGCACCCTCTTCACACATGCCATTTGTACATTGCAAATAGGCCACCATACTCAGGATTCCTGAGTTTTGTTTAATGCAAGAGGAAACAGTTAACAAAAAGGTGATCGTCACTATTGGCATGAGCCTGGAGACATTGGTTTTTTTTTTGAGGGATACTTGATTTTATTATAGTTTCTTTTGCTTTTTCTGCCCTCAAAATGCAGCCAGATGGCTAGACTCTCATCACTGGGTCTCTTGTCAGTCAGAGCAGGAGACGCTTCATAGGCAGGATTCCCAGCCTTGCATGTGTGGCTGGAGTGGTGAGGCAGTTCCCCTCCATCTCCCTGGGCAGCCACAACAAGACCCTGTGAGGAGGCGCAGGTGCTTCAACTAACTGGCACTCTCCCAGGCCACAGCCGACACCACACGCTTAGAACAGAGGCTCAATTTTAATACTTCTGAGACACCATTTCAGGGATTGGCTAATACACAGACATGTAATCAATGTAATACTTTTGTGTGCTCACGTAGGTCTTGAGTTGGTGAATATTTTGCATTAACAGTTTTAGAATTTTCTGCGTAGAAATTTTTAGAATTACTCAAGACAAGTATAAATGTAGTCTTTTTATGGTAAATAGTACTTCATGAGAAGCACTGCATATATAATTTCAGCTTCACTGGTCAGAAGAGCCTGTGCTTTCAAGCTTACTGTTAGAAATGCAAAACAGGAACAGCAAAACTCCATCATCCCACCTCAGTTCCCTCAGTACAGGATGTTTTCCTCCTTCAAAGGTTTTTTTATAAGCTCTTTTATCCAGTGTATTTTATATAACCAGCTTTCTCTATTTTCCCAAGATTATTGCACAGTCTAATTAAGTTTTCCCTTAGGAAATACCATCCCTGACACACAAAGAAAGACAAAACAATGGTGGCAGATTGTGGAAACAGAAATATTCTAATTTTTTACCAACTAAAAAACAATAAAAATTAAAAATGTCAAAACTATCTCTAAGCTATTAATATTCAGTGATTTGAAATATAAGCAATTCACAGGAGATTGGTAAAAAGTTCTTTACTCACTTGTTTTTCTCAGGTTCTGAATTCAGAACCCACATTCTCACTTTAACAGCTGATAGATAGCATCACAACCACCTAAAGAAAAGTTCAGTGCATTCTGTTGTAGACAGTATAAATGATGCTTGCTTGTTTTTGCATGACCTATTTCAGAAGTAAAAGCCAAGAAGGAACTGAGTCTCACATATTCAATCTCAAAGGGCTCATCAAAGAACTCAATAAAGATTTGATGAAAGAACCTGGGCCAGAATACGGAAAATTTACCTGGATGTTAGATCAAATTTCTAGTTCATTGCCATACTACAAGTATTTGTATTGCAGTGGCTTCGTAGTAAGTTTTAAATTGATAAAGCAAACTCCCCTCACAAGTTTTCATGATTCATGGGTTTTTATTCTTTCCAAAATGCAAACCTGATCATCACACTCAGTGTAAAAAAATTCTTCCATTGCACCCTAGTGCTCAGACTCCCTCTAGACCAGTGGTTCTCAACCTTCCTAATGCTGTGGCCTTTAATACAGTTCCTGTGGGTCATGACCCACAGGTTGAGAACCACTGCTCTAGACTCTAACAGACTCTGGGTTAATATAGCACAGGAGTGCAAATGTGATTGATCAGAAAGAGTCAGAGAGTCCCTCTCTTTTCCCTGTTCCTCACCAGGCTCATTCTCTCCATTAACTAAGCATTGGACAAATATTTAACAATGTTGTTTACAAGAGTGTTGGGTAAAGGGTCCCCAAGACTACTCCCAGGTTCTGTGATTCATCAGCATATAATCATACTTATAGCTATGATTTATTACAGTGAAAGCATACAAAACAAAATCAGCAAAGGGAAAAGGCTCATGGGATGCAGTCCTAGGGAGACAAGGAATAAACTTTTAAGAATCCTCTCCCAGTGTATATACAAGACAATTTCCCTAGCAACAAGTTGTGAAAACACACGTGAAATGCTGTCTAGTGAGAAAGCCCATTAGAGAGAGATTCAGTGCCCCAGGTTTTTATTGGGGGCTGGTCACACAGGAACCCTCTGACTGGCACATACCGAAATTTCAGACTCCAAGAAAGAATGCAGTTATTCAGCATATATCACATTGCTCATACAAACAGTTACAGCACAATAAGCTACCCTTATCAGTTCTGGGAATGGCAGGAACCCTCCTGAAAATCAAGTTCCCAGATGCTAGCCCAGGGCCAACCTTGTAAGCAGGCCTTTCACAGTTAGATCTCCTATGATAACACATTTTTTGCATAGACGCCAATCATTAGCACGGTTGGGCACTCATGTGTCCTGCCCAGACCTGAATGGAATAAACAAAACTGTGACAGGGCTCTAAGCAAGGGACAAAAAGAACAGGAATGGAGGAGTACACACCCTCTACCAATGCAAGAAAGGTTGATGAGATCTGTTTCCTGGGAGATACAATGCCTGAGCCAGGTTTGGACATACATGTTGGACAGATATTGTGGTATGCCTAGAGATTTAAATCCTAGCTAGGTGAACTTGATCCAGTAATTACCTAGACTAAGTTGTATCTCAGGAAATGAGTTACCCACATGGAGTAGGGGTATTAATCATTTTGATTCCCTGTTTAGATTTTGGCTTCTAAAACTCTTACAAACCACATGGTTCTGTCAGAGGTGGTGCCAACTTACTTTTCCAGCCCCACCTGTGCCTCTCTGCCCTAGTCATCTCTGTGGTCCAAACATACTGGCCTCTTTTCAGTGATTAGAGTAGGTCCTTTGAAAGGAATTTCCTCCCTCTATGCTGTACTCCTTGTTATTACCCTATTTTACTTTACATAGCTAACTCCTGTTCATGTCTTATTTCAATCCAAATAAAACTACCTCAGTCAGGGCAGCCTTCTCTCATCTGCCCCAAATTATGTGAGAACCCCTGTCATTTGCTTTACAGAAACAGTAACTTCTCCTTTCCCACTGTGAGCACATTAAAGTCCATATTTTATACTTCTACACTTTAAGAAGGCAGAGACCATACTGATGTTGTTCACTGTGATGATCTCAGAGCCTAACATGGTACCTAGCACATAGTGAGCACTCATTAAATATATGAATGAGGAATGAAAGAGAGCTCACTCTCCTTCCTCAACAGATACACACCTTCTGGGTCTAAGACACATGACCCAGGTTAGATCAAGAAGTCATCCAAGGGTTTTAACAGAAGTATTGAGAAAGTGCACTATGTCTGCTGCAGATAGTACGCCAGGGAGTGAAACTAAATCTGAGGAAAGCAAAGACGAGAGGAGCTTCAGCGCTGCAATGATTTCCTGGATGTTGACATTCTAAAAGGAGCAGCCCATGGGCTTCATTTACTGGTAAATTCTCTTTCTGTTCTTTTTTTTTTTTTTTTTTTTTTGAGACAGAGCCTCAAGCTGTCCCCCTGGGCAGAGTGCCGTGGCATTACAGCTCACAGCAACCTCCAACTCCTGGGCTCAAGCGAGTCTCCTGCCTCCGCCTCCCAAGTAGCTGGGACCACAGGCGCCCGCCACAACGCCCGGCTATTTTTTGGTTGCAGCCGTCATTGTTGTTTGGCGGGTCCGGGCTGGGGATTCGAACCTGCCACCTTAGGTGTACGTGGCTGGTGCCTTAGCCGGTTGAGCTATAGGCGCTGAGCCTCTCTTTCTGTTCTTTAGGCTAATTTAAGTTGGGATTTTGACATGTGTACCTAACTAAAAATCCGTATACAAAAGTAGTAACTGGAATTAGACATGTGTTTGGTCCCAAAGAATAAAAGAAAGAGTATAAGCAAGCCTAATTAATTTCCTAGCTAGTGGCCTAGGGAATCTTTACAGTTCCTTAAATTATGAATGAATTTGGTTCTGGGACAGAAAGAAAAGATGCCCTGACTAGGGAGTAGAACATAAGCACCCTGGCTGAGGAAACTCACAGAAACCTCCCAACAGGTGGAGAATGGCAAAAATCTCCCTCATTTCTCAAAGGGATACATACATACATGCACATACATATAAAGTCATTACAATAAAAAACTTAAATCTTAATTCAAACTAAATTTTAGACCAGATTAATAAAGCATTGCTTGGATATGCCCTTGAAAAAGAACAAAGCAGTCACTAGCAGCCAGCACAGCTTCTCCAAAAACATGACACACCCAAGTTACTCCAGACTCCTTTCTATTCCATTCACTATTGAGAATATTATTTATAGGTACAGTATATTTGGAGGCAGGATTTCCCTGATGGTAAGATAAAGAATGCAGGCTGAAGATAGGTAAACCTGAAGGAAAGGTGTCTTGTGGTAGAATACAGAGTTATGTTGTTGGCCTTGTCCTGATCAAAATTTTGAATCTAAGGTTATTGACCCTAAGAGGGACAACATTCATCAGAGGAAAGAGAAGAATTCAAAATCTGATAAGCAAAAAAAATAAGATGAATTTTAATTAGAGCACATGTAAAGTCACTGTAATTAAAAAAAAAAACAAAAAACCCTAGGCAGCGTCTGTGGCTCAAAGGACTAAGGCGCCGACCCCACAGGCCAGAGGTGGTAGGTTCAAACCCAGCCCCAGACAAAAACTGCAAAAACAAACAAACAAACATAAAAAACCACCCTGTTTCCTAAATATAGGCTGATAGCAGTTCAGTTTTTGATGTCAGCAAATACCAGAGGATGACACAGGTACTAAACTTGGTCTGAATTCAGAAACATAATGTCTACCTCAGTTGGACAAGTAGACAACCATGTTCCAACTTGAGTATCATAAATGACCAACATTCAGAGAGGAGAACCAAGATTAGAAAAAGGTTTGGAGATCATGTCACACAAATGACAGTTAATTGGTATGGCCGTTTGGGAGAGAGCAAAGAAAAAAATCTTGTAAAACTTAAAGTATCCATACCTTATGACCTAGCAATCCTATATGTAGACATACAGGGTGACCGTAAAGTTCATGTGCAATTTAATATAGTGCAAAATTTAAAATTGCACATGAATTTTATGGACATCTTGTATGTCCTGGAGAAACTCTCACAAATTTGCAGAATGATCAACATAGAATTGTTTATAAACACAAAATCCATGAAGTACTTAAGCTTCCATCAATAGGAGAATGTCTAGACAGAATAAAGTTCCTTCCTACTCTGGGATACTTTACGGCAGTTAAAAACGATGACACAGGTCTACATATCAATCAAGATGGGCTAAATCTGTCAAGGTAATAAAAGGAACCTAAAAATTAGAATGGCTTAACACAACCAGAGTCTATTTATTCCTTGTGCTACATGTTTAAAGTGAATTGGCAGGAGAGCTTATTGTAGTTATTCTCAATCCAAGCTGTCAGAGGCTTCTTATCTATCAGGCAGGGGAATAGAATGTAGCCAGTCTCATACTGGCTTTTAAAACTTCCATTTGGAAGTGCACCCATTATTTTTACTGACATTTCACTGACCAAAGCCAAGTCACATGGCCATACCTAACTTCAAAAGGGACAGGAAATACAATCCTACTGTATGCTCAAATGGCAGACAGCCAAAAATATTATACCATGTTATATTTAATAATTAATACAATATATAGTACGGAAAGACTAATAGAAAACATGAAAAGATCTAAAACTTTTTCTGTGTGGAAAAAACATATGAACACATTCATAATACTACCATTTATGTAAATTAAAATATAGATACAAAACCAACCTATATATTGTTTATACATATCTATATATGTATGAAACTGAAGAGGGAGGAGGAAGACACTAGAAGAGGTGACCAAGGTGGAAATAATCATTTTTGTAATGTTTTAATTTCCTTTATTTAAGAAAAGGTAAAATAAGATAATATCTTCATTGTTGATAATTCTGGATGGTGGAGAATATCAGTGTTTATTATATTATTCTTTGAATTTTTTCCATTATATTAAAATAGGAAGTTGTTAAACAAACCAGCAATTTTTGGCCAAAAAGACTACAGGTAAGAGAAAGGGGAATGGGAAATAGGAAAATAGATGGCTTTAAATACTTTGGACAAAGGAGATGTGATCTGTGTGGACATAGGAGAGCAGGGAATAAAGAACAATCTATCAACGGTTTTGAGTAGCTTCATTTTTTTGAGTAGCCTCAAAAACAGATGGAGGAAAAATACGTATTCTTTGGCTAGAAAAAAGTGGTCTAGAGCCAGACAACCACCTACCTGACAAAATACTGTGGAGAAAATTTCTGCAGTAGAAAGGCATCTGGATCTCCAACTTCCCTCCAATTCTTAGGTTCCATCAACCTTAAACCAGATCTTCTCAGTTTAGAGCTCATAGGCTCTGAGAAATTCAACACAGTTATCCCAGGACAAACTTTAAAAAGTAATGCTCCAGGTTAGGCACAATGGCTTGCTTGAGCTCAGGAGTTTGAGACCAGCCTGAGCAAGAGTGAGACCCCATCTTTACTAAAAACATAAAAATTAGCTGGGCATCATGGTAGATACCTATGGTCCCAACTTCACTTTTTAGGAGGCTGAGGCAAAAAGATCACTTGAGCCCAAGAGTTTGAAGTTGCTGTGAGCTAGGCTGATGCCATTGCACTCTACCCAGGCCGACAGAGTGAGACTATATGTCAAAAAAAAACAAAAAACAAAAAAAACACCAAAAAAATACAACAATATGAGTTCAACACAGCCCTGAATTGTGATACCTACAAATATTTCACAATCAATAACTCACTTAATTGGGTCTAAAAATGATTATTGGCTGGGGTGGGAGGGTATCCACATGAGTTATACTGGCCTTGAATAAAGCTAACTTTAATTCTCACTCCTAGGTCAACCTTATGCACATAATTTTAAATCAGCAAAGAAGTATTGTCTATTCAATCACTGTTCTCCCAGTACCAAAGCAAATTGCTCCCACAGCTAAAGGTTTCTCCATAGAAACATCCTACTGAAATGAACATTCCTTTGTAAAATGGAAGAGTAAGAACAATGAGTGTGTTTTCTTTTAAATAAGTTGCTCTGGCTGCTGCCATAAGAAAAAAATAATAGTCTTAGCCATGGAAAACAAGTATCACTGACAAGTCTTTAAGTAAGGAGAGTCAGTCTGGCAAAGATACGTGGGATAAGAACTCAGGCAGCGTTCTGCTGCTGTCCTGTGCCCAGCCAAGAAGATAATGGGTTTCAATAGGAGTAAATAAGATAACATGCCATACCACAGGATTTTCTTTCCAAAAGGTAATATACTTTTTGTGGCAGTAAGTTTTTTTTTTTTCTGTACATCATTAATATATGCCCAGAAAGTTATGAGTTGAACAGTTTTTCCATGCCTGGAATGTAAGTGATCTTAATAGATATCTGGGAAATCCATCATGGCTTTTAAGGAATGCATGTTGCTACCAGAAAAATACTGAAAGCCTGAGACAAGAGAATCACTTGGGCCCAGGAGTTCAAGTCTAGCCTGGCAATAATTATACCTCATCTCCACAAAAAAATTAAAAAAAATTAATCAGGTGTGACAGTGCATGCCTGTAATCCCCTCAAAATCCCTAGGAGTTGGAGGCTACTGTGAGCTATGATGATCCCAGTGCACTCTAGCCTGGGCAACAGAGGAAGATCCTGTCACAAAAGAAAAATAATAAAAGCACACTACAACATAAAACATGTGCTTTACCCATGTGTTTTTGCCCATTTTAGATTTCCTTCCTGCAGTGATTCTGTACCATACAACAATAGGAAATATAATACTTACACAGAAGTAACTATTATTTAATAGTTTCTTCTATTAAATTTCAAGACTAAAAACAAACCTCCCAAACAGCCCACAGATTCTTAAATATTCTCAAGTTAATAAAGTTAGTGTCGTTTAAATATTATCATCTTAAGCTGGGCACAGTGGCTCATTCCTGTAATCTTAGCACTCTGGGAGGTTGAGGCAGGTGGAATGCTTGAGCTCCGGAGTTTGAGACCAGCCTAAGCAAGAGAGACCCTATCTTTAAAAATAGCCAGGCATCGCTCGGTGCCTATGGCTCAAGCGGCGAAGGCGCCAGCCACATACACCTAAGGTGGCAGGTTCGAATCCAGCCCGGACCCGCCAAACAACAATAATGGCTGCAACCAAAAAAAAAAA
>NW_003852548.1:779985-786107 GCF_000181295.1 Otolemur garnettii | reverse complement strand
TGAGGCTCTGTCTCAAAAAAAAAAAATAGCCAGGCATTGTGGTGGGTACCCATAGACCCAGCTACTCAGGAGGCTGAGGCAAGGGGATCGCTTAAGCCCAAGAGTCAGAGGTTTGCTGTGACACTCTACTGGGGGTGACAAAATGACATTCTGTCTCAAAAAAAAAAAAAAAGACATATTACCATCTTGCTAGACCCAATTCCTGACTGTGCTTGAGCTGCACATGGCCTGGCCTGCATTACTCACCAGAAATACTGTGACAGAGAAAAAGCCCTCCTGTTGGAAAAACAGCTGGCTAGACTACCACAATACCTTACAGAGACACAGGACTGGCCCTATTTTATGAGCAAAATCTGATCCCCTCACCCCTCTTACCCCTACTCAACTTCTCTACCCTTCAAATCCAAGCACTTAAATCTTAAAATGTCACAGAGCAGTACATTTATCCTTAGAAGATAGAGTTTGGTGATAAAATGCAAGACTGTAATGCTAGGCAGGAGAGAGAGTGGTGAGGGGAGGGCCAGATACAAATAGGAGAGCCAGGAGAAAGGGATTGGTGAATAAAGTTCTGGGGGGCAAAGGTTACTGGAAAACAGCAGGACAGAAGCAAGAGGCTATGACAGAGAGGCAGGGTCAAGAAAAACAATGAGTTCAATGATATGCTACACAAAGACAAAGAACTGTGTTTCCGGATGAGATTACCACGTATGCCTTCAGAAAAGTGGCTCTGTTTTTGAAGGGGTCATTATGTATTCAGTCAATAGTGCAGCTCCTCTGCTTACCCTTAGCAACTTTTGTCCACCTAACTACAAAAAACAGTACATCTCTATTGTACTCTATTGTACTCTATTATTTCAGAGATATAAATACTGGGGGATAGGAATTAACCCCAAACAGCCATTAAAATAGTTAAGACTTGTAGTTCCAGGTAAGATGAAATAAACACATAGCCACCTTTCTGTCCACTGAATGCAACTATAAAATCTGTAAAGAATATATAGGCAACCATTAGAGAAGCCTTAAAAGTATCTAACAGTAGGCAATCCGGAAAGAATGTCAGAATACAGAGTTATAACTGAACTGGCAGTGACTTTACCACTTTTTCCCCTCTGGTATTCACTGGCCTACACTCAACACAATGAAATCTTAAAGTGAGCACTGTGGTTAAAGCACATGTGCTGGTTCTGGCTAAAGGTGCTTTTTTGGAAAAAGGAACTAGTAAAGCTCAGAGAAACTAGGGGGAAATCCCCTGGGTTTTTCTCTCCTTTTCTCCCCTCTTTCATGCCTAGAAAAATCCCATAGTGGAAGCTGTGGCAGCAGCAATGAAAAACTGACTGGCATAGGGAGATTATAGGAGCTAAAACTCTGAGGGAGAGAAACACTTCATTCCATTTGATGGAACTATGGCTCCAAAAGGGCAAAGTTGAATCCTACTTTTTTCTTAATTTCTCTCTGTCCACCTGCCTTTTGTGCCTCAGAGGGAGTACAATGTGAGAGTGGGTGGTTTCTGGCTGGAGGACCAAAAAAGAAAGCCCTAGGAAACTGGAAAGTACCAGGGAAATAATGAAGAGGGAAGAACTCAGGAAAGCAACCCATAAAGCTGCTTATGAACTTGCTTATGAACTCCTGGGATCACTTCTACCTACTTACATGTGGATTTGATCCTAATTAGCATATCACAGATTTTGAGAAATGAGTTAACAAACACCCAGGTCTCCAACTGACCAGTGGGTGGCACACACAGGACAGATCTGAATAGCACTGCAAAGCCTCTGAATACCGAACTAATATTTGAACTACAGCCCACAGAAAGTGAGCAGGAACTTACAGTCTGAACCTAACCAGGTCAACTGCTGCTAAAACAAACATATCAACATTCTCTATTGGTTTGAAAGAAGATTCAGAGTCTCACAATATAATATTCAAAATGTCCATGATAAAATACAAAATTACTTGGTATACAAAGAACCACAAAAATGCTAACTTTCTTTTTTAAATTAAATCATAGCTGTTTACATTAACACAATCATGGGGTACAATGTGCTGGTTTTATATACAATTTGAAATATTTTCATCAAACTGGTAAAAATGCTAACTTTCATGGGAAAAGACAACAGATGCCAAGAATCAGATAACACACAGATGCTAAAATTATCCAACAAGGACTTTAAGGAACTATTATAAAAATGCTCAAATGGCCAGGTATGGTGGCACTTACCTGTAGTCACAGCTACTTGGGAGGCTGAGCTCAGAAATTTGAGTCCAGCCAGGGCAACATAGCAAAACTTTATCTCTAAGAAAAAGATCAAGGGCGGCACCTGTGCCTCAGTGAGTAGGACACCAGTCCCATATCCCAACAGTGGTGGGTTCGAACCCAACCCTGGCCAAACTGCAACAACAACAAAAAGAGGTAGAAGGATGGCGCCTGTGGCTCAAGGAGTAGGGCACTGGCCTCATATAGCAGAGGTGGTGGGTTCAAACCCAGCCCCTGCCAAAAACAACAACAACAACAACAAAATCAAATAAGCAATCACTAAACTTGAATACTCTCCAAAGAAAGTTAAAATAGCAAAGAGAAGTAGAAATAGTAATCAAATGGAATATAAAATAACCAGAATTAACTGGAAAAACACAACAGAGTGGAGGACGCAATGACTTTAAAGATAGATAAATAAACTAGCCAGTCTAACTAACAGAAAGAAAAAAGAACCAAAGCCTAACATTTGTGTAATCAGAATCCAATACAGAGAAGAAAAAGAATATGATGCTGAAAAATTTTTAAAGAAAAAATAGTTGAGGTAGCACCCTTAGCTCAGTGGGTAGGGTACCAGCCATATACACCCACACTGGCAGGTTCGAACCCAGCCTGGGCCAGCTAAATAACAATGACAATTCCAACAACAACAAAATAGCCGGACATTGTGGTGGGCACTTGTAGTCCCAGCTACTAGGGAGGTTGAGGCAAGAGAGTAGCTTAAGCCCAAGAGTTTGAGGCTGCTGTGATCTATGACGCCACAGCACTCTACTGGGGACAAGAAAGTGAGACTCTGCCTCAAAAAATAAAAAAGAAAGAAAAGAAAAAATAGTTGAAAAATCCACATCCATACACATTATGATCAAATTGCTGAAAACTAAAGACAAAGAACTGAATAAATAGATAATTCAACACTAATAGACTTTAACACCCCTCTCTTTGTAAGAGATAGAACTAGAAATATCAGCAAGAACATATAAAATTTAGATGAAACTATTTAAAAATGATCTAACTGGTATCTACATAACACTCCTTCCAAGACAAGCAAAATATATGTGCTTTTCAAGTACCCAAGCCACATTCTTCAGGAATTGCTGATGGGACTATAAAATGGTTCAGACATCTTAGAAAACAGTTTTGCAGTTCTTTTTTTTTTTTTTTTTGAGACAGAGCCTTAAGCTGTCCCCTGGGTAGAATGCCATGGCTTCACTGCTCATAGCAACCTCCAACTCCTGGGCTCAAGCAAGTCTCCTGCCTCAGCCTCCCAAGTAGCTGGGACCACAGGCGCCCACCACAACGCCTGGCTATTTTTTGGTTGCAGCCATTATTGTTGTTTGGCGGGCCCAGGCTGGATTCAAACCTGCCACCTTAGGTGTACGTGGCTGGCACCTTAGCCGCTTGAGCCACAGGCGCTGAGCCTCACAGTTCTTTTAAAAGAGCTAAACATAAAGTTATCATACAACTCAGCAATTCCACTTCTAAAAATCTACCCCAAAGAAGTAAAAACTATGTCCACACCAAGACATGTACATGAATGCTCACTGTGGCATTATTCATGAGAACCAAAAACTGGAAGCATCCTAAATGTCTATCTGCTAGCAAATGGATAAACATAACATGGTACATCCATAGCAGAGAATATAATTCAGCAAAAAAAAAAAAAGGAATAAATTATTGATACATAGTACAACCACTGATAAACCTCAACATTATGCTATATGAAAGGCAGACACACAGGACCATATACTGTATGATTCTATCTATATAAAATGCCCACAAAAGGCAAACAGAGGCAGAAAGTACATTAGTAGTTGCTTAGAGCTGAGGGGAAGAGAGTGGAGTGGCTGCAAATGGGCACAAGGGATTTTATTAGTGATGGAAATATTCTAAAACTGGGTTATGGAGATAGTCACACAATTTGGTAAATTTATTTAAAAGCACTGGAGATTGGATTTTTTTAATTCAGCATAATGCTCTTAAGATCTATTCAAGTTGATCCACATATCAGTAGTTTGTTCCTTTTATTACACCATATGCATACACCACAGTTTAACCATTTACCCACAGGAGGGCATTTGGGTTGTTTCCAGTTTTTGGTTATTACAAAGTTGCTATGAACATTCCCAAACAGGTTTTTCATACAGAAAGGATAGTCTTAAGAGAGTTAAAATTCAGGCCTCAGACTGGAATGGACTCAAATCCAGGCTATATAAACTCTAACAATTAATAAGATGACAGACAACCAAATAGAAAAATGATAGTTGGGTGCAGCTCATACCTGTAATCCTAGCACTCTGGGAGGCTGAGGTGTGTGGACCACTTGAGCTCGGGAGTTCTAAACCAGCCTGAGCAACAGTGAGACTCTGTCTCTATTAAAAATACAAAAAACAAGCCAGGTGTTGTGGTGGGTACCTGTAGTCCTAGCTACTAGGGAGGCTGAAGCAAGAGGATTGCTTGAGCCCAGGAATTTGCTGTGAGCTAGGATGTCATGGCACTCTACCCAAGGTGACGGAGACTATCTCAACAAAAAGAAAGAAAGAAAAATGATAAGTCTTAGAAAGGTTTTCACAAAAGGGTATTCAAATATCAGTAAACTTATGCAAAGATGTTCAATAGTATTAGTCATCAGAGAACTACAAATTAAAATCACAATAAAACTCCCAAACCCCAAAATGTCCATCAGCAGAATTAATACATTTTGGTACATTCACACAATGAAATAGTAAGCATAAAATAGGATAGACTACTGATTAAGATGCCATGGATAAATCTTAAACATACTATATTGAACAAAATAAGCCAAAACCAAGCCAGACACAAGAATATATACTGTATCATTTTATTTACTTTAAGTTCAATAACAGATAAAATTATATTATATGGTAACAGAAATCAGATAGTAGTTGTGTTTGGTTGGAGGAGATTCACTGAAAAGAATCAGTGCCCATGCCAAAAAGTGAGCATACCCATTTAACCAGTGCCCATGCCAACCCCCCACAAAACAGACAACATTACAAGCACCTCCAGGGCCCTCTTCCTGACCTGATGATATTTTCAGGGGTACAGAAATGTTTTATGTCTTGATTGGAGATATATATATATACACACACACACACACACATTTGTTAAAACTCAAAGTATACTCTTAAAAGCTCTGAATTTTATTATATATAAATTATACCTCAATAAAAAAGAAATAAGAGTTTTCCTTTCAAACTTCCCGGCCATGCTGGTGCTGCTCTTGGTTGGGGGCTGCACTATACCTAAGGCAGGAAGATGGTAGCCACAAAGATACTGGTTATCATTGATCCAGGTGATTCTGATATCATTAGAAGCATGCCAAAACAGACTGGTGAAAAGTAAAAAAAGCAATTTTTTTCTTTAATAAAATTTGCCAGAGCTTGTTTTGAAAAATAAAAGGAAAGAAAAAAGAAAGCCACAATGAGATATCACTACCACCCATCAGAATGGCTAAAATTCCATTATCAATAATCAAAATGTTGACAAAGTACTTCTTGTATACTGCTAGTTAAGAATGTAAATCAGGAAGAAGGCTTTGGAAAGCTGTTTGACAGTATCTACTACAAGATATGCATACCCTATGACCCAAATACTCCACTCCTAGCTATAATATCTAGCCAACAGAAATGTATACATGTGTTCCCCAAAAGACATCTATGAGAGTGTTCAGATAAGCACTATATGTAATACCCTCAAACTGGAAACAGTCCTGAAATTTTAATTAATAGATTTTTTAAAAACTGTGATGTGGGCTCGGCGCCTATAGCTCAACCGGCTAGGGCGCCAGCCACGTACACCTAAGGTGGCGGGTTCGAATCCCCAGCCCAGGCCCGCCAAACAACAATGA
>NW_003852548.1:776715-778456 GCF_000181295.1 Otolemur garnettii | reverse complement strand
CCTCCCAAGTAGCTGGGACTACAGGCGCCCGCCACAATGCCCGGCTATTTTTTAGTTGCAGCCATCATTGTTGGTTGGCGGGCCCCGGTTGGATTCGAACCCGCCACCCTGGGTGTACATGGCTGGTGCCCTAGCCACTTGAGCCACAGGCGCGAAGCCATGTCTAAAAATTCTTAACTGACAGTGTAAAACCTGAATTTTGACAGTAAGTCTTAATTTTATAAACTACCACAGGCTAACTTAACTTTCATCTTCCCTTTAATTTCCCAGAATCTTATTTATTAATTTATCCATACTCTAAATTTATTTAGAGGCCTGGCTCCATGGTCAGTACTGCAGATACAAAGACAGATAATCACAAGGTCTATAATTTCCAGGCACTCAGGACTCTTGTGGAGGGATAAAGAGGAGAGAAAAACAAAGTACCACAGTCCCAGATAACAGGTTTTATAATAAGTTTCCCAAGTTTCCTGGGAGTATGGAAGGATAATGACTAAATCTGCCCAGAGAGGGTATATACATTGGATGTTGGAAGTGACATGTCATCAGGATATGGACCAAACAGTATGTCACCTCTTAAGAATCTGGAGACAAGGGTGGTGCCTGTGGCTTAAAAGAGTAGGGCACTGGCCCCACATGCTGGAGGTGGCAGGTTCAAACCCAGCCCCGGCACCCCCCCCCCCAAAAAAGATTCTAGAGATAAGCAAAATAGACTCTGTCTATTCCGAAAGATAAACTAGTAAAATCCACATTCAGATGTGACTGGACATCTAAGGGAGAAAACCCTGATACTGCCTATATAGGAGAATACAAAACTCATCAATACCCAAAACTCCAAATTAATCTGAGAATAGCATGGATATAAAAGTAGTGCATTTGATTAAAATTGACTATAACTTACTAAAAATAATTATATTTTATATTTAGTAAGGACAAAGACTAAGGAAATAAATGATGGATCAGTCTGGAGGGGAAAAACGGAAAGTCAGTTAGAAGTTCCTATCTAAGCATAACTCAGAAGAGACAGATGTCCAAGTTCCCACCTCTTTGGGCTCAGAGACAAGAACACCGCTGTTTCATAAAAGGGTCAAAAGCAGTTCTCATGCTGATGACATCAAACGTGAGAATCACATCACTAGTCTTTGGTGTAAGTCTACACTTGTGATGTAATCTTGTGAAGACAGCTTGGCCTCCCACACACCTTTAGCTAAAGGAATAGTTTCAGTGGTGTGCTGAATGTTTACCATCAGGCTCTCTGAGGAAAGCAGAAAAACTAGCCTGATACGTAGCTTATTTATTTCTGTGATGTAGAATACTCCCACCATGGTCAATTTCAAGCTACTAAGATGATGTCACTCATCATGGAGTTGAAAGCCATGCACAGGAGTGGCTTGCAACCTGGAGTGAGGCAACTCCATCACATAAAAATGCAGTCACAGTTGAATTTTCACTGTACATCAATAAATTGTCATCCTGACTTATACAGATCAGATCTCAAGAGCTAGGTAATCTCAAGTCAATCCCCATATAGGGGTCCATCCTCAGTATGAGCAAGATGGGATTTCGAAGCCCTCAAAGTGGAATACAAACCCTGGACCAAGATGAACTCTCTAAGGTGAAGGGTATAACATACATGATGGTATGGAAAGGCACAATATAGTTACAACAAAATATAAAATGAATATCGTGGCTCGGCGCCTGTGGCTCAAGTGGCTAAGGCACCAGCCACATACACCTAAGG
>NW_003852548.1:760668-775932 GCF_000181295.1 Otolemur garnettii | reverse complement strand
TCTCCTGCCTCCGCCTCCCAAGTAGCTGGGACCACAGGCGCCCACCACAACGCCCAGCTATTTTTTGGTTGCAGCCATCATTGTTGTTTGGTGGGGCCGGGCTGGATTCGAACCCGCCACCTTAGGTGTATGTGGCTGGCACCTTAGCTGCTTGAGCCACAAGTGCCAAGCCACTTCCTTGTTTTCTTAAACCCATCATAGCAAGCATGTTCTTATCAGTACTCATAATTATAACTGGCTACTACCAATTTTTGTTCAAAATGTCCCAAGTACTGATGGGGCACCCTTTTCATCTTCTTTTTTGCAAGGTTAGTGATCATAATCCTTAATCTGCTACTCGGAAGTTTTGCTTTCCATTTCCCTGTGTTTTCCAAAGCCAGATCCTCTTCTAAAGGTCATAGTCACTGGTGAATACCAAGAAGAGTTTAACCAGTACCTCCTGTATTCTGTACCACCAAACACTCATCCAATTATAGAAAAATAGACAATGGAGAAGAAATTTTCAAAAAAAGAGTAAAAATGATTAAGGTAGTTGAAAAACTTTTTAAAAATAAATTGAAGTATTTACGTACTTATTAAAAATAAATTTAAGTATTTACTAATAAATACAAACATGGTTTAAGGAAAATAAATACTATAAAACTTACTAAGACATAAACGACACTAACAGGGGAAACACAGGAATTTGTGACAAAAATCAATGTAAATTTGATAGTCGTTTGACGCCTGTAATTTAGCCTCCTTCCTAACTGCATACCCTAAGCATATATGATTTGCCAGGAGCAGAAGAATGGCTATAATTGATACTGACTTACGAAGATAATGATGAATACATGATGATTTATAAACCTAACCATGGAACTCTGCTAGAGGCTGAAAGTTCAGCAGGAGCCAGTAAGTAGATCCAAGAACCACAAAATTTCAGTATAAATAGATCCAAATGATACCAAGACCTGGGGACATCTTGATTATACAATGCTTATGTCAGCAGGAAGTAGGGTGGGAGAGCTAGATTTTTTCTTGTTTGGACTGTCAATTTCTCCTTACACACAAGAAAGCAAAAGTTTACAAATGATCGGTTTTCTTCTCCGGCCCTCTTCTTTAGCTGGCTAATCTCTACCAGTTGTTTAAAAAGTGCAGACATCACCTCTTATTAGAAACTTTGCTTAAACTCCCCTACTATTGCCAAAGGTGGGGAAAATACTAAGCTCTACCATAATACTTATCCTATGTGATTATCTGATTACTTGTACCTGTCTCCCTGTGGACTATAAGTTCCTGAAAGGCAAGGAGTGTGTCATGGCTTATCTTTGTGTCTCTATTACCTGGCCTCATAATTGGTGCCCAACAGTACAGTGAGCTTTTTGTTGTTGTTGTTGTTGAGACAGAGTTTCAATTTGTTGACCTCGGTACAGTGCCCTGGAGTCATAGCTCACAGTAACCTCAAACTCTTGGGCTCAAGCAATCCTCTTGCTGTAGTTTTTTCTATTTTTAGTAGAGACAGGGTCCCACTCTTGCTCAGTCTGGACAATAAGCATTTTTTAATAGAACTAGTTAGTTTCATTTGCTCAAGGTCACAGAACTACTTTATGGCAACAGAAGGACCCTAGAGCCTAGGACTTTTAACTCTTCATCTAGTAAGCTTTCCATTATATTTAATAGTCATAAAGAAGGTAACAGATACAAGTCTATAAAATGTACTCTATGGATAGATGTTTATTAATCTCCAAAGGACCTGCAAACGTAAATGGTCTTTCACAAGGTTAAAATAAACCAATGAAAAGATAGACATCGGTAGAATGGGTTAAGAAATATGATCCTGCTCAGGCACAGTGGCTCACACATATAATACCAGAACTTTGGGAGGCTGAGGTTGGAGGATCACATGAGGCCAGGAGTTTGAGACTAGCCTGGGCAATGAAGCAAGACCCTGTCTCTAAAAAAAATACACTGAGCTGAACTGAAAATGAAAATATAACATATCAAAATTTGTGGATCACGGCTAAAGCAAGTCTGAGAAGGGATTTATAGTACTAATGCTTATATCAGAAAACAGGAAGCTGGGTGTGGTGGCTTGCACTTGTAATCCTAGCTGCTTGGGAGGCTGAGGCAGTAGGATTACTTGAGTCCAAGAGTTTGAGACCAACCTGGACAACATGAGATTCCTATCCCTGAAAAAAAAAAAAAAGAAATCTCACATCAGTGATCTAAGCTCTAACTCATAAAACTAGGAGGATGATAATAATCCTTGGAGTGGGAAACAAAAGTAAATGAAGATTAGAGAAGAATGAAAGTCAACGTCTATAAATTGACAACAGTTGATAGATAGATCAACCACTTGGCCCTGGAATGGGCACAGGTGGTACATGGCAGAATGTTTGGGCAGGGACAGGGATAAAGACCAAACTAATGCCAACATCTCAGATAAATGCAGGAGACAGCCTAGTTTAGGTGTAGATAGAAATTAAGCTCTGAGGTTCTTACAGCAGCTACCAGCTCTAAAATCTCTTTAAGGAGACAGAGAAACAGAAATATATGTACCCTAAGGCAAATTTTATCAATATATACACATAATCTCACACATATGCTCCACTTGAACATAAGGAGATTAACACACCAGAGGGATTCTTACCTGCCAAGGTGCCTAGGAGCAACCTATCCCACCAGGAATCTATATTCTTTACCAGGAATCTCCCAGTAAAGATTTCCCCAAGAGAAGAAAGTAGCTCACCAACTGGATCTAGTGGCAATATCCCAAGGTGTGAAGGAGGAATAATGCAGAAAATTATGCAAAGTGCATAGCATGTGAGGACTCAATTCAGAACCCCAGTAAGAGAGGCTCTTCACAGAATCCCAGACAAGCTGACATGTAGCTCCCACATCCCCAGGTGCCCCAGCTGCAGCATGAGGATGAGAGAGTCAAGAGCCTTAGTATAGACACCAATACCCTTAGCTGGGTATTATACAACATAAATTTGCATGCATAGTACAAGAAGAAATTTGTTTCCAAATCAAGAAAATAACATTTCTACCCCAAAAGTTCATGTGCATTGTGCATTTAAATTGGTTGTTTCCCCTCACATTAGTCTGAAATAAAAGAAAAATAAAATTGGTTGTTTCTAGGTTCTTAGGTGATTCACTTAAGAACCTTAAATTTCAATGACTAACAGAAGATGTTTTGTGCCTAAAAAAATCCTTAAATGTATGCATAGTACAGACATGGCTCCTTTGGTCCTTGAGATGAAGGGGGTAAGGTTGGGAACAGCATGCTATGGACATCTCAATGGACTTCTGATGCTAGCAGACAAAGCAGGTCCATAGGTCCATAAGAACGGCCTCTCTAAGGGCAAGGGACAATGGTAGGCTCAGCTCCTGGTCAAGTTGGGCTTTCCCAGATGGCCAGGCACAGTGGCTCACAGCTATAATCCTAACACTTTGGGAGACCAAGACAGGAGGTTTGCTTGAGACCGAGAGCTTAAGAGAAGCATGGGCAATACAGCAAGACCCCCATCTCCACAAAAAAATTAAAAAATTAAAAAATCAGCTAAGTATAATGGTGTTGTACCTGTAATCCCAGCTACTTGGGAAGCTGAGGTAGGAGACCACTTGAATCCAGGAATTCCAGGTTACAATGAGCTATGATCATGCCATTCCATTCCATCCTGGATGACAAGATCCTGTCTCTCTCATTTACTCAATCATTCATTCATTCATAAATAAACAAATTAAATAAATAAACGTGACCAGCCATTTTCTCCCATTAGCTACAGAGAAAACTATTACAAAAGATGCCTACAGAAAAGCAATGAGGTAATTAGACTTGTAAAAAACCCAACTCATAACTATGAAAACAAAGTATTTTAAGTAAGGGCCTTTATCTCCTCCAGCCAAGAAAACCTTAAGCCCCTTCTACTAGGACCTCAAGTGCCTCCAACGACAATCATTTTCTTTTTTGGGGGGGCAGAGTTTTACTTTGTCACCCTCGGTAGAGTGCTGTGGTGTCATAGTTCACAGCAACCTCAAACTCTCACAGTGATTCTCTTGCCTCAGCCTCCCTGGTAGCTGGGACTATAGGTGGCCTCCACAATGCCCAGCCATTTTTTAGAGATAAGGTTTCACTCTTGTTCAGGTTGGTCTTGAACTCCTGAGCTCAAGCAATCCAACTGCCTCAGCCTCCCAGACTGCTAGGATTACAGGTGTGAGCCACCACACCTGGCCTTAGACAATCATTTTCAAATGACTTGGTATAAATAGTTTTAGCTTTTCCTTTAACCGAATTCTTTTTTTCCTTCACTCCTCTTGTTCCATATTCTCACCCCACTTTCTCCCTCCTTAATGTTTTAGAACGTTGGTTCAGACTTCCTCTGCAGACCATTCCCTTGCTGCATGGAAAGTTGGTACTTTGATCTTTTTGTATGAATGGGTACCATACCTAGATTGTTTCCTAGTTTGAAAGTTTATTCTAAGATATTTGTTTTAAGAAGCTTTTTTCAATGAAGTTATAAAGCTGACTCAGAATATTTATAAATGCCAGTTAGTCAACCATGTTTTAACATGTCCTTCTTGTTTCTACTCTTTTTGCTTAACTCCATTTTGAGCGTTGACAGGGCAAACTGCAACTCTTCATTTGGGCTCTGCTCTCCATTTTTTTCTGGACAATCAGTGATTAGAACTAAGTACTAGTGGAGCCTATTTGGGGTAAGGGAGAGTGGGTGCATAGGACCAAGCATAGTGCCTGTGACACACCAGGCATTGCTGAATTTGTTGATTTGATTATGCTGTTCAGTAGTATAAAAAGGAAAGTGATAAAATCTGTTAGGGAAAATGAGACTATATCACCAGCTACACTATATTTTGCCTAACCTATTTGAGTTTTGAGGCAGCTGGCAGTTTATCAATTTTTATTGGGACAATATAGTTATTTTATGGCCATTACTAGCAAAAGCAGATTATAGGAACAGTGGTTAACAAAAGAAAAGGGCCCTGTGTGAGTCTGTTTGCCCTGGATCCCTTAAAACAAAGGTTCTTAATGTCATTCTCTTGGCTTATATCAATAGAAAAAACTTAACATGATAGAAAGAATATCAGCTTCTCATTTTGTAAGAATAGTTCCAGAAAGTCTTTCTGCAGTGTTTTTGAGTACCTGAAGAGGTATTCAGTCTTATTCCTGTGAAGATCTCTTCAGTACTAGCAAGATCACAAAGATATTTTGAGGTGCTGGTACAGCATCAAAACCAGCCATCAGAAGTAGACTTCAGAGACTTTGTGCAGGATAGGACATGACCCACAGGCAATGTTGTAGGAAGTTTGGGTGTCAAAATATAATTTTCAAAATTAAAAGCATGACTCATACAAACTGAATACATGTCAAAGACTTATAACTCATTAGTGTGGGAACCAGTAGAAGGTAAAGCTGATTCAAAGAATATCTGAGATACTTGATATATGGGCATTAAAAGTAAGAATGCTAAAATAAGACTGCTAAATTAGATAGGAGAGTGGTCACACTATAGGAAAGTTAATCTGTAGTCTTTGGGACTGTCCCTTCCACCAAACAGAAAATTATATAACTCCATCAGACAAAAATCTTTAAGTTAGCATGTTACTTGAAAAAGTCTAGACTGCAATCATTAATTAACAATGAACCAGACAAAGATACAATCCCTTAGAGAACTAAATAATTCTCGGGTGGGCCTCTCAGCCAGCACTCCAATAAGACATTGAAAGGATATTCAGTCACACTTTTTGCCTTATTTTTAAGTTTTAAGAAACTTTTATTTACGGAGGTAATGGTTTATTTTGTACCTGAGTCTAAGTCTTTAAAAGCAAAACTAAGATCCTAGGAGGGCACCTTTTAGAATAGTGTTGTAGTGCTTATGTATTTGTATTTTTTTTTTTTTGGAGACAGAGCCTCAAGCTGTCCCCCTGGGTAGAGTGCCGTGGCATTACAGCTCACAGCAACCTCCAACTCCTGGGCTCTAGCGAGTCTCCTGCCTCCGCCTCCCAAGTAGCTGGGACTACAGGTGCCCGCCACAACGCCCGGCTATTTTTTGGTTGCAGCCATCATTGTTGTTTGGCGGGTCCGGGCTGGGGATTTGAACCTGCCACCTTAGGTGTACGTGGCTGGCGCCTTAGCTGGTTGAGCTATAGGCGCCGAGCCTATGTATTTGTATTTAACACAAGCATTCCTAGATAGTCATTTATTTACTTTTTAAACTAATTATTGGATCTTATAAGTTATCTGAGATGGAGCTGTCTCCTAGGACAAGAATGCTTTCTTTAGTAGCCCTGACAGGTGATCATGAAGCATTTGCATGCAAGGAAGAAGGAAACCAACATTACTGAGTGCCTATTATGTGCAAGTTTATTTTAAAAGGGTCAGATTTCTTATCACACAGTAACATGTTATTTATACATATAGCTTAAACTTATCAAAATAAATGGATTTCTTTAGCATAATTGCTTTGAATTACACTGTAATTTAAAACATATATTTACTATTTTTAATGTATAGTTCAAACTGTGACAAACATACACAGTTGTGATTACCACCACAAACAAGATACAGAACAATTCTAAGCATAATTGCAGGGCTACTAAAAGTCAGTCAGCAAGTATTTATTGACTACTGATGTGTCTAGTAATCTCTGGTTAGTCTTTGAGTGAGGATAAAAAGGTATTATACTTGCCTCCCAAGAACTTCCACCAGGGCATAGTTTTACACACATGAACTAAGTAAGCAATGCAAAAAACAAACAGGCAATCTACTAATAATCTATGTGAGGTGTGGTTCTAGTCTTCATTTTGGCACCATGTGACCTTAAATAAGCCAGTATTATTACTTCTTATCTGGGCATTCCTTTCCTCATTCATAATCAGAAAGAATCGCTAAGGTTTCTCCTAATTATAAACACATGGGATTCGGGTAGTGAAGGTTCAGCGTATGGATGGAAAGATAGAAAGTTGAAAAGAATTTTATGACTTGGCACCTGTAGCTCAAGTGGCTAAGGTGCCGGCCACATGCACCAGAGCTGGTGGGCTCAAATCTAGCTTGGACCTGCCAAACAACAATGACAACTACAACCAAAAAAAAATAGCCAGGCTTTGTGGTGGGCACCTGTAGTCCCAGCTACTTGGGAGACTGAGGCAAGAGAATTGCTTAAGCTCAGGAGTTGGAGGTTTGCTGTGAGCTGTGATGCCACCACACTCAACCCCGGGCAACAGCTTAAGGCTCTGTCTCAAAAAAAAAAAAAAGAAAGAAAGAAAGAAAAGAGTTTTATGGCATTGAAGAGGTCAATGGGGTTGACCCCACAGGGTTAGTGAACAAGGGTAGGTAGGTAGGATGCAACATGGAACTGAAGGAGGGGTAGGAACTGTCACAGAGCTGTGATGGGTGTAAATGGCCTTGCAAGGTATAATAATACTATAATACTCCCAGAATACTGGAAGAATGTGTTGAGGTCAAGCTTTGAACTGTTTTGAGAGCCTGGGGAAAACTTGGGATCAAGACTGTGAAGCTTGGTCATCTATTAAGCCAGTGGTTCTCAACCTTCCTAATGCTGCAGCCCTTTAACACAGTTCCTATGGGTCACAACCCACAGGTTGAGAACCGCTGTTAATTAAGCAGAGAGGAATGATACCATGATGATAGTGATACACTATAATCTTTTACTGAAAACCTACTGTGGGCACACCCTGTAGGCCAAGGGTCCTCAAACTTTTTAAACAGTGGGCCAGTTCACTGTCCTTTAGACCATTGGAGGGCCAGACTGCGGGCCCTGGGATGAGTCAGCTGCTAAGCAGGACAGGCAGCAGCAGCAAAAACACCCAGCGGGCAGGTAAATGTCCTCAGCGGGCTGCATGTGGCCCGCAGGCCATAGTTTGAGGATGCCTGCTCTAGGCCTTAGGGATATACCGCAGCACAAACCCTGCCCTTTTCATTATTTATTGCTATGTAAATCCCAAACTTAGTGGTTTAAACTAGCAACCATTTTATTTGCACATAATCCTGTGGGTTAGCAATTTGAGTTAAAATCATCTAGCTGAAGTTGTGGAAGCAACCTACGTGCCCATGAACTCATGAATGGATCAACAAACTGTGGTATATGTATACCATGGAATATCATGCAGCCATTAAAAAGATGGAGACTTTACATCTTTTACATTTACCTGGAAGGAAATGAATACATTCTTCTTAGTAAAATATCGCAAGAATGGAAAGATGAATATACAATGTACTTCATGTTAATATGAAATATATAAACAATTACATGAACAATAAAACACAATAGTCCAGTTCAGGGGTAGAAGGAAGTGGGGAGGGACATATGGCAGAAGGAGGGAGGGCATGAAGCAAGATCTTACCTAATGTGCACATTGTAAGGGTGTATAACATGCCCCATGGGTGAGGGGCTCTTCTAATAAAGGGAACTTTGCCCTGGAAGTGAGAACAATGTAACCGAAACATTGTATCCTCACATTAATTTGAATAAAGTTAAAACAATCACCTTGCTGGTTGTTCTGCTGGTCTTTCCTAGGATCTCTCATACAGTTACCAACCACCATTTGGCAATATGTACATTCTAGGATGGTCTCATTCATATGTCTGATGGTTGGCTGGTGACCGGACCTCCCTCTCCACATCATCTCTCTTCCACCAGCAGGCTACTGGGTGCTTCTTCACACAGTTGCCTTAGTGTTCCCAGAAAGCAAGAGGAAGCTACAAGACTTCATGAAACCTAGGCTCAGAAGTCATCCAAAGTTATTCATGCTGATTTTATTGGCCAAAGCAAGTCACAAAGACAGCTCATATTCAAGGAGTAGAGAAACAGACTCCATCTCTTGATAGGAAGATCTGCAAAGTCACACTGGAAAGGGATGGTACATACAGAGAGGAAAGGGCTTTGTGGACATTACACACTACACACCATCCAACTTTGGTGAATGAGTGCTGAGCACATTTAGTCCTATGGGGTTTCCGAGGGGGGAAAAAACATTGAGGTGAAATGAAAGAAACCCAGAAGAATATGGACAACACTCTAGGCAGAGGCAGTATAGAGGGAGGTTCAGGTGACTCACGGTATATTTAGATTCTAGTGAATGCATGCTTGGATGCAGTGGGTGGAGAAGAGAATTTGAGAAGAAGCAAAGATGGTGGGAATTTATACTGGGTGTGGAGGGCCTTGACGGCCAGGCTCTTAGGAGTATGGACACTAGGGGGTCAGTGGTGGCCTAGTGGCAGAAGAGGGTACAGGGAAAAGGCCTGTAGAGCTTGCATATTTATGGACAGCAGCCCAGAAGGAAACTGAGTCGGACCTGGCCCAGAGATTATGGCAAGAAAGCAGTCTAGAGCCAGCTTCCCCAAAGTCAAGTGCCTATATAGAATCTCCTTAAGGGGAAAAAAGGCATAATTAGAACTTTTACAGGTAAGGGTATTTAGAAGTATAAAGAAGTTTCTTCTATACTTGATAGATTTGACTTATACCTTTGCAATATGTTCCATAGGTGTGGTCCCACCATTTACCCACCCTCTGTCAAACCTCCCCCCACCAAAGGTACAAGTCAAATCTATCAAGTATAGAATGTAAATGTCTTAACACTGTAATCAAGTAAATGAGGTGAAAGCTATACTAATTAGTTTTATGTAAGCACTCTGAATTGTATAAAAAAATAAACACATTGTACCCCACATATGCATAAATATATTCATAATCTATGTGTATATGACTTAATAAAAGGAAAAAAAAGAAGTTTCTTCTACATTTAAGTCATAGTTGTCCTAGCAGGGGTGGGGAAACTATGGCCTTCTGCAGCCTTCTGATTTCAAGATTGTTCTTTTTTAAGCACATAAGGAGGCAAGAAAAGCATCATTCTCTGATGCACCCCCTTTCATAAAAGGATTTACTATGCAAAATTTAGATTCAATAAAAGGCTATATACATGTAAGGACCAGTTTCCTTTTTTTTTTTTTTTGAGACAGAGCCTCAAGCTATCCCCCTGGGTAGAGTGCTGTGGCATCACAGCTCACAGCAACCTCCAACTCCTGGGCTCAAGCGAGTCTCCTGCCTCTGCCTCCCAAGTAGCTGGGACCACAGGCGCCCGCCACAACGCCCGGCTATTTTTTGGTTGCAGCCGTCATTGTTGTTTTGGCGGGCCTGGGCTGGATTTGAACCCGCTACCTTAGGTGTATATGGCTGGCGCCTTAGCCACTTGAGCCACAGGCACTGAGCCCCATGTTTCCTTAAGGCTGCAGGTTCCCTATTTCTACAAGGAAAAGGATCTCCATTGTATTTTATAATGATATGGTACTCTAGGGACAGATGTCAGTGGGCATCTGGTGCTGTATGGAGTTTTTGCAATTTAAATATAGACTCCTAATGCACATACATACACATCCCTCTCCTGTATAAGATGCAAGTTTCGTGTGAGGTAAGTAGGATAGAGCTGTTCACAACGTTTTGTCTATGTTTGAATAGACAAAGTTCCTGGTGTTCTTTAACACTGCAAGTGGCCAAGAGAAAGGTTAGAAATCCAGAAGCCAGGAAAAAGGTAACTGTAGGCTGGGTGTGGTGGCTCACGTCTATAATTCTAGCACTCTGGGAGGCCAAGGCAGGTGGGTGACATGAGCTCAGGAGTTTGAGACCAGCCTGAGCAAGAGTGAGACACCTGTCTTTCCTAAAAATAGAAAAACTAGTGGGGCATCATGGCAGGCACCTGTAGTCTTAGCTACTTGGGAGGTTGAGACCTCAAGGGGATTGCTTGAGCCCAAGAGTTTTAAGTTGCTATGAGCTTGGACATTGCCTCAGCACTCTAGCCAGGGGGACAAAGTGAGACTGTCTCAAAAAAAAAAAAAAGAAAAAAAAACTGCCTGCAATCTACACTGCAATCTACAGAGCCTTGCTCTGCCTAAGTAAGATGATACAGTCACACTTCTCCCAGTAGCAATATGGCAAAGCAGTTTTTTTTGGACAGTCTACAAATGCATTCCTATTTCTTTTCCAAGATATTGTTTTCCACAGGACATATGTGGACATTAGAGCATGTTATGTTTTTTTTTTTTCTATACAAAGTGAGAAATGATGTTTGGTTTGTTAACTGAATAGCAGGAAGCAATTCTGCAGGTATTTGTGGGCAATAAGATGCAGAGAACTTAAGAGTTTTCTATCACTCTGTAAGTAGCAGTCTAGCTGTAGAACTTCAAATCATGTGTATATGAAACAGGTCCCAGAGTAAGAAAGTACAGCACCAGGTGCCAAAGCAAATAGAAAAGACAATACTTCATAAAGGAATATGAAGTAAGGGATGGCAACCAAAAGAGTGGAGTAGGGGGCAGGGCGGGGAAGTCTTGCTGAGAGAGAATTTTTAGGTATTTGTTAGAACTGGGCCAGGCAGGATTGGCATAGCAAAGAAGGAAGCATGTTCCAGTTGTGAGGAAAGGTTCCAGGTAAACATGAGTGTTGGACTACTGGTGGTGCCAGGGGAGGGAAGGCAGTAAAGAACCAGTCCAGAGATGATACCCCTAAGACTGTGTGCTCAAGATTCCTTGTTGTACCCAGTTGTCCTAAAATCCCATGTGAAGAACTGTCACAGCTGATGCATTTTGTCACGTGAAAACATTGCAAAACAACGGAACTAATAAACAAGGAAGGACATTTAAGTTCCTCATTGCACATACTGGATTTCATCCGCTGCCTGGAGGGTACCCTTTGTGTATTACCTCATAGGATAGGGAGAAATTCTCCAGGGAAAACATATTCCCTCTTCCTTTGGTGTCTTCTCAGACTGAGCCAGACCATATTACACAATAGCTATGCAAAAAAGGGATCTCTCTTGTATTTTCTTTTACTTTTTTTTTTTTTGGCAGTGTTTGGCCAGGGCTGGGTTTGAACCCACCACCTCTGGCAAATGGGGCCGGCGCCCTACTCCTTTGAGCCACAGGCGCCGCCCGCCCTTGCATTTTCTTTTTCTTTTTCTTTTTTTTTTAGGTATCCCCCTGGGTAGAGTGCCATGGCATCACAGCTCACAGCAACCTCCAACTCCTGGGTTCAAGTGAGTCTCCTGCCTCAGCCTCCCAAATAGCTGGGACTACAGGCACCCACTACAACGCCCGGCCATTTTTTGGTTGCAGCCATCATTGTTGTTTGGTGGGCCCGGGCTGGGGATTCAAACCTGCCACCTTAGGTGTATGTGGCTGGCGTCTTAGCCGCTTGAGCCATAGGCGCCGAGCCTCCCTTGCATTTTCTAATGATATAGTGCTCTAAGGAGGAGAGATCTGAGTGGGCATGCAGATGTTTTACAATTTCCTTCTCAATATGCTCCTCAAAATTGGGGATATTTACTGTAAAAAGATGTGTTTTAAGATAAAATTTGAGAAACTATAGATGATTCACATCATGGGAGGGTCTGTTGGGGGGGCCTAATGTAGCCCTACACGACTCCCTCTTCCTGTCTTCCTAAGACAAAGGAAGAAAAGGATCTGGTTAGCCCCACCTCTGAAGTTCACTGCAAAGGACTCTAACTTTCTAAAGAATTTATGGAATTTGCCCACCTCCTACAGCCCCATATAAAAGGGGTCTCTAACTGCCCCTAGGTGCAGATGCCACCTTTATACTGCCCATGCAGGTCGCCTTCCCCTTTCAATAAATTTGGCCTGAACAGCTCTGTTCCCATCTCACTTCTAGGTGCCACTGCTTACACCTTTCATATGGTGCTGACACCCGGAACTGGTGGCTAACTGGTAGCTGACTGCTGCCCTCCCTAGTCAACCCTAGTTTTCTGGGTACCTAGTCTGGTTGTACCCAGACCTGACTCCACTGACCCGCCTATTAGAAAATCCTAGAGGATTTTGCTCCAACTGCCATTTAAGAATAAGGTCCCTAGGCTTGGCGTCTGTAGCTCAGTGGCTGGGGCACCAGTCATGTACACCGGAGCTGGCAGGTTCAAATCCAGCCCGGGCGTGCCAGACAACAATGACAACTACAACCAAAAAATAGCCGGGCGTTGTGGCGGGCACCTGTAGTCCCAGCTACTTGGGAGGCTGAGGCAAGAGAATCGCTTAAGCCCAGGAGTTGAAGGTTGCTGTGAGCTGTGATGCTACAGCACTCTACAAAGTGAGACTCTGTCTCAAAAAAAAAAAAAAAAAGCAAGGTCCCTAAACAGTTTCAAACAGAACCTCCTGTGGCTTAGTCTTTGACTTGCTCCTGGCCTCTATGTCCTTAGACCTGCCTCCCTGCTGCTTCTTCATTCCTTCATTCATGCCTAATTAGAGGATTTTGTCTCAGTGTTGTATTCTCCTCTAAAGTCCCATTTGCTTCAAGCCCAGCACTAGACCCTCATTTAAGCTATTAAATCCCAGAGACCTCAAGTTTTCTGAGAAAAAACAGGGACACCTGAACCATTCTCAGTTTTTCTTCATTTTTTACTCCTCCTTGCCCTGGTTCTTGGAAAACAAGACACCTTCTTTTCCACCCAGGTAGGAGAAGGACATCTGAGACATGAGAGCTGACTCTTCCACCTCCCTCAACACAGACACCCCAGGGGTACCTCCTTCAACCTCAATTAGAAAATAGGACCTTTAATTTCAATATTTTAAAGAACTTAAATAATTTCTCCCCCATTAAAAAAATGGGCTGGGCCCAGTGGCTGACACCTGTATCCTAGCCCTCTGGGAGGCCAATGCGGGTGGATTGCTTGAGCTCAGGAGTTTGAGACCAGCCTGAGCAAGACTGAAACCCCTGTCTCTACTAAAAATAGAAAAATAAGCTGGCTGTTGTAGTAGATGCCTGTAGTCCCAGCTATTTGGGAGGCTAAGGCAAAAGAATCGCTCAAGCCCACGAGTTGGAGGTTGCTATGAGCTATGATGATGCCACGCCACTTTACCCAGGGTGACAGAGTGAGGCTTTGTCTCAAAAAAAAAGGGGAGGGCAGATGGAACAAAATCCCTTATCTTCAGGCCTTTCTCTCTCTGTCCTTTTTCCCCTCCCTATATAAATTGTTACTCCAACACTGTACCCTGTATCTTGCCTGGCTTTCCTCCCTATCTTCCCTCCTCCAGGGAGTCTTCAAGTTCCTACCACTCCTCCACCTCCTAACCCACTCCCAGAACCTCAAGGCCCTCTGCTCTCTCCCACCTTTCTGATCGCTGAAGTTCTCACAGCTTCTTCCCCCGGTTCAGCAGCTGTGTGCTGCTCCCCACCACTGGGGGGCACAAGACACAGAACTACACTGCTGCAGACCTGGCTTCCAAGGCAAAGGAAGTTCACAGTGCCAGCAGCCACCTTCCCTGCCTCCCTTTGCTGACTTCCCTCCATGCTGCTGCCAGCTTCCCTCTGATATGCAGACTTACCTCTGCCTGCTGAATTCCCTCCACCTGGCCAGCTCTTCTCAGCCTGGAAAAAGGATAGAGAAAGAAAGAAAATGGGACTGATAGGAGCCTTGAAAGCAGTAAAATTTTTCAATAGTGACTGCCTCTTTAAAACTTCTCCAGAGATAGTTCTTCCAAGCAAGAAGACCATGACCTTCTACAGAACGGAGTCCTGCCCAAAACTACAACTCTGGGTCCCTAAAATAAAATGCCCCAACAGGCATGTTTTGCTAGAACCTGGGAACCGTGTCCTCTCATCAAAGGAGAAAGGTACTAGAAAGGAAAGTATACTCTCCCTAAAAAAGGAGATCACATTCACCTTCTGGTACTGGTGGTCCCCTAATTGACATCCTCCATGTCCATGAACTCATGGGAATGGCTTTCAACTGACCCACATGTCTGACTTGAAGAAAATGGGATCAACTTTGTTACACGAGGATGTCCTTAAGTAACTTACTCTCTAATGCAGGCAAGTAAAGTAATTCCAATAAATACTGGAGCCATATCCTCTAGTCTTCCTAAATTTTAAAGACCTCGATTTCCCTCTTCTATCTCCATCATTAGAATAAAAAATAAAATACAGCCCCCTCTTTGTATATTCCACAATTTCTCAGTTCTCTAGAAGATAAAGTTATCTTACTCATCCTTTTATTACTTTCCACTCACCCCCCCTCCAAACCATCTTAGAGACTTAGTTCTAGTCATGGAAGAGGACAGAAGCCTTTACACTTTTTTACAGGAGACATGCTGTTTTTATACCAACAAGTCTGGTTTGTTCTGAGGGTATCATCAGCCTCTAGGAACAAGCCACACACCTACACTTTCAAAATGAGGGATCCTGGCTCGGCGCCTGTGGCTCAAGCGGCTAAGGCGCCAGCCACATACACCTAAGGTGGCGGGTT
>NW_003852548.1:754187-760446 GCF_000181295.1 Otolemur garnettii | reverse complement strand
AAAAAAAAAAAAAAAAAATGAGGGATCCTAATTCAACAGCCCATGGGAACACTAGATCTTACTCCTCCTGGGCCCCCTCACTGCAATCCTCCTGTTCTTAACAATTGCCCTTCATGTCATACAATTCCTGTCCTCATTTATTCAAGATAGGGTAATTTAGTTGTCAGCCATAGTTGCAACCCAATTCCTACTGCTCCCCAAACCCTCTCCCAATGTACCCCAAACCCACACAGCCCCACCAACACCCAACTCATCCCACTGAGGGCAATTATGACCCTATCCAGCCAGAACTAATTTCAGAAGACAGACCATCATCCCCGTCACCCCTTTTAACAAGAGTCAGGAATGCTGGGGGAGGCCTAGTGGAACCCTACACTAACACCCACTTCCTCTCCTCCTAAGACAAAGGAGACAAAAGATCTGGTTAGCCCCCAGCCCCAAAGTTTGTGCCAAAGGACCCTAACTTTCTGGAGAAGCTTTATATGGGGCCCCTATGGCCCCATATAAAAAGGGTCTATAACTGACCCCAGATGCAGATACCACCTTTACACTGCCCAGGTGGGTCACCCCTCTCCTTTCAATAAACTTGGCCTGAATATCTCTGCTCCAGTCTCATCTCTAGGCGTCCACTTACACCAGGTATCCTCAAACTACAGCCCACAGGCCACATGCAGCCTGCCTAGGACATTTATCCAGCTTGCTGGCTATTTTTGCCGCCGCTGCCTGTCCTGCTTAGCAGCCAACTCATCCCGGGGCCCACAGTCCAGCCCTCCAGCGGTCTGAGGGACAGTGAACTGGCCCCCTGTTTAAAAAGTTTGAGGACCCCTGACTCAGACCTTTCAGGCTCTAAGAAATTAGGTCTCATCAGTATCTTCAATAGTTAGCTTTTATAAAAAAAAAAAAAAAAAAGTAAAAATAGCCGAGCATGGTGGCTCACTCCCATAATCCTAGCACTCTGGGAGGACTGCCTGAGCTCAGGAGTCTGAGACCACCTTGAGCAAGAGTGAGACCCTGTCTCTACTAAAACATGAAAAACTGAGGCAAAAGGATAGCTTGAGCCAAGAGTTTGAAGTTGCTGTGAGCTGTGATGCCAAGGCACTCTACCAAGGGTGACAAAGTGAGATTCTCTCTCTCAAAAAAGAAAAAAGCAGCTCAGCACCTGTACCTCAAGCAGCTAGGGCACCAGCCACATACACTGGAGCTCACAGGTTCAAATTCAGCCCAGGTCGGCCAAACAATAATGACAACTACAACTTAAACATGAAAAGCCAGGCATTGTGGTGGACGCCTGTAGTCCCAGCTACTTGGGAGGCTGAGGCAAGAGAATCACTTAAGCCCAAGAGTTTGAGGTTGCTGTGAGCTGTGGGCAACAGCTTGAGACTCTGTCACAAAAAAAAAAAAAAAAAAAGCAAAAATAAACCTCAGTAATACTTACTTTGTGGGGAGGTACTCAGGTTTTATATACACTTGAGGAAGAGTGCTTAGCCTGGGCCTTAATATACAGAAAGCACTCAATGGCTATCAGTTGATTCTGGGTTACTTTTCTTTAGCTTCTTTTTTTTTTCTTTAGCTTCTTATATAAAATATAATAAAGACATTCAATTTTTTGGTGACCATGATTCTTCAATATTGGGAGGGCAAGCAAAATTGGGCATCTACCCTACCTAATCTTTGGATGTTATAGAGAACTCCCACAAATTTATGTTCCTAAACATTTTCACTAGTGAAACTGTTTAAAATAGCTTTTTAAACAACTTTTAAAATAGCATGTTTTAAAGGCTTGCCTACTAACATGCTACACGTATAAATCAATTAAATTCAAAAGAAAATGTACTACTGCTAAACATGAGTTTCAAGACCAGCCTGGATAACACAGTGAGACCCTATCTTTACAAAAAAAATAAGAACAATTATCTGGGGTGTAGCTACTTAGGAGGCTTAGGAAGAAGGATCATCAGGAGTCTGAGACTACAATGGGTTATGATCACACTACTGCACTCTAGCTTGCATAACAGAACAAGACCCTGTCTCCAAAAAGAAAAAAAGGAAAAAAAGAAAAAAAAAATGAATTATTAATATATTCAAGTAGGCCAGACATGTTGTTCAGCATTTGATCCTTACTATGCCATTCATTTCACACAATGATTCCAGTGGTTATTATTATTAACTCCATTTTACAAATAAGGAAAGTGAGGCATAAAGAGGTTAAACTCACTCAAGGTTGCACAGCTAGTAAAAAGAAGCAGGATTCAAACTTGGGTCTCTGATATTCTATCTATTTTAGCATTCAAACTCTAGCTAATTAGTTTTAGAATAAATGACAGCATAATTCCAGCAATCTTATTCCTAGGTGCATATGTATAAGTGAAAACTTGTATGCATACGTATGCATGAATTTTTATAGCAACTCTACTCACAATCACCAAAAATCTGGAAGTAACTCAAATGCCCTTCAATGATCAATAATTTTAAAAGCTGTGGTGTATCTGTATAACAGAATACACATATTACTCAGCAACAGAAAGGAACAAATTATTGATAGACACAACTTGGATGAATTTCAAAAGAATTATGTCAAGTGATGAAAAAAAAAAAGACTCAAAAATACCATACTGTATAGCAGAGACCAAGAAAAGGGGCAAAAAAGTCTCAAAAGATTCCATACAGTTTGACTCCATTTATGTGACATGCTCAAAATGAGAAACCCATAATGATAGAGCACAGAGCAGAGGCTGATAGAATTTGGGGTAGAAAGAAATTATGACTAAAGAAATAGCATAAGGCTGGGCATGGTGGTGGCTCACGTCTGTAATCTTAGCACTCTGGGAAGCCCAGTCCAGTGGATTGCTGGAGCTCAGGAATTTGAGACCAGCCAGAGCAAGAGTGAGAGCCCCATCTCTACTAAAAATGGAAAAACTAGCTGGACGTGGTGGCAGGCGCCTGTATTATCTACAAGCTATTGGGGAGGCTGAGGTAGCAGTATCACTTGAGCTCAGGTGATTGAGGTTGCTGAGAGCTAGGCTGGCATTTTAGCCTGGAGCAACAGAGTGAGACTCTGTCTCATAAAAATAAAAAAGAAGAAATAGCAAAAAGGACTTTTTTGGGGTAATAGAACTGTTCTGTACCTTGATTGTGGTGGTGGTTATAGTGATTTATACACGTCCTAAAATCCACAGAACAACACACAATCCAAAAATGCCATGTCATTGTATGATTTAAAATATTAATAGGACATCTTTTCATACTGATTTCTGTATTTTCCATTTACATATGCATTTACTATAACAGTTCTTTCTACCTACCACTAATGATAGGATTTAAAAATTAAAATAGTTATCCTATAAAGTGAAAAAAACATTATCAGGCTGTACATTTAAACTGAATGATGACAGTCATCTCTTTAAATAAGCATTCCTTAAAAGTTAAATGAATTTGGATGTTTATTCCCATTAAGATGAAAACATTTCACTAAATTATTAGAGGACATATTTCATATAGCAATTTGCATAGTAAAACAAAAATAATAATCTAAATTAACACTGGAAAAGAGAATGTGATAGGATGAAGTTGTCAAAAACAACCATGTTTGGCTGGGTACAGTGCCTCACGCCTATAATCCTAGAACTCTGGGAGGCCAAGGCAGGTAGAATGCTGGAGCTCACAAGTTCAAAAGCAGTCTAAGCAAGAGCAAGACGCCGCTTCTACTTAAAATAGAAAAAAAAAAAACCTAGCTGGGCATGGTGGTATGGTAGTGCACACCTGTGGTCCTAGCTGTTTGGGAAGATGAGGCAAGAGGATTGCTTGAGCCAAAGTTCAAGGTTGCTGTGCAGTACAATGATGCTATGGCACTCTATCCAGGGAGACAGAGTAAGTCTCTGCTTCAAAAACTAAATAAAGAACTATGCTCTTTCTACAACTTTTCCATTTTTGATAGAATGCATTTATGTATCACTAGTATAATTAAAAAAAGAATTGTTAAAAAAATTAAATAATCCTTCTATATTCAAATGGAGATGTTTTGCAGGTTGCAATATCCTTCCCTCCATGGGGCTTCCATACCTTTGGGGACCCCTTGGTTACTTGTATTCTACATAACACCTAGGGCCTCACTCATAGCACACTGGGTACTGTATTTGTCCACTTGTATTGCTATAAGGGAAATACCTGAGCCTAGGTAATTTATAAAGGAACGAGGTTTATTTGGCTCATGGTTCTGCACACTATACAAGAAACTATCAGGAAGCTTCCAATCAAGGTGGAAGGTGAAAAGGGAGCAGGTGAGTTATATGACAAGAGCAGGAACAAGAGAGGGAGGAGGTGGTACCAGGCTCTTTTAAACAACCAGCTCTCACATGAACTAGCAAAGCAAGAACCCATTCGTTATCATGAGGAGGGCACAAGCCTTTTATGAAGGATCTGCTCTGAAGACCATACACCTCACACCAGGCTCCACCTCCAACAATGGGGATCAAATTTAAATGTGAGATTTGGAGGGGCCAAACATTCAAACCATTATCAGACACTTACAATTGTTTGCTGAACTGAACTGCACCTGGCAATATAGGGAATAAAAATGACTGACAAATGGTCACTAAAAAAACCTATAATCTACATAGAATAAATCATGCTCTAAAAGGCACACATACAATTTTAGAAGAGAGTAAGACAAACATACAATGTACTGTCAGTGGTTCTGAGGTCTTTAAAGCCCAAAACTGGCAGAATCCAAACCAGAATCAATTATTCCTGGCTCCCTAGGCATAAAATCATAAAATCCAAGGGGTTAAGAAAAAGAAAAGGAAAACTAATCCGTACTGAGTTTCTATGTGCCATGCACTGAATTAGACATTTATGTAGATTAAAATTTGTTTTAGGCTCGGCGCCTGTGGCTCAAGCAGCTAAGGCGCCAGCCACATACACCTAAGGTGGCGGGTTTGAATCCCCAGCCCGGCCCGCCAAACGACAATGATGGCTGCAACTAAAAAATGGCTGGGCGTTGTGGCGGGCGCCTGTAGTCCCAGCGACTTGGGAGGCTGAGGCAGGGGACTCGCTTGAGCCCAGGAGTTGGAGGTTGCTGTGAGCTGTGATGCCATGGCACTCTACCCAGGGGGATAGCTTGAGGCTCCGTCTCAAAAAAAAAAAAAATTTGTTTTAGAACTCAGGTTTTAGCCCAGACATGGAAAGCACTGGGGAGCCATCATTTTTACCCTTACAACAAGGAAAAAGCTACGCAAACTGAAAAGCAACTACTTTTCTTGGACATATCAGGGAACTGAGGTCACAGGACTCCCACTATCCCAATATCTAGAGAGACATTTCTGCAGGGAAAAACAGGATCTTAAACACATAAATCTGTAAGAAGATTAAACTAGAAATTCTTGTAAATTCCTGGAGACTAGAGTATGGGCTGGCATGAGAGGGCAAAGCTCCTGGACTCAATATAGAGGGGTTCCTATCCTCTTAGAAATTTTTCCTATAGGAATCCTACCAGGCTATCACAGGAAAGATCAGGGAAAATCTCAGAGAAAGCTCCCACCATGGTGCTAGCTGGCTAAGGAAAACAGAAGCCCCTGTGAAACTCAGCCGGATTCCTTTCCTTTATCGCCGGTATAGAACAAAAAGGCTTAATTTTCAGGGGCTTGATAATACTAGTGGATATTCACTGCGGCTAGAGGAAAAAATAAATAAATAAAAGAAGCGCCAGTCCTAGAGGGGGAAACAGAAATCTTGCCAATGATATATACTCAAGGCGCAGATTCTAGATTCTAATACCTGCCTAAGTCTGAGGTTTAATCAGATCGTAAGATAACTCCCTCCTCCCTCACCAACTACCACCTGGCAAACCAGCTATGTGGTAAACAGTAGAATACAACCATGAGAGTGGTAAAAGACAGCTAAAGGAAAAACCTAAAGACAAGCAAGAGTCAAAATGAAGATATCACTAGAGGAATTAGAAATCTCTAGTACCCCTAGCAAAAAAAACCAAAATCATCACACACACATTATATACAGGCAACTTCTAACTAGATTAACATAAATCCCCACAAACATGTTTTTCTCCAAGTACCTCAAATATTTATCTGAGCATCTCCTGCCCATGTTTAGTTTTCAGCATGTTTATGAGGCATAACAAAGGCAAGAAAACACTCTGAAATGACACAGCAGTCATCAGATCAAGACTCAGTATAATGGCTCGGTGCCTGTGGCTCAAGTGGCTAAGGTGCCGGCCAAGTACACCCAAGGTGGCGGGTTCGAATCC
>NW_003852548.1:750758-752829 GCF_000181295.1 Otolemur garnettii | reverse complement strand
GCCTGTAATCTCAGCTACTTGGGAGGCTGAGGCAGGAGACTGGTTTGAGCCCAGGAGTTGGAAGTTGCTGTGAGCTGTGATGCCACAGCACTCTATGCAGAGGGATAGCTTGAGGCTCTGTCTTAGAAAAAAAAAAAAGAAAGAAAGAAAGAAAGAAAAGAAAAAAGAAATAATGGCTCACAACTTTCAAAATTAGTGACAAACAACAAACCACAGATACAAGAGGTTCAGAGAACACCAAACCGTAAATACGAAATTTTAAAAGCTATACCTAGGCATATCATATTCCAAGTGCTAAAAATAGTTTTGAAAAAAAAAAGAAAAAATCTTAAAGGTACTCAGGAAAAAGGACACAGTAACTACAGAGGAACAAGGATAAGAATTACAGAAGACTTCTCATCAGAAAGGAAGGCAATGGTGGAATAATATAAGTATGTTAAAAGAGGGGGAAAAAATGTCAATCCAGAATTCTATATCCCATGAAAGTGTCCTTTCAAAAGTGAAAGAAATTAAACATTCTTTATAATGGTTAAAAACTGAAGGAAACATGAAAACTTTCTCAAACAACCAAAACCAGAATCTACTGCCAGCAGACCTTCCCTAAAAGAAATGTTAAAGGAAATTCTTCAGGTAAAAAGACTGTGATTAAGGTGTACAACTTGGATTATCATAAAAAAATGAAGACCACAGGAAAAAGAATATATGAAGGTAGAATACACATAATCTATTATTTTTTTTTTAATTTGAAAAGCCAATTTCCCAGATACCAGCCAAGGGCTAATCCTGCAAATATGCCTTTGAAAGACAGCAGCCCTCAGGGAGTACTGCAAGGAGGTGGTGAGCTGATTACAGCCAGCATATGATCCAGAGCAGTGGAATCTGATGAATGAAGCAAGTGATTGTGACCAGGTAGGACTGATGGGCCACCCACAGAGGTCTGGGATGAGAAGAAGCCTTTCTGGAGTTTTCAGTTGTTGGGGGAAACTACACATTGAGTGGAAAGCTTGGAAGAGCGGGCGGACTTTAACAGTGTACAGCAACTTGAATGCTGGCTGGAGTGGATTTGCTATAGGTTTGATGGCTGGTGAGACAACCACACTGAGAAGGTCTCAGTGGCCAGGGGGCTGCCATTATGGGAAGGTCGGGAGGTCTTAGCAGGCACCTAAGCATAGCTGTATTAATTCAGCCTGCCAGTATCAGAACTCCACTCTTGGGACAGGCTGAGGGACTACTCTCACATCCCACAGGAAATGGAGTCAGGGGTCACTGTGAGACCCACCCCTGAAGGATTCTTGTGAGCTTTAAGATCTCAATCCAGCAGGGTCTGAATGCTGAGGAAACAATCAGGCAATCACTAAAGGCAACTAAGTTTGGAATAAAGACCACAGAGGTTATTGGCTGTACTATCTCCTAAAAAACCCCACAGTTCCACCTGGTGTACTGGTGACATATCACAACACACTGTCATCAAGAGCAAGGACTTCTGTTTAAAACAAAGGAGTCAGTGAGAAGGAAAAAGGAGGGCAAGGAGGTGAACAACAACAACACATAAGGAAGAACAAACAAAAATTCAGGAAACATGAAAAAACAAAACAGAGGCACCCCCCCCCCAAGGTACCATGAGGCAGCCACTGCAAAAGACTCCACCTATAAAGAATTAATGGACTTGGGGAAGAGAGATGAATAGAATCTTTTCTAAAGAAGACAGATGAATGGCTAGCAAACATACAAAAAAAAATGCTCATTGTCCCTAATTATTAGAGAAATGCAAATCAAAACCACCCTGAGATACCGTCTAACATCAGCGAGAATGGCCTACATCACAAAATCTCAAAACTGCAGATACTGGTGTGGATGTGGAGAGAAGGGAATATTTTTACACTGCTGGTAGGACTGCAAACTAATACAACCTTTTTGGAAAGAAGTATGGAGAACCCTCAAAGAACTCAAATTAGACATCCCATTTGATCCTGCAATCCCATTACTGGGCATCTACCCAGAAGGAAAAAAATCCTTTTATCATAAGAATACTTGCACTAGGCTCGGCGCCTATAGCTCAACCGGCTAAGGC
>NW_003852548.1:745975-750291 GCF_000181295.1 Otolemur garnettii | reverse complement strand
TTTTTTGCAGTTTTTGGCCAGGGCTGGGTTTGAACCTGCCACCTCCGGCATATGGGGCCAGTGCCCTGCCCCTTTGAGCCACAGGCACCACCCATGGGACATATTATTCATAGTAAAGCATCACAAGAATGGAGGAGCATGAATCCTGCATACTCAATTCTCATATGAGGACAATTAATGACCTAGTACACCAGTGGTTCTCAACCTTCCTAATGCTGCAGCTCTTTAATACAGTTCTTGTGGGTTGTGACCCACAGGTTAGGAACCAATGCAGTACACAGTGAGGGGTGGGGGAAGGGAAGAGCAGAGAAAGAGAGAGAAGGAGGGAGGAGGTGAGGTAAAGGAAGAGAAGAGAGAGGGAAGGTAGGAGGGGATGGGGGTCTCGGTGTGTATCACACTTTTTAGGGACAAGATAGAATTATAAGAGGGACTTTACCTAACAAATACAATCAGTGTAACCTAGTTTCTTGTACCCTCAATGGTCAGATGGGAGAAATATCTTTTTTTTTTTAATAAAAAGAATTGTATTTACTTAGAAGCATTCAGAATGTCAACAAAACAGCTCCAACTTTTTTTTTGCAATTATAGAGTGATATTCAGTTAACAGAACAACAATTATTTCATATAAGCTGCATCAGAGACAAGTGAAGATGAAAAACTACCATCCTCATATATAACTAATTTGTGCTGTGCACCAACAAGAACCTGCTTTAAATTTCCCTGCCAATTTACAACCCCCATACTGTACCAGGCAAGGTTAGTGGCCATTGAAAATACCACCAGGACAGGGCTATCTAAAGACACATTTGGTAGTGTGTTAACTATACAAAAAAAGGCACTGTGCAGTTTAAACACAAATCTTACACAGTCTTACATTTCTTTTCTTTAAAAGGAGTGAGTTGTGTACAGGGGGGTTAAATGCTTTATAGACAAGAAAAAAAACTGCGCTAGAAGCAACTTATCATCTTCATCTTCATCCTCTTCATCCTCCTCTTCTTCCTTCTTTTTCTTGCTTTTTTCAGCCTTGAGGATTCTCTTTTTCTCTGCATCAGGATTTCCTTTAGCTTGGTATGCAGCAATATCCTTTTCTTATTTTTCCTTCAGCTTTGCAGCCTTCTTTTCATAAGGCTGCTTATTATCCGCAGCAGTGTTATTCCACATCTCTCCCAGCTTCTTTGTAACATCACCAATGGATAGGCCAGGATGTTCTCCTTTGATTTTTGGGCGATACTCAGAACAGAACAAGAAAAAGGCTGAAGGCGGCCTCTTGGGTGCATTGGGATCCTCGAACTTCTTGTTTCCCCTTTAGGAGGGATATAGGTTTTCATTTCTCTTTCATAATGGGCCTTGTCCGCCTTTGCCATATCTTCAAATTTTCCTTTCTCTTTAGCAGACATGGTCTTCTACCTCTCTGAGCACTTCTTAGAAAACTCTGAGAAGTTGACTAAAGCATCTGGGTGCTTCTTCTTGTGCTCCTCCTGACAAGTTTGCACAAAGAATGCATATGGTGACATTTTGCCTCTCAGCTTCTTAGGATCTCCTTTGCCCATGTTTAGTTATTTTTCCTCAGCGAGGCACTGAGTCACCCAGTGCCCGTCCGGCTCTCACGTGCCCTGGAGCTGTCTCTATGGAGCTCAATGTATTGCAATGGCTCTGGGAGGAAATATCTTGATGGAGGATATAACAGTTTATTGGTGGGTTAGACTCTTGTAACTGAAAGGCTAAAACACCCACGGTAACCACAAATCTCAGACATTTGTTGTAAAGGAAAGAAAAGGTTGACTTGTAAGTTTATAGCTCAAAGATTAGGGGAGGTGGTAATGGATTTTACTAATGTGTGCAAAGATTTGTATGGAGGGGAGAACATTTGGGTTAGGTGAGGAAAAGGTAAAATCAATAGTTCTGTTCTGGCAATGTGAAATTTGGGATGCCTATTAAACATCTAATGACACTGTGAGCAAGAAGACAGTGCTGGGCTGGACAGTCTAAGTTGGAGAGAGAAATTCAGAAATCATCATCATATTAGGGGTATTGAAAGAATGGGATGGATGAAATTATTTGGAAAGAGAGTGCTTAGGGAAAAGAAGAAAATAGGGTTACAGAAGATTTGATGAAGTTCTGAGTCACTTTACTATTTAGGAATTTATAAGAAGAGGAGGAACCAGCATGGTAGAGTAAGAAAAAATGACCACTGAGGCAGGAGAAAAACCAAGTGAGTGTGGGGTCACAGAAGCCTAGAAAAGAAAGATTTTCTAGCATGATGGAGTGTCTACCATGTCCAAAAATCTTTCTCTTAACATGTAAGTCTTTTATGACATCAATGAGTGCCATTTTCAGTGGCTCCATAAGGAAAAAGCCGTATGTGAGTAGGGGGAGTAGAGATCGGGAAGCAAAGAAAACAGGCAGAAAACTTGTTTTGGAGTTTTGCTCTAAGGAAGAGCAGACAATCACGGTGGCAATTGTGAAGATAGTTTACCCCTCCCAGATGGATCCATATCAGTTATACTTATATGGTGTTAGGAACCCATATAAGTGTTTTAGCTGACTGGGGCCATGAAAGTGAGTGAAATGATGATGCTGGAGAGAAAGAGGAAAATAGTAGAATGGACATTTTGGGGGAGGTACAAAGGAATGAATCCAGGACCTTTTTTTTACATAGTGGGATTATCTGGCACAGCTGATGGTCCAGCTGAGATCTGTGGTCAATTCAGGTGTTTTTGAGGTCCAATAATAATATTCTTGCTTACATCTCCAAATTAAAATGAATTGAGAAAAAAAAAGATTTATTTTCCTTTGCTATTCCCCATTCTTCTCAGTAAGACTGAAGCTCCTGGCTCGGTGCCTGTGGCTCAAGTGGCGAAGGCGCTAGCTACATACACCTAAGGTGGCAGGTTCCAATCCAGCCTGGGCCCGCCAAACAATAATGATGGCTGCAACCCAAAAAATAGCCAGGCGTTGTGGCGGGCGCCTGTGGTCCTAGCTACTTGGGAGGCGGAGGCAGGAGATTCGCTTGAGCCCAGGAGTTAGAGGTTGCTGTGAGCTGTGATGCCACGGCACTCTCCCCAGGGGACAGCTTGAGGCTCTGTCTCAAAAAAAAAAAAAAAAAAAAGACTGAAGCTCCTGGGTTTGGATTCCTCATTCTTCATATCAGGACAGCTTCTCCAGTATCCCACTGACCCACAGCCCAAGACAGGTGGGCTTTGGGGAGCCAGCACCAAGGAGTGACCTTGGGCAACTTACTTAAAATTCCTAGGCTCTCGGGCGGTGCCTGTGGCTCAGTAGGTAGGGTGCCAGCCCCATATACCCAGGGTGGCAGGTTCGAACCTGGCCCCAGTCAGCTAAAACAGCAATGACAACTGTAAACAACTACAACAAAAAAAGCTCAGCTTTGTGGCAGGCACCTGTAGTCCCAGCTACTCGGGAGGCTGAGGCATGAGAATCGCTTAAGCCTAAGAGTTGGATGTTGCTGTGAACTGTGACACCACATCACTTTACTGAGGGCAACAAAGTAAGACTCTGTCTCAAAAAAAAAAAAATTCCTAGGCTCTTGTTTTCTCAAGTGTAAAATGGGATGATAAGACCTACCTCAAGGGCCATTATTGTGAGGATTCAGTGAGGTAAAACAGGTAACCAAGCACACGTTAAGCTGTCAATAAAAGGCGACTTTCATTATACAAAAAAAAAAAAAAAGAAAGAAAGAAAATTATGAAGCCTTAAGAAAAGAAACAGAAGAAGATATTAACAAATGGAAGAACATATCATGCTTATGGCTGGGAAGAATCAACATTGTCAAAATGTCTATACTACTGAAAGCAACCTACAGATACAATGCAACCCCCATTAAAATACCATCATTGTACTTTCAAGATTTGGAAAAATAATTCTTCATTTTGAATGGAACTGGAAGAAACCCTGTATAGCCAAAGCAATTCTTAGTAATAAAAACAAAGCCAGGGGCATCACCCTACCAGACTTTCAGCTATAATACAAGGCCATAGTGATCAAAACAGCATGGTGTTGGCACAAAAATAGAGACATTGACATTTGGAACTGAAAAGAAAACCATGGGATACAACTAACCTCTTATAACCACCTGATCTTTGATAAACCAAATAAGAACAGACATTGGGGGAAAGAATCCCTTCAATAAATGGTGCTGGGAGAACTGGATAACCACACATGTAAAAAGACTGAAACTGGATCTGCACCTCTCACCAATTTTATAGAAATCGATTCAAGATAGGGCAGCACCTGTGGCTCAAAGGGGCAGGGCGCTGGCCCCATATGCTGGAGGTGGTGGGTTCCAACCCAGCCCC
>NW_003852548.1:736114-745608 GCF_000181295.1 Otolemur garnettii | reverse complement strand
CCTGGCCATTTTTTGGTTGCAGCCATCATTGTTGTTTGGCGGGCCTGGGCTGGGGATTCGAACCCGCCACCTTAGGTGTATGTGGTTGGCGCCTTAGCCGCTTGAGCCACAGGTGCCGAGCCTATGAAGAAGACTTCTGTGGCAATTGCAACAACAACAACAAAATAAACAAGTAGACTTAATTAAACTGAAAAGCTTCTGTACAGCTAAGGAAACAACTACTAAAGCTATTTTGATCACTATGGGCTTATATTACAGCTGGAAGTCTGGTAGGGTGATACGTCTGGCTTTGTTTTTATTACTAAGAATTGCCTTGGCTATACGGGGTTTCTTGCAGTTCCATTCAAAATGAAGAATTATTGGGCGGCACCTGTGGTTCAAAGGAGTAGGGCGCTGGCCCCATATGCGGCAGAGGTGGTGAGTTCAAACTCAGCCCCAGCCAAGAACTGCAAAAAAATTAGCCAGGCACTGTGATAGGCACCTATAGTCCCAGCTACTTGGGAGGCTAAAGTAAGAGAATTGCTTAAGCCCAAGAGTTTGAGGTTGCTGTAAACTGTGACACCATAGCACTCTACCAAGGGTGACACAGTGCGACTCTGTCTCAAAGAAAAAAAAATGAAGAATTATTTTTTCCAAACATACAACTTTCAGAATGGCAAAACATATTTGGATATTATGAATCAGATAAAAACTTGATAAATAGGATCTATAGAGAACTCAAATTAATCAACAAAAAAAAGACCCAACAATACCATATATCACTGGATAAGAGACATAGATAGCACCTCCTCTAAAGAAGACAGACAAATAAATGGCTAACATGTGAAAAAATCCTCATCATCCCTAATTATCAGAGAAATTCAAATCAAAACTACCCTGAGATATCATCTAATCCCAGTAAGAATGGCCCACATCACAAAGTATCAAAGCTGTAGATGCTGGCATGGATGTCGAGAGAAGGGAACACTTTTACACTGCCGGTGGGATGGCAAGCTAATCCAACTTTTTTGGAAGGAGGTATGGAGAATCCTCAAAGAACTCAAATTAGACCTCCCATTTGATCCTGCAATCCCATTACCAGGCACCTACTCAAAAGAAAAAAAATCATTTTATCGTAAGGACATTTGGACTAGATTGTTTATAGTAGCTTGGTTTCCAATCACCAAAATGTGGAAACAGACTAAAATGCCCACCAACCCAGGAAAAGATTAACAAGCTGTGGTATATGTATACCATGGAATACTATTCAGCCACTGGAAAAAAAAATGGAGATTTTATATCTTTTGTATTAACCTGGATGGAGATGGAACACATTATTCTTAGTAAAGTATCACAGGAATGGAGAAGCAAGAATCCAATGTACTCTATTCTAATATGAAGGCAGTAGATGAGCTAATATAAGGTGGGGGTAGGAGAATGAGCAAGCAGGGAAAGGGGAGGAGAGTGGGGTATGGCGGTTCACTGCGTATGGCACACCTCTTAGGGGCAGGGCACAATTATACTAGGGACTTTATCTAACAAATGCAATCAGTATAACCTAATTCTTTGTACCCTCAATGAATCCCAAACAATAAAAAAAAAAAAAAGAAAGACAGACACAGCAGCCTCAGACCTGGCATATTAACTCTTTTCTGTACAATAGGTTACATACAAAAAAAAATACCAAAAATAATCCTACAGCTAACCTATTTAATGGTGAGAGATGAAATGCTTTCCAAGATTGGAACAAATTAATAAGCATGGCTTTTGTCACCACTACAATTCTGAAAAGAAGAAAAAAGCCAGAGTACTCATATTATCTTATTTCAAGACTTAACAATAAAGCTATAGTAGTCAAGACAGTGTGTTAATGGAAAAATAATATGCATGTAGATCATCAGAGACCTCGGAAATAGATGTCCACAAGCATAGTCAAGTGATTTCTGACACAGATGCAAAGGCAATTCAATGAAGGAAGGATAGACTTTTCAAGAAATAGTGTTGGGACAACTGGACATTCAAATGCAGTGAACCTCAACATATACTCTACAACTCAGGGGTCCTCAAACTTTTTAAACAGGGGGCCAGTTCACTGTCCCTCAGACCGTTGGAAGGGCCGGACTGCGGGCCCTGGGACGAGTTGGCTGCTAAGTAGGACAGGCAGCGGCGGCAAAAACACCATGCGGGCCAGATAAATGTCCTCAGCGGGCCACAGTTTGAGGACCCCTGCTCTACATTCATGGCTAGTAGAAATGCAAAAATGTGAAACCACTTTGGAAGATAATTTGTCAGTTTCTGACAAAGACAGACCCAGAAATCCCACTCCTAGGTAATTATACATATAAACTGAAAACTTATCTCCACATAAAGATCTACATGCTAATGTTTGCCACAGCTTTATTCATAATCACCAAGAAATTTGTAATGACCAAATTGTCTTTCAACAGGTAAATGACCTGTTGTACATTTATGTAATAGAATACTATTCAGCAATAAAAAGAACATGCTGGGCTGTGGCTCAGTGAGTAGGGTGCCAGCCCCATATACCAAGTATGGCAGGTTCGAACCCAGCCCCAGCCAAATTGCAAACAAAAAATAGCCAGGCGTTGTGGTAGGTGCCTGTAGACCCAGCTACTTGGGAGGCTGAGGCAAGAATTGCCTAAGCCCAAGAGCTGGAGGTTGCTGTGAGCTGTGATGACACAGAACTCTACCAAGGGCGACAAAGTAAGACTCTGTCTCTTAAAAAAAAAGAACATGCTATTAGTTCACATAATATGTATGAATCCATTAAAAGATGTCAGACCAGATACATATTATATGATTCCACTCATAGGACGTTCTGGAAAAGGCACAACTATAGTTAAAAATTCAGAAGGACACTATTGTTAGGCATTTCTACAAAACTGGCTGGATATTTTTTTTGAACAGGGATAACTCTAACCATGTCAACCTGGATAGGAGTTTATGGAACTTTTAAAATAGGGAAATATATTCATATGGCTTAAAATTCAAAAAGTACACATGAAAGTTTATGCAGTGAAAAGTACCCCTCCCACCTCCTACTCCCTTGGGCAAGCATGCCCTAAAACTATCAGTGTCCTGAACATCCTCCCAGAAATATTTTATGTCTATGTAAGCAAAAATGGATATATTATTTTCCCATTCACGATTTCACATAAATGGTAGTATACAATACACACTGTTCTATTAATACACACTGTTCTGTTTCTTGCTTTTTTTCATTTTGTACATCGTGGAAATCATCTAATATCAGTGCAATATTCCACTATATAACCAAATCTTGATTGACACTTAGGATATTACCAATCATTTACTATTACTAGTAACACTCCAATTAATACGCAAATATTTGTTGAATAAATTCCAGGAAGTGTTTGCTGGGCCAAAAGATATGTGTATTTATAAACATGATGGTTTTTTTCGAAGTCACTGATTTTTAAAATGTCAGAGATTTAAAATTTTTATCCTAGGAAGAAAGAAGTGAACTAAGATTCCATGACTGGGCAATTTTCTAGAGGAATGTACATCTCTAAGATGTACAAAATAACCCTTTCCCATCTACCTCCTAGGGTCCAGTTGTACTTTTATGTAACATTTCAGGCCACAAATGTTGTAAAGCCTATTCCAGTTATGTGAAAAGTGTTACTTCTGAGATCTTCATGGGCAAAGGTCAAGGCTGAAGGTCTATGTAGTTCCTGGCCACTCATTTCACAATATAATGCTGGATTCTTCGCTGCAACCACAGGGAGATTTTAAAATCCTGACAAAGTAAAACATACTTACAGAAAATCCCTTTGTCCTTATTACAAAACCCAAATAAGAATTTATTCTCTTAGGTAAAAATCATAAAACACATAAAGGTTCTAAGGAAAGACTTAATGTTTCTCTCCTCTTAGATGGTGGTGTATTCCCAAGTAACAGTCTTTTTGACCACAAAACCTAGTACTCTCTAGGTTTTTGTGAAAAAGCTTAAACAGGAGGCTGAGGAAATCCAGGGGCTCACAAGATCAGTGAGCAGTTAAGCCACTCACAAGAATATATGAGGGCTGTCCAGAAAGTATCCAGCCATGCATGTCTCTATTTTCCATTATTAGATGGCTGGATACTTTCTGAACAGCCCTCATGTATGTCCAAAATCATATGGTCTCCTTTTGGCTTCCTCATAGAGAAACCATCACTCCACTCCACACTTGGTAGAAGAGAAGGTATTACTAAAGCACAATCATATTCCTTAGTCTCTAGAATACATTACATTCAAAAATAGGTGCTTAGAGGCGGTGCCTGTGGCTCAAAGGAGTTGGCCCCATATGCTGGAGGTGGCCGGTTCAAATTCAGCCCCAGCCAAAAACTGCAAAAGAAAGAAAAATAGGTACTTAACAAGATTTATCAAAGCTTACATTCATTCCTATTATCCATTATTACAATAATGGCCTCTAATTTTTTTCACATCTCCCTGTATCTACACCCTTGAATAGCACCTCCCACAATTCTGGGCTTGGCCACCAAAGCACTTATACACTTTAGCTGATAGGATAATACCAGGTGTCACACAAGCAGACACTTGAAAAGTGCTTGTGTGTTGGTGCTTGCTCTCATTTGCTCTCACTTTGAGACCACCATATTAACACGTCCCAGGTGGCTCATGCCTGTAATCCTAGCACTTTTGGAGGCTGAAGCAGGAGGATCACTTGAGGCTGTGAGTTTGAGACCTACCTGGCATCCTATTTCTACAAAAAATGAGAAAATTAGCCAGGTATGGAGGCACACGTCCACAGTCCTAGCTACTCAGGAGGCTGAAGCTGTAGGATCACTAGTTGTTCAAGGTTACAGTAAACTACAAATACACTACCACACTCCAACCTAGGAGCAATTACATTTATAAACACACAAATTACACTGATACTAGATAATCTCCAGAGCCAAATCACTGTCTCAAACAAAAAGTCTCAACTAGCTGGCTAGAGGAGAGACCACACGGAATGGGGATGAGCCCTTCCAGCTTAGGGTCCCCTAGACCAGAGGTTCTCAACCTGTGGGTCGTGACCCCTTTGTAACAATGAAAATACATCACAGCATTAAGAAGATTGAGAACCACTGCCCTAGACCCACCAGCCTGCCAACCACCAGATGTGTGAGGCCATTCTAGATGATCTAGTTGTGAGCTAAACACCCTCCTCTCCCCAAAAGCTAATTGACAAAGACTACTAAAAGGAAATTTGTGGCCCAGTACATATGAGAAAGGGGACAGAACACTGGTTTTCCTCCTGTGAAATTTACTCTGTACATAAGAAATAGTTTCAAATAGAAAAACCTCCAGTACCTGAATGAGAATAAATAAATATATAAGTACTGAAAAAATACTTATATCTTCCCAGATTCTCACAAATGTGCTGTCTGCCATCACAGATGGCACAAACAAAAAACATAAAAAAATTCCATTTAGTCACTGAAGTATCTTTATCATGATATATTTAAACTGAAGTCTTCTACTCGACAGTTCCATTTCTAACACTGAACAACAACTCAGGTTTCCAGGAATTACTTTTTCTCCCAATTCTACTTTTTTCCCCATGTGACAGGGCTCAGTGAAAGCTGAAAGAGCTCCCTTAATGCAGCCTAAAGAGCATCAGATATATGAGCCTAATTAAACCCTCCTTCTAGAAGCATTCTGAAGGACTGGCTTCTTCCAGCGTCACAGCAACTCTTTTTAGTTACTTTAATGGTGGGTAGTAAAAACTGCTTAAGACCTACATGTTTGGGCCAAAAACACTGCCCCTATTGGATCGCAGGGTGGGACACTGAAAGGGAAATGACTTTCTTAATTCATTTTTGTCCATGCCTTACTAGGTGCTTTCCTGAATCAATCAATATCTCTTTCTTTTTTTTTCTCTCTCTCTCTCACACACACACCATACGGTTTTTTAAAAAGATAAAAAAATCACCTCCCAGCAACCTCCCATTCATTGTACTTGGAATAAAACACAGGCTCCTTAATGAGATCCTGTAAGGCCTTGTCAATCTTCCCTTGACTGCATCTTTCCTTCCCCAGGTCCTAGTCAAACCTCTGTGGATCCTTTCTACAATCTCTTTTCCACCTCAGTGCCCATACAACACCTGCTATTACCTCTGCCTAGCAATCTCTTCTGTCTACCTTTCATTTTGCTTACTCTTGCCAGTCTCTCTCACAGAGGCTTTCTACCTCTTACTTGCTGTGTGATCTTAAGTAAGTTACCTTTGTTTCACCTTTATGACTCTCACACTTAGAAAGATACCTTATCATCTACAAGTATCAGGCCTTAGAGAAGATGTATCTTCACATTTACATCCATCCCCCAAAACTCCTAGATATCTACTCCTCAGATCCTTAAGCAAGCTGGTGTTCCTATCACCCCCTAGGAACCCGTTCAGCAAAGCATTCTTTCCCTGACTATGAGAAGACTTCTTAAGTTCCCTTACACTGGAAATTGCAGTATTTAGGAGAAGAATATCTTTTACCTCTTATACCTCTAGCAAATAGAAAGCAATCAGTATACATTTGCTGAATTAATTAAATGAAAATGCTGGAGATATAATCACTGAAAAGTTGGGGAGTGAATTTTCCTAACAATATTAAAGTTTAGCATTGCTAGGAACAAACCTGTCAAGAATCGTGAGAAAGGGGTATTTATCCTAACCATTTTTACAACTGATAATGATTTCTGTATCTAGCACCAGAGATTCTGCATGATTTATAAATGTGTGCTTCACAGATACAGGCAGACTTTACTCTACCTCTGGGGCCCTGACTAACCACCACTGTTCTGCTATACCCAGTGGCTGCACCTGAGCCACACTGTTCATGTTAGGATGCCCTTGACAAGTAACCAATCTCTCAGTGGTTACTCTCAAATGGTTTGGGAAAAAAGAACAGAACAAATGATAAAGAAAATAATTGGTGACCTTGGATAAAGGGAATATAGTGAGTTCTTTGTACTATTCTTGCAACATTTTTATATTTTATCAAAATACATTTTTAAAATCTTAAAAAATAACGTTCCCAGGAGATTCCAATACCCAAGATCTAGTGTAATGACCATGCTTGTACCATATTTTCTTGTCATCCACCCCAAAAAACATACTGCAGCTCAGGTTTCCTTCCTTATCAGCTTCTGGGTTGAGGCAGAGATTAAATCATTTGCTGCTTGAAGAGTACTCATGGATTCATAGGTATATCCTCTTGGTCAAAGGCCCATTACTATTTCCCCACACCAGGTTCCTTATTTTTTTCAGTTGTCTGCCCTCTGATTTTTTTACCTGCCTTTTCCCAAGTCTAGCTATGAGATCAGGCATTTTCCCAAGACCCATTTTCCTTGCTCTCCCCCAAGAGAAGCACAGAGGCTGTTCTAATGATAAAACTTTGTTGCTATTGTCTATGGAAAGCCCTACCATGTTTCCCCCAAAATAAGATCTACCCCCAAAATAAGCCCTAGCAGGATTTCTATGCATTTATTAAATATAAGCCCTACCCCATAATAAGACCTAGTGATGGGTGTGGCTATGTAGCATATTGCATAGCCACGCCATGCATTTTAGCGCAGAGCGGTAAGGAAGACTGGAATACCTTTTATATGCCACAGCTCCTTTCTCCGAGCCGGTTGCACTTGCGCAGGTGCATGTGTGGTAACTGCAGTCGCAGGCATCCTATTGCACACGTGGAAACGGCTAGGGGAAAGGAGTTCACATCACTAGTGCCAGCCCCACCAACAAGGTCGACTCCCCCTGTCAGGTTCCAGAAGATGACTTAACTGTATTTGAATAAATGTAGATTGTTGTATTATACTTAATAAAAATAAGACATCCCCTGAAAATAAGCCCTAGTGTGTCTTCTTGAGAAAAAATAAATATAAGACAGTGCCTTATTTTCGGGGAAACACAGTACACGGAGGAGGCAAAAATAACCATCAGGGAGTCACAAAGATTCCAGAAAACAGAAAATTCAAAGTGATAGTTATTTGGTCTATAATGACCACTTGTGAGCACCATTTTATTCTTTTATCACTTCTACCTACTCATCCTAAATCCTCCCCAACCTTTAAACCAGAATGCTTTAGCTTTTCCAGCCACTGTAAGTGAAATAACAGAAATTTGTGAGCCATTCAAGTCTCCCCAGGTCTGGAGAGTTCTAGATGGATGTCACCCAACATCTATCTCTCTCACCTGTAAGATGAGTAAGTTGAGGTCATAACAAATTATTCCCTGATGAGAGATTTTCTTAATGTAAGCCAGCATATTACCATTATCTTCCTCAACTCCTATTTTGTGTAAGGCCCATGAAGAGGTAGGTACATTATGCCCCATGATAATGTACACTTCCTTTTTGGCCTGGGTCTCTGTACCCCTGATCAAGAGCCCTCTCTACTGCCATGTCTTCACCAAAACCAGATGCCTCCTGCCTTCCCTAAAACACATGCCTAGTCCTAGCCAGGCCTCAAAATAAAGGGTAAAAAGAAGAGATGGCTTTGTGCAGCTTAAGGGGAGAAAATGGGTTGTTATGGTTGGTGGAACAAAAAGGAAAAGACACACGTTACTAAAGTAGAGGACTCTACTAAACCTCCAAGACTGCAATATCCTCTGTTCTTTATTTTAATTTTCACCAACCCATACTTCTCAGCTATAATGACAGCACTGGTAACCTCCTCTACAGGCCAGAGGCGGGTCACAGGTGCCCCTAAGGGTGCTTCCAATTCATTTTTGGCTCCCAGCTGATCAAAAAAACACTTCAGAGAGAAGTGGGAGGGTCTTCCCTACTTTTCCTTACCTGTAACCAAGATTCACATCACACCGCCAAGGCCAAGCAATATGACTCAGAAAAGAGGGGAGACAGAAAGTATGGATTCTAGAACCAGACCTGCAACCCTGAATATTCCAGAACTAACTAGACAGAAAACACAATGAACTGTTTCAAGGCAACAATCTTGGGTTAAGAGTTCTTTTCCAGCAAACAGAAGTGCACAATTGAGAAATAGGTGGCAATTATGGCAGTTAACACTGATTGAGAACTTAATACGTGCTGGACACTAAAGAAACACTTCCCAAAGACCTGAGGTAATTTTTGAAGAGAGCATAATACCCTTTCACAGTTTAAGTATTTAAGCTCAGAGTTCCCTTTAAAATTTATGAAAGAGAAAATGATATGTTATGGAGGTAGAGTACTCCCAGGCTAAACAAAAGGGAAAAAAAGAGGGCGGCGCCTGTGGCTCAGTGGCTAGGGCGCCGGCCTCATATACCGAGGGTGTAGTGTTCAAACCCGGCCCAGCCAAATTGCAACAAAAAAATAGACGGGCATTGTGGCAGGCGCCTGTAGTCCCAGCTACTTGGGAGGCTGAGGACAAGAGAATAGCCTAGGCCCAGGAGCTGGAGGTTGCTGTGAGCTATGTGACGCCATAGCATTCTACCCAGGGCGATTAAGTGAGACTCCATCTCTTCAAAAAAAAAAAAAAAAAAAAAAAAAAAAA
>NW_003852548.1:734076-736094 GCF_000181295.1 Otolemur garnettii | reverse complement strand
AAAAAAAAAAAAAAAAAAAAGAAAAGAAAAGAAAGAAAAGAAAAAGAAAACAAAAGAAAAAACAGTCCATTTTCACTTATCCAGAGAGTAATTACATGATGCTCTAAAATGGGAGAACTACCTTACTCAAAGGGTACAAAGGCCAGAATCTACTTTCCCATTGTCTACAGACGTTTTGAAAGTATTAAACTAAATAAAAACACAATGCTGTGTTCAGACTGACTCCTCTCTTATCCCTCCACCGCCCCCACCCCAAGCTGACAAGAAGTGGCTGCAGGGAAAGTACTTTAGAGGAGACCCTACTCAGACAAACTGTATTCTGGGTCTTAAGCTAAGCAAAAATGCCGTACAATCAGTTTTTAACCTAAATTATTTTTCATTACTTTCCAAACGTAGAGAAAAAGCAGTTATCTTTATCTGGACTAAATACCGGGAATGAGATAGCCTTTCCCTTTAGGCCACTGGAATCACCGTCAACACAGTTTTGATTTCTTACACAATCAGACGGTGGGGAGGAGGGAGGATTTGATCCTCAGCTTCACAGATAAACGCATCTCAGGAAGGGAAAAAAAAAAAAAAAAAAAAAAAACCTTGCGCACATCTGAGGCCATGGATTTCCTCGCAACTCAGAAAAGTCGGAGAAGCGGCCAAACAAGTTTCTTGCCAAATCCCTAGGAGCTACATATGTCCCAGGGCTGGCTGCACAAGGATAGAAACTTTTAAACAAGCCTTCACATACCACCACTACGGTCACTCACTCGAGATCTCCGTCCCCCTTCTCCGCACAAATAATAAACGCAGGTTGTCCCATACAATTTAAAGCCAGACTTCACAGAAGCAGTGGCTCTGCTCTGAAAAGCGAGTGGAAAACAGTAACTGAGGCTATTTTAAAAAAGATCTATGGCCCTCACGGTGAAGGGAATAAAATGAACTCGAGAAAAGTCAACAACTTTGCCGTGCCTGGCGGTAGGAAATTTCCTGAAAGACTTGTAAAGCCCTCTCGATTTCCCAGAACCCCAGGAACACCCCGCGCTCAGCAGCCGAGGAACCCTCAGAGATTGAACAATGAGGGGAGAAGGAGGGAAAGTTCGCCGGCTCGCAGGGCGCCCGGGCTCCCGCTTCGTGGGCACCCAAGCTCCGCGGGGTGTCTCCCCCCCTCAGACACTTGGCTCCTTCGATCCCCAACATCGAAACAGCCAGACGCGCCCTCGCTCCCTGAAGCATCTGACCCCAGGCGGCTGGCAGAGCACGTCCTCCGGCCGCGGGTCTGGCCCGGTGGGACACCCAAACCAGGCAAAGGGCAGCAAGGGAGGGGGGCTCAGGGAAGGAGCACCGGGGACCCGTAACAGTTATGGCGCTGAGTCCCTGCCCGGTGTAGCCCGGAGCTGCAGCCAGATCTCGCGCGTCCGCCCCCATCCCCTTACCCGCGCCGGGGACATCAGGCACTGTCCTGGCCCTCAGAGGGGCCACCAGTCACTTTATCTCAGCCCACACACGCTCTCGGCCCGAAGGCGCTGGGGACGCCAGAGGCGACCACGATGTGGAGCCGAAGCGACCCGAACCGCGGCGAGGCCAGGCCGGGACCTTGCGCACCCCGCCGCCCGCACCACGCCTCAAGGCTGCCACTCCCGCTGCTCACCAGAGCGACGCCCCCAACCTCGCCAGCGCCGCGTCCAGCCCCGGTGGCGCCTACCTTCGCGCAGCCAGGTCGCGGCTTCTTCCCGGCTCCTCACTGCGGCCCGGCAACGTGCCGGGCGAGTCGGGTAGTGATGGTAACCGCCCCCCTAACCGCTCGCTTTCTTCTCTTCCCTCCCTCGCACCTGCCCCCTAATCCTCTCCTCACCCACGCCGGGGCCGCCCTCCGCGTCTCTGCTCCCGCCCTCGGCCCTCGCCCGCCCGGCCCGTCAGGCCTCAGCGCTGGGCAGGCTGTTGGGCGGCGGCGGCGGCGGCCGAGGCAGCGCGGAGCACTATTGTATTCCTGACACTGTGCGCTCCCACGCTCCGCCTCTTCCCTTTCC
>NW_003852548.1:731640-733960 GCF_000181295.1 Otolemur garnettii | reverse complement strand
GCTCTTCTGGCGGGCTGGGCGCCGTCGCCACCCGCTGGCCTCAACGCTCCGCCCCCTCAGAGCTCCCGCACTCGCGCGCCGCGCGCCGCGCGCCAGGTGGGTTCTCCTCCCCTCCTGCAGGGCGTGCTGCTGTCCCCGGGAGCGTCGGCCCGGCTGAGCGCCAAAGAGCACGAGGTGCGGATGCCTGGGCTGTGTTGAGATATAAACTAGGCTTCTCCTGACCTCTTCTAACCCTAAAGTTCTGTCAGTGGGGCTCTGGCATATAAACTCGGCGACCACTGTTGATTTACGTCGTTGTGTCTCAGTTACCTAAAATAATAAAGTCAAGGTGGCTATTAACAATACTCGTATACTTAGTTGAGACCACAAATGGTTTATGATGTTGTGTGGCATTTTTGATATGTCAATTTGATTTCGCCCATGGTCCACAGTTATTCAGTCAAACTCCAATCCAGGTGTTGCTGTGGCAGTCTTTCGCTGAGGTTATTAAATCACCTAATCAGTTGACTTAAAGGGAGATAATCCTGGATAATCTAGGTGGGCCTGACTGAATCAGTTGGAAAGCCTTTCAATCAGGGTTGAGGTTTCTGAGTATGTAAGAGGGAGAAGAAATTTTGCTTGTGGGTGACAGCTTTGGCATGTGATCATTGGTTCCAGCCTGCTCCTGATCTTATCTTTCCAACTGCATGCCCTATTTTCAGCCAGCCCCACAATTGTCAGACAATAGCTTCAAATGAATGAATGAATGGGAATGTATTTATATATTTTTTTATATAATATAATTTCCTATGTGTTGTCCTTCTGATACAGATGTTTAAGCAACAGATCTTTTTGGTTTACTTATCTGGGTTTGGAAATGAACTATGTTCAACTATGAAGAACTCATATAGTCATTTTCATTTACATTTCTAGGGTGAACAGTAGTGTAGGCTCTTTTGTATTTTCTGTTTTCCATATTCAAGATGTAATTCTATTTTATAGCATGTAAATTTATGGGTTCTAAAATATTCATAGACTTCAGACTTACCTTATTGTACTTATCTTTAAATAGTTATAGATGCTCAGGAAGCTGTAAAAAACTAGTACAGAGTGGTCCCATGTACCCTTCACCCTGTTTCCCCCAATGGCAATATCTTATAGAACTAGAATGAAATATCAAAACCAAGATATTGACATTGATACAATCCAGAAACCTTATTCAGATTTCGTCAATTTTGCACACACTGATTTCTGAGTCTGTATATATAGTCCTGTGCAATTTTAACAGCATAGATTTGTGTAAACACCACAATAAACTGTTTCTCCACTGCAAAGATTCCTGCTCTATCCTTAGTCACAGTCACCTCCTTCCACTAATGTAATCCCTGGAAATCCCTAACATGTTCTCCATCTCTATAATATTGTCATTTCAAGATTATTACATAAATGGAATCATACCTCTTGAAATCAGCTGTTCTTCACTCAACCTAATTTTCTTGAGATGCACCCAAGTTTTTATAATGAGTACCAATAGCTCATTACTTTTTATTGCTAAGTAGTATTCTGTGGCATGGTGAATAGTTTAACTGTTCACCCGTTGAAAGACATTTGGGGTTGTTTTTAATTTTTGCCTAATAAAAATAATAAAATTTCTATAAACACGTAAGAGTTTTGTGTAAATATAAGTTTTTATTTCTCGCTGACAAATGCCCATGAGTGCAATTGCTAGGTCAGATCATTAGTGTATGTTTAGCGTTATCTGGGTTGGATGGATAATGTATGTTTAGTGTTATAAGAAACTGCCAAACTTTCCCAGACTGACTATACATACCATTTTATGTTCCCATCATCAATGTATGGGAGATCCAGATTCTCCACATCTTTGTCAGCATGTGGTATTTTCACTATCTTTTTGCTTTTAGCCATTCTAATAAATGTGTGGTGGTATCTCATTGTTTTAAATTGCATTTCCCTAATGGGTAATAATGTTAAACATCTTTTCATGTGTTTATTTGCCATTTGCATATCCTCTTTGGTGAAATGTCTGTTCATTCTTGTGCCTATTTTCTAATTGTCATAGTTTTATATTTTAGATTTAATCTATGATTCATTTTGAATCAATTTTTGTATAAGATGTGAACCTGGCTCGGCGCCTATAGCTCAACCGGCTAAGGCGCCAGCCACGTACACCTAAGGTGGCGGGTTCGAATCCCCAGCCCGGGCACGCCTAACAACAATGATGGCTGCAGCCAAAAAAAAAAAGCCAGGCGTTGTGGCGGGCGCCTGTGGTCCCAGCTACTTGGGAGGCGGAGGCAGGAGACTCGCTTGAGCCCAGGAGTTG
>NW_003852548.1:704799-729380 GCF_000181295.1 Otolemur garnettii | reverse complement strand
CCTCCGCCTCCCAAGTAGCTGGGACTACAGGCTCCCGCCACAACAACCAGCTATTTTTTGGTTACAGCCTTCATGGTTGTTTGGCAGGCCTGGGCTGGATTGGAACCCACCAGCTCAGGTGTATGTGGCTGGTGCCTTAGCCACTTGAGCCACAGGGGCCGAGCCTCTTTAGGATTTTCTATGTAGACAATCATATTGTCTGCGGATGGGAACGTTCTTATTTCTTCCTTTCCAACATGTATACCTATTTCCTTTTATTGTCTCATTGTGCTGGCTAGAGCATTCAGTATTAAGTTGAATAAAATTGTAACACTGGACGTCTTTCCCTTGTTCCCTATCTTAGGGGAAACCCTTCTCCCTTTTACCATTAAGTATGATGTTAGGTGCCGGTCTTTTTATAGATGCTTTTTATCAAGTTGAGAAAGTATCCCTCTATAGTTTGCTGAGAGTTTTTATCATGAGTAAATGCTGAATTTTGTCAAATGCTTTTTCTTCATCAAGTGATATTATCATATGATTTTTCTTCTTTAGTCTATTGATATGGTAGATTACATTGACTGAATATTGATTTTTTAAACAACCATGCATAGCTGGAATAAACTCCACTTAGCTATGGAATAATTATTTTTATACCTTGTTGGATTCTATTTTGCTGCTATTTTATTGCAGATTTTTGTGTCACAGTTCATGAAAGATATGAAGTCTGTAGTTTGAGAGAGTTTTTTGGTACAGTCTTTGTCTGGTTTGGGTATTAGGATAATAGTGGCCTCATACAATGAGTTGGGAAGTCGTGCAGAAAAGAGTTAACGTAGCAGGCCTTTGGCAGGCATCTGGGAACCTGGATTTCAGGAGTTCTCACCATTCCCAGAACTGATAAGAGCGGCTCACCATACCTAAACTTCTCTTTTTATCTCAGTTAATCTCGCTGAAGATTTATCAGTTGTATTGATCTTTTCAGAGAAACAGGCTTTTGCTTCATTGGTTTTATGTACTGTTTTCCTATTTTCAATTTTACTAATTCCTGATCTTTCATTATTTCCTTCCTTCTGCTTGCTTTGAGTTTTTTATTTTGTTCTTTTTCTAGTCTCTTGAGGTGGGAGCTTACCTGATTAAGGCCTTTTCTCTTTTCTATTGTAAGCATTTAGTGCCATAAATTCCCCTGTCAGCACTGTTTTAACGACATTCCACAATTTTGTTTTTTAGAGTCTCACTCTGCTGCTCTAGGCTACAGTCATATGACATCAGCCTAGCCCACAGCAACCTCATACTTCTGGTTCAAGCGATCTTCCTGCCTCAGCCTCCCAAGTAGCTGGGACTACAGATACCCACCATAACACTGAGCTATTTTTTTATTTTTATTTTTAGTTGAGATGGGCTTTTGCTCTTGCTCAGACTGATCTTGTACTCCTGAGCTCCAGTGGTCCTCGGGCCTCGGCCTCCCAGAGTGCTAGGATTACAGGCATGAGCCACTGCACCTGGCCCACATATTTTGATATATTCTCATTTTTATTCAGTTCATTATATTTTCAAAAATTTCCCTTGAGACTTCCTTTTTGACCTATGTATTAATGAGAAGTATGTTGCCTAGTTTCCAAATGTTTGGAGATTTTCCTGTTCACTTTGTGAATGATTTCTAATTTGATTCCACAATGGTCAGAGAACATACTCTACATGACTTCAATTCTTTTACATTTGTTGAATTTTGTTTTATGTCCCAGAATATGGGCTATCTTGGTGAATGTTTCATGGGTATTAGAAAAGAATGTAAGTTATGCTACTGTTGGGTAGGATGTCGTATGAATTATATCCTGATGCTTTATGGTGTTTTTAAGTTCTGTAATCTCTCTGATTTTCTGTCTAGTAGTTCTTTGGCTGAGAGTATGATATCTCCAACTGTAATTGTGGATTTGTCTGTTTCTTATTTAGCTCTATAACATTTTACTTCATGTATTTTGAAGTTCTATTCATTGATGCATACACATTTAAGATTTTTATGTCTTCTTAGTGGATTGACCCATTTATCATTATGTAATATCCTTCTTTGTCCCTGGTAATTTTACTTACTCTGAGTCTACTTTTCTGATATTAATACATAGCCATTCCATTCCAGCTTTTATAAATTAATGTTTATATAGTATATATATCGTTTTACTTTCTACCTTTCTATGTTGTCATATTGAAGTGAGTTTCTTATGGATAGCATTTAAAGGGTTTTTTTAAATGTCCTTTTTGTGAATCTGTCTTTTAATGCATGTATTTAGATCATTTAACTTGAACATAATTGCTGATGTCCTCGGGCTTAATTCTAACAATTAATAATAATTCTAATAATTCTAACAATTATTATTTGCTTTTTGTCTGTTCCCTCTATTTCTCACTCCTCCCTTTTCCTTTTCTTGCCTTATTTGAATACTTTTTAGAATTACATTTGACTTACAGTGTTTTTGAATATATCACTTTGAATAGTTTTCTTAATATTTGTTCTAGGTATTAAAATATACATATAGGCTCCGGGCCTGTAACTCAGTGGCTAGGGCACCAGCCACATACACTGGAGCTGGCAGGTTCAAATCCAGCCTGGGCCTGCCAAACAACAATGACAACTAAAACCAAAAAATAGCCAGGCGTTGTCATGGTTGCCCCTAGTCCCAGCTACTTGGGAGGCTGAGGCAAGAGCATCGCTTAAGCCCAAGAGTTGGAGGTTGCTGTGAGCTGTGACACCACAGCACTCTACCCAGGGCAACAGAGTGAGACTCTGTCTCAAAAATAAAATAAAATAATATAAACATATGTGTAACTTATTACAGTCTACAGTTATCAACATTTTACCACTTCTAGTAAAGTATAGAAATTTGATTTTCCTTTTTTAAAATTTCAGATTATGTGAGGGTACAAATAATTAGTTTACATTTATTAGGTAAAGTTCAAGGTGTAGTTGAGCCCCTCACCTAGGAGGTGTGCCATATACCCTTACATTGTGCCCATTAGATGAGAGCTTACTCATCTCCCTCCTTCCTCCCTGGAAATCTTATTTTCATTTAAGTCCCTTTATACTCCCAATTTTTTAATATAATTTTCTTATTTCTTCTGCATACAGTGAACCTAACATCAGGTGGTGTTTTAAATTTTGCTTTGACAATCCAGCATGATTGAAAAAAATTCATGAGGAAAAGGATAGTCTATTATATTTATCCTTATTTTTAGAAATTTCATTGCTTTCCTTCCTTTCCAGAGTTTCAGGCCTCCTTCTCATATTATCTCCTTTTTACTTGGAGAATTTCCTTTACCCATTCATTAATGGTAAATCTGCTAGTGAAAATTTTATAAATTTGTCATCTGAGAATGTCTTTATTTCCCCTTTATTCCTGAAGGATATTTTCACTGAACTTGGAATTCAGAGTTGACAGTTCTTTCATCACTTAAAAAATGTTCCACTTCCTTCTGGCCTTTATGGTTTCAGATGAGAAATCCACTATCACTTGAATCAGTGTTCCATTATAGGTAATACATGTTTTTCTCTTTAGATGCTTTCAAGATTTTTTTTCTTTATCTTTAGTTTTCAGAAGTTGGTTGTGATGTGTTTCGGTGTGGATATTTTTGGGTTTTCCTGGCCTACTTTTGTGGGCTGTGGTTCCAATGACAATTTAGTTTTTAGCACCCTTGCAGTGCTATTCTGGTCTGCTTTGTTTGTGTGCTACTCCTAAGGCCACCTTGAAAACCTGAGTGGTATGCTACACTGTATGTAGTTCACTTCTCATGCCTGTAGGCCTGTTGATTTAGTTTTGTGTTTGGGTCAGACAGGTGTCTTTTGAGGACTTCCTATGCAGATGTAAGGAATGCCTTTCTTCAGCTCCCTCCTCTCTGAGATCCCTCTTGCACTCTAATTGGGAGGGTGAGGGGCACCAGCTGCCACTGGCAGACAAAGGTGAAAGTCCAGACTCCTCTCTCAGTCTCCACTGGCATGGCAACAGCAGGGAGGGGGGAGCACCTGTCTGCATCCTCTGCTGAAGCCTGGATGGGGAGGGCAGCAGATGTCCAGGTCCCACCCCCTCTAGCTCTCTCCTGACGCCACTGGTGGGAGAGGAAAGTGCCTCTTCAGCTGTCTACCACTTGGTGGGGCTCCGGAGATTTGAGTCCCCTCTTAGTCCCTCTGATAGTGCCAGTGAAAGAGATAGAAAGTGCCTTCCTGGGCCATCTGGTGCCACCAGATGTGGGGCTGGGAGATACCAGGCCTTCGGGGGCTGACAGTGCTAACTCTGCCTACCTGCTTCTGCTAGGTGGGAAATAGCAGTCTGGAATCCTTTCTGTATCCACTGATGCTGCCAGCAGGGCTGAGAACAACTTCTCTGACTGCCAGGTGCTATTGTGGCTCCCACTAGCTTTTGGCTATTGTCCAGCGGCGGGGGGAGGGAGGGAGGAAGTGCTTCCCTAGTGCCACTGGGATTCCCATTCAACCTCAGCTGGTACTCCCAGAGGGGAGGAAGGCGTTTTCCCCTAGCCTCCTGCGGTTACTGAATGAGACTGAGGGCTCTAGTCCCTACTCAGTCTGTGCTCTGCTGACACCATGGGTTCAGTTTTGGTATGGCCAGTACTATCCAAAAGGTTTTTATGCTGGCTGGGTTTTACTCCTTTCTTGGTCCTTTGGTCACAAATAACAGATTTTTCTTTTATTCTGTTTATCTGCTCTGATTGGAGATTCTAGGTTCCAGGCTTTTCCCGTACCCAGCCTGGGACATACCAAAGAAAAGCCAGGGAAATCATTACAGTATCATTCCTCAAGTCCTGAGGCTAGTCTGCTTTCCCCTTTCCACCTTCCAGAGTCTCCTTATGACGGAATTTTGAATTATTTTCAGGGATTTTTATTGTATTTAATAGGAAGAGTAAGGAGAAATGAGTCGGTGTCATCTTTTTTGAAACACAAAGTTACCTTATATTTTAAAATAAATTAGTGAAATGATTAACAAAGATTTTTCTATTTCATTTGAAATACAGAAAGAATTTGAAGACAGAAGTAATGACTTTAGTTTGTACTTTAAAGCCAAAACTATTTGTCATCTTTTTTATTTATAAAATGGAACTATACATTCAGAAGGCAGAGGGAGTTGTTTATCCATCTTTGTTGAGCCACTGATTGATGAAACTGGATGCAATATATTTAAACTGCCTGTGCTGTTGTGCAAACAAGATGGTGGGGTGACTTGTCCAAAATGGGCTCAGGACCAAATGAGAAAAGGCCAAAGAAATTTCGACAAGTAAATGATCACTCTTGGCAAGACCTCCCTTCCTTTTTATCCTTTCTTTCTAATTTCTTTCTTGCCCATCACAACAAAGTCCACTTGATAAAAATCAGCAACAAGCCCCGTTTTCCTTAGACAAGTAAAATACCTACTTTCCACATGAGTTAATCTGTCTATGCACTGTAATAGGTATGTAAATCTATAGACAAATGGTCTGGAAGGATACAAACCAGACTGATAGCGGTAGTTACCAGTGGGAATAGGGGATCAAAGAGAATCTTAGATTTATCTTCAGTTTTTTTTCAGGGGAAATAAAATTCTGTAGCATTTGTATAATTAGAAATTAAAAAAATTTTTCTGAAGACAGAGTCTCACTTTGTTGCCCTTGCTAGAGTGCCATAGCTCATAGCAACCTCAAACTCTAGGCCTCAAGTGATCTTATTGCCTTAGCCTCCCAGGTAGCTGGGCCTATAGGTGCCCCCCCCAGTGCCCCACCATATATATATGTGTGTGTGTGTATACACACACATTTTTTTTTAGAGGCTGGGTCTTGCTTTTTGCTCAAGATAGTCTCCAACTCCTGAGTCCAAGCAATCCACCTGCCTTGGCCTCCCAGACTATTGAGATTACAGGCACGAGCCACCGTGCTCGGCCTTAAATTAATAATATTAATAAAACAAAAATAACTTGTGCATCTCCAAGTCACATGAGTCTAATACTGAAAATAATTTAAGATATGCTCCCCTTTTTCTCAGTCCAAAACTATTCTACACTCATGAAATTTGGTGATACCTAACATTTGTTCAAAGCTTCACCACCATGACTCACAAGAACATTTTCAAATAAATTAGGAAAATTGCTCATTTTTCAAATAAAAAAATTATAAACACCAGCAATTTTATCTGTATTTATTGAAACAATAACATGAGACCAAGACCAGACATGGTGGCTCATGACTGTAATCCTAGCACTCTGGGAGGCTGAGGCCTACAGATTGCTTGAGCTCAGGAGTTTAAGACCAGCCTAAGCAAGAGCGAGACCCCATCTCTACTAAAACAGAAAAATTAGCTGGGCATTTTGGCAGGCACCTGTAGTCTCAGCTACTTGGGAAGCTGAGGCATGAGGATTGCTTGAGCCCAAAAGTTTAAGGTTGCTGTGAGCTATGATGATGCCAAGGCACTCAACCTGGGCAACAGAGTAAAAAACAAATGATAATGCTATTCTCAGTGTAAATATTCAAGTTAGTACCAGACCCTACAAAAATCTATGGTAAATAGGCTGTCATATACACAGTTATCAAGAGGTTAACTTTTGTCTAAAACTGCAATAATCTTGCTTGATATTTTTGATGCTTACTTAGGGAGCACAGAAAGGCTTTCATGTTTTGTTTCTACAGGCTTCTTTAGATTTCAGAGTAAATGGAATTGTCTGTCTGTCTATCATCTGTCTCACCAAGCTGTCATAAAAATATTTCTCCCTGGCTCAGCACCCATAGCTCAGTGTAGGGCACTGGCCACATACACCCAGGCTGGCAGATTCGAGCCCAGCCCAGGCCTGCTAAACAACAATGACAACTACAACAAAAAAATAGCTGGGCATTGTGGTGGGTGCCCGTAGTCCCACCTACTTGGGAGGCTGAGGCAAGACAATCGCTTAAGCCCAAGAGTTTGAGGTTAATGTGAACTGTGACACCACAGCATTCTACCGAGGGCGAATCGTGAGACTCCATCTAAAAAAAACAAAAACAAAAAATCTTTTTCCCTAGCATTACAATAATGATTCTCCCCAACTTGTCTACTGCTATTGTCTAACACCTATAGTACATGTGATTATGGGATAAAGTTCAACTCAAAATGCTATGATAACATTTTATCTTTTGCTTGAAAAAATATTTTGCTTTCAAATAATGTTTACATAGTGAACTTTGGTGACTTTATTAATATGTTTATGCCTGTTTCTTTTTTTTTACACAAATACTATGGTATTTTTTTCATAAAAAACAAAAAATAAAATGAAAATTTATTTATTTTTTGCAGTTTTCAGCTGGGGCTGGGTTTGAACCCACCACCTCTAGCATATGGGGCCAGCCCCTTGCTCCTTTGAGCCACAGGTGCCACCCTAAAATTCATGTTTATTGGGATCTATTCAGAGCTTAAAACATTTTGTTATGGCTTGGCACCTGTATTTAAGTGGTTAGGGCACCAGCCACATACACCAGGGCTAGTGGGTTCAAACTTGGCCTGGGCCTGCTAAACAATGACAACTACAACAAAAAAATAGCCGGGCATTATGGCAGGTGCCGGTAGTCCCAGCTACTTGGGACGCTGAGGCAAGAGAATCACTTAAGCCTAAGAGTTTGAGGTTGCTGTGAGCTGTGACACCATGGCACTCTACTGAGGGTGACAAAGTAAGACTCTGTCTCAAAAAAATTTTTTTTGTTATTTTTATATACTGTTAAGCTGTCTGTTTTATATACTTGTTTATATGTATTTATAAAAAATACATTAGCTCATATGTATGTTTACTCCATTTTCCACCTAGTTTTTTTTAACAGCTATAATTAAATTGGATTTTTTTTTAATCACCCTTGGTAGAGTGCTGTGGCGTCACAGCTCACAGCAACCCCCAACTCCTGGGCTTAGGTGATTCTCTTGCCTCAACCTCCCAAGTAGCTGGGACTACAGGCGCCTGCCACAACACCCGGCTATTTTTTGTTGCAGTTTGGCCAGGGCCAGACCTTGGCATATGGGGCTGGTGCCCTACCCACTGAGCCACAGGTGCCGCCCTAAATTGGATTTTTTTAATGGATAATAATAATAATGTTGATTTCTTCATGTGTTTTTTTTCCCTAGGTTTTAAATTTTTTGTGATTTAAAAAAAAATTCTTTCCAATTCTGTTCAAAACTCACACACCTCTAGCTAATGTTCAGTATTTATTTATGCTAAATACCAGTGTTTTTCAAAAATATTGGTTAAGTAATGAAATAGATTATTTTTGATGACTAGAAGATGAAAATAATTCTATAATTAAACAAAGAATTGTTTCAGAAGTAAGAGAGGAAATGATAACATGTAAAAATGGTTTTGATATACACATAAGTAAATACAAAGGACCCTACAGTGAGAGAGTCTTTATAGTGAATGCAATAAATTAATGAACAATGGAAATCTCACTTGATTCTTTGCCATATATTGATATCCAAAATAGTGTTCCGGCTTGGCACCTGTGGCTCAAGTGGCTAGGGCGCCAGCCACATACACCTAAGGTGGCAGGTTCGAATCCAGCCCGGACCCACCAAACAACAATGATGGCTGCAACCAAAAAATAGCCTGGCATTGTGGTGGGTGCCTGTGGTCCCAACTACTTGCGAGGCGGAGGCAGGAGACTTGCTTGAGCCCAGGAGTTGGAGGTTGCTGTGAGCTGTGAAGCCACAGCACTCTACCCAGGGGGACAGCTTGAGGCTCTGTCTCAAAAAAAAAAAAAATAGTGTTCCTAGATAGAGACAACCTATAAAAAAAATTGGAGAGAATTTTTAACTCATAAGAATTCACTTGTGAAGGGTATATTCATCGACTGAAATAAAAAAAAATCAAATTTTTTCATCTAATCCTCCTAACCCCTCAAGATAATAATCATTATTTACATTTTACAGGTAAAGAAACTCAGGCTCAAAGAGGAAATAACTTGCCCAACATCGTTAGTGGACATTATGTACATTTCAAAACAAAATGCTTTCTACTCTTATGTGGGTTTGAGTAGTTCAAAACATCTAGCATTTCTATTCCAAGGGAGAGTACAAATAGCCAACTAACCTAGTCTAGTACTCATTAAACATTTATAGCATGAGAAAATGATTTTATAAATGAAATTCATACCTGTTCTTTGAAATCCTTCCTTCTCAGGTGTTAATGTCAGTTGAATTGAAGAACTAATTTTCTTACCAGTGAACTAAAAACAGTTTAGTAAAATCAGGCAATAGCATACACCCAATAGATGAGTTATCATCAGTGTAGTTTCCTTTTATCAGATGGTTAATGACCTTCACAGACTAAATATGTGTTCAAGCTGATGCCATAGATCAATAGTATTGACAGTCTCTCTCTTTTTTTTTTTTTTTTTGAGACAGAGTCTCAAGCTGTCCTCCTGGGTAGAGTGCTGTGGCATCACTGCTCACAGCAACCTTCAACTCCTGGGCTCAAGCGAGTCTCCTGCCTCAGCCTCCCAAGTAGCTGGGACCACAGGCGCCCGTCACAACGCTCAGCTATTTTTTGGTTGCAGCTGTCATTGTTGTTTGGCGGGCCTGGGCTGGATTCGAACCCGCCACCTTAGGTGTATGTGGCTGGCACCTTAGCCACTTGAGCCACAGGCGCCAAGCCCTCTCTTCTTGAAAACCAGTCTGAGCTTGTGATTTATTTTCACAAAGAACAAAATATTCACGGATGGAAGTTAAAAACAAAATGAACATCAAACATCACTGTAATGGTCAGTTGTATATGTCAACATGGCTAGGTTATAATCCCCAGTTATTCAATTAAACACTAATATAGGTGACACTATATAGGTGTCACCTATATTAGGTGTTTTGTAGATGTATTCAAGTTCAGAATAAGTTAAGTAAGGAAGATTATTTTAGATAAGCTGGTGGGCCTGATTCAATCAGTTGAAGGCCTTAACAGCAGAACTGAGGCTTTCCTGAAGAAGAAATTCTGCCTGTGGACAGTAGCATCAGCTTGTGCCTGAGCTCCAGCCTTCCCTTTCTGATTGGCTCCCCTAAAGACTTTAGATTTCGGCTCGGCGCCTGTGGCTCAAGTGGCTAAGGCGCCAGCCACATACACCTAAGGTGGCAGGTTCAAATCCAGCCCGGACCCACCAAACAACGATGGCGGAAGCCAAAAAATGGCTGAGTGTTGCGGCAGGCGCCTGTGGTCCCAGCTACTTGGGAGGCTGAGGCAGGAGACTCGCTTGAGCCCAGGAGTTGGAGGTTGCTTTGAGCTGCTGTGATGCCACTGTACTCTACCCAGGGGAACAGCTTGAGGCTCTGTCTCAAAAAAAAAAAAAAAAAAAAGACTTTAGATTTCAGAGTTGCCTAGCCAGTCCCTACAAACACATAAGCCCATTCATCTATATCTATATCTCTATCTATGTGTATCTCCTAGTGGTTCTGTTTTTCTGTTGGCATCCTGACTGATACAGTCACTATGTTTTTATTTCATTTTATTTTTATTTATTTTTATTTTTTTGAGATAGAGTCTTACTCTGTTGCCCCTGGGTAGAGTGCAGTGGCATCATCAATCTATTTTTTAAGAGACAGGGTTACTCTGTCACCCATACTGTAGTGCAGTAGTACAGTCATAACTCATTGCAGCATCAGATTCCTGAGCTCAAGCAGTCGTATCACCTGGAGCTCCTGAGTAGCTATGACCACAGGCACATACTACCATGCCCAGGTAATTAAAAAAATTTTTCGTTTTAGAGATGGAGTCTTGCTGTATTGCCCAGGCTGGTCTCTAATTCCTGGCCTCAAGAAAGATCCTGCCCCTACCTCCAGCCTCTCAAAATGCTGGGATTACAGGCATGAGGCAGCATGCCTAGCTTATCTTTACTTTTATATATCAATCCAGACCTATATGTACTTAAGAAAAAAATTATTTTTCCCTGAATTTTTGTATTCTCTCTTTAGATTGAATTTTTCTAAATCAGAAATTTCAAAAGAGCTTAAGAAAGTTATTTTCCATATTAGAAGTAAACTACACTGTGTGTGGCTTAAGAGAGAGTTGTTCCTTTGGGGAACCATCACCTGATTTCTCAGAAGTCTCTATTTAGCTTCCTGAATAAAGAAGCACCAGGACCTTATGGGACAAAAGCCCATGAAAACTGCTGCAGGCCTCCTTCTATGTGGTATGCAAATCTAACCATAAATCCTGTATTTATTTTAATGAGAATAAAAGAACCAGTTTTTAAAAGATCGCAACAGGGCTCGGTGCCTGTGACTCAAGTGGCTAAGGCGCCAGCCACATACACCCAAGGTGGCAGGTTTGAATCCAGCCTGGGCCCGCCAAACAACAATGATGGCTGCCACCAAAAAATAGCTGGGCGTTATGGTGGGCGCCTGTGGTCCCAGCTACTTGAGAGGCTGAGGCAGGAGATTCGCTTGAGCCCAGGAGTTGGAGGTTGTGAGCTGTGATGCCATGGCACTGTACCCAGGAGGACAGTTTGAGGCTCCTGTCTCAAAAAAAAAAAAAAAAATCGCAACAGCAATAATATTGTTCCTTAAGTTCCCCAGAAATTTCTTAGAAATATTTTGCTTTTATGGGAGACATATCCCAAATGATTTCATCCTCCTGAAGAATTATTTTTTATTCATCTATTTATTTAAAAGTGATCTTTCAGAAATGATTTAATATGGCCTACAAAGATGCAATTAAATGCAGCACAAACATATAAACCTAAATTAGTAGGGAAAAAGAAAGAGGGGAAAGGAAGGAAAATAGATTAAAAATGAATAGTATAGTTGTCTATAAAAATTTTTTTTTCAGAGTCTCACTGTCACCTGGCTTAGAAAACAGTGGCATCATCATAGCTCACTGTAGCCTCCAACTTCTGACCTCAAACGATCCTCCTGCCTTATCTTCCTGAGTACCTGGAACTATAGATGTACCACCAGTCCCAGTTAATTTCTGTATTTTTTTAAAATATGGAACACTTCACAAATTTGCATGTCATCCTTGTGCAGGGGCCATGCTAATCTTCTCTGTATCATTCCAATTTTAGTATATGTGCTGCCAAAGCAAGCACAATTTCTGTATTTTTTTTTGTAGAGATGAAGTCTTATTCTTGCTCAGGCAGGTCTTGAACTTCTGGCCTTCCAAAGTGATAGGATTACAGTCATCGAAGCGTGGCACCCAGCCATATAGTTGTCTGGAAAATTTACATGGCTCAAATATTCTATAGCAGTTAGAAGGAAAAAGAAAGATAAATTATACACTTCAAAAGGTTCATGAGATAAAACCAGACCAACTATAGTAGAATCTCGGTAGTTGACCACCTCCCTATATCGACCACTTCCTTAAGTTGACCTAATTTTCATAGACCAGACATGTACTGATACAGGACAAGTGGCATCCCAGCCAGCTTGTGGTGCTGGGAGGCGCAGACCAGCTGCCTCCACCTTGGCAATGTTGGTGCGGTGGTAGCAAGCAACAGAACTAGCAGGCTGGAGGGTGGGCAGGGGGTCCCCATTTCCTAGGCCTGGGAATGAAAGGGATTGTAGCCATTCATTTGTAACCCAGACATGTTGTTCCAGACATGTCCCAGACATGCTAAATGTTACTACCTAGCCCCGCTAAATGTAACTACCAAGGGCCACACATGTCCCAGACATGAGCATGAAATCATTTGGGATATGTCTCCCATAAAAGCAAAATATTTCTAAGAAATTTCTGGGGAACTTAAGGAACAATATTATTGCTGTTGCGATTTTTTTTTTTTTTGAGACAGGAGCCTCAAACTGTCCTCCTGGGTACAGTGCCATGGCATCACAGCTCACATGTTCCAGACACGATGTCCCAGACACACTAAATGTAACTACCGAGGGCCCCATACAACTATATATACCCCTAGACAAAGAGCCTACAGACAGGCAGAGAGGGAGAAAGAGCACTTTTCTCTCTCTGCCAGGAGCGCTGGCACTTCTGTATTCTTTTCTGTAAATAAATCCTGTCTTACCACTGATCTGTGGTCCACAGATTCATTCTTCGAATCACCGAGACCAAGAACCTACTGAAGAGCAAAATTCCAGTATCAGTACCACAGGTATGTTATCAGTGTAGTAGGCCTAGGTCCTATGTTGACCACCTCCATATGTTGACCATTTTGTTACAGTCCATTGGGTAGTCAACGAGAGGTTCTACTATATTTTTACTGTAAAGACAAATTCCCCCAGAGATTTGCTGTAATATTCCTAGTCTGTTGCCTTTTTTTTTTTTTTTTTTTAACAAGGCCTTGCTCTATCTCCTGGGCTACAGTGCAGTGATATGATTCTATCTCACTGCAACCTTGAACTCCTAGGTTCAAACGATCTTTCTGTCTCAGCCTCTCAAATACCTGGGACTACAAGTGCATGCCACCACACCAGGCTAATTTTTTAATTTTTTTGTAGAGATAGGGTCTCACTATCATCCAGGCTGGTCTTGAACTCCTAGGCTCAAGTGATCCTCCCACATTGGCCTCCCAAAGTGTCAGGATTACAGGCATGAGCCACCTTGCCTGGCCCTCTTGCTTTCTCTAAACAATAACAAAATGATGCCTCTTAACTTCAAGCACTATAAGGAGATTTAAAAAAGATTTTCAGGGAGCAGAGGATTCCACATTTTATTCTTTCCTCTCCTAACTTCGTTTTTTTAAATTAATTTTCTTATACATGTGTATATTAGGTTTCCACTTTTGCCTTTACAGAATTAAAAAGGCTAAATTTAATGACAATAACAATATTTAACATAAGGACTGAGAACAAAAACCTCATAAAGAATGAATGAAGATAAATACATTCAGAAAAGAAATCAGACGATTGCTGCAACAAAATATTAAGCAATAATAATAGTAATAATGCAAAAAAAGTAACATTCACATTGTCACATTATTCTTTCCTCTCCTAACTTTGAAAAGAATTTATCTGCAACTACACAAAAAATTATGAAATCTTCATATTCCTTACTTTATACTTGATTCAAGAAACTAACTTTTTATATTTTACTTTTTTGTTTTTATTAAATCATAACTGTGTACATTGATGCATCTATGGGATTCAGAATGCTGATTTGATATACAATGTGAAATGCTTACATTGAACTGATTAACATATCCATCACAAGTATACTCTTTTTTTTTTGCAGTTTTTGGCTGGAGCTGGGCTTGAACCCACCACCTCCAGCATATGGGGCCAGCGCCCTAGTCGTTTGAGCCGCAGGTGCTGCCAAAGTATACTCTTTCCTTAATAGTTTTGAACTATACCATTGCATCATGCACATTAGGTGAGGTCCCCCTAAATACCCTCCCTCTTCTTGCCTCCCCCTCTCCTCCCCTCTCTCTCCTCTTCCCTTCTACTTTCTGGACTATAGTTGTGTTTTACCATTCATATGAGTGTGTAGGTGATTATACATTGATTTCATAGTAATATTGAGTACATTGGATACTTTTTTTTCCATTTTTGAGATACTTTACTGAGAAGAATATGTTCTAGCTCCATCCAAGTAAACATAAAAGATGTGAAGTCTCCATCTTTTTATGGCTGCATAGTATTCCATGGTGTATATATGTCACAATTTGTTAATATATTCATGGGTCAGTGGGCACTTGGGCTATTTCCATGTCTTGGCTATTATGAATTGGGCTGCAACAAACATTCTAGTGCAAATGTCTTTGTTGTAAAATGATTTTTGATCATCTGGGTATATACCTAGCAGAGGAATTGCAGGATCGAACAGTAGGTCTACTTTTAGTTCCTTGAGTGCTCTCCAAACTTCTTCCCAAAAAGGTCTTACATTCCCACCAGCAGTATAGAAGCATTCTCTTCTCTCCGCATCCATGCCGACACCTGTTGTTTTGGGATTTTGTTATGTGGGCTAATCTTACTGGAGTTAGATGATATCTCAAAATGGCTTTGTTGCATTTCTCTGATTAAGGATGATGAGCATTTTTTCATGTGTTTGTAGGTCATGCGCCTATCTTCATCACGGAAGTTTCTGTTCAAGTCTCTTGCCCACATAGAAATGGGGTTATTTGTTCTTTTCTTATTGATTAGTTTGAGTTCTCTTATCAGACCTTTGTGAGAAGCATAACCTACAAAAATCTCTCATTCTGAAGGTTGTCTGTTTACTTACTGTGCTCTTGGCTGTGCAGAAGCTTATTAGTTTGATCAGACCCCAGTAATGTATTTTTGGTGTTGCTTCAATTGCCCGGGGGGGGTCCTCCTCATAAAATATTCTCCCAGGGTGGCACCTGTGGCTCAGTGAGTAGGGCGCTGGCCCCATATCCTGAGGGTGGCGGGTTTAAACCCAGCCCTGGCCAAACTGCAACAAAAAAATAGCTGGGCATTGTGGCAGGTGCCTATAGTCCCAGATACTTGGAAGGCTGAGGCAAGAGAATTGCCTAACCCCAAGAGCTGGAGGTTGCTGTGAGCTGTGACGCCATAGCACTCTACCAAAGGTGAGAAAGTGAGGCTCTGTCTCTAAAAAAAAAAAAAAAAAAAAAAAAATTCTCCCAAGCCAATTTCTTCAAGTGTTTTCCCTGCACTCTCTTCTAGTATTTAATAGTTTCATGTATTAAGTTTAAATCTTTTATCCAGTGAGAATCAATTTTTGTTAATGGTGAAAGGTGGGGTCCAGTTTCAGTCTTCTACAGGTCGCCAGTTGGTTCACCCAGCACCATTTGTTAAATAGGGAGTCTTTCCCCCACTGAATGTTTTGGATAAGTTTATCAAAGATCAAATGATGATAAGTAGCTGGTTCATCTCTTTGTTCTCTATTCTATCTCATGTATCTACCTCTCTGTTTTTGTGCCAGTACCATGATATTTTGATCACTATAGATTTATAGTATAGCCTGAAGTCTGGTAACATGATACCTCCTGATTTGTTTTTATTTCTGAGTAATGTACTGCCTATTCGAGGTTTTTTCTGATTCCATATAAAATGAAGCACTATTTCTTCAAGCTCTTTAAAGTATGATAATGGTGGTTTAATCGGGATTGCATTAAATCTATAGATTGCTTTGGGTAGTATGGACATTTTAACAATGTTGATTCTTCCCAGCCATGAGCATGGTATGTTTTTCCATTTGTTTACATCTTCAGCTATTTCTTTTTTCAGAGTTTCTTAACTCTTTTTATAGAGATCTTTTATGTCCTTTGTTAGGCAAATTCCCAGATATTTCATCTTCTTTGGCACTACTGTAAAGGAATAGAGTCCTTGACTGTATTTTTAGCTTGACTATTGTTGGCATATATAAAAGCTACTGATTTGTTAGTATTGATTTTGTATCCTGAGATGCTGCTGTATTCCTTGCTCACTTCTAAGAGTTTTCTAGTTGAGTCCCTGGGATTTTACAGGTATAGGATCATATCATCAGCGAAGAGTGAGAGTTTGATCTCCTCTGATCCTATTTGGAGATCCTTGATTGCCTTCTCTTCCCTCAAGAAACTATTTTGTCCAGTGGAGTTAACCAGGTGTGGGGTGTCAGAGACCAGGGAGTATTTAAGGAGAATCCTCTTGAAGCATTTGACCTGTGTGGACATCAAAACTAAAGTAGGATGAGGAGGATGTCTATACGTGGTGGTGGTGGCAGTGGGATGCTCCCCCCCTGGGGCATTGGAGTTTAAGCTAGGGAACGAGTCCCTCCTACTTCTCTGTGGTATATTCGACACTTAAAAGATTGTAAGCATCATGGGGCAAATACTGATAGTTGCTTACCCAATGTCCATTTCTTTCATCTTTACTGTCAGAACCTCAAATTTTTTATTTTTTTTGAGACGGAGCCTCAAGCTATCCCCCTGGGTAGAGTGCCATGGCATCACGCTCACAGCAACCTCCAACTCCTGGGCTCAAGCGAGTCTCCTGACTCAGCCTCCCAAGTAGCTGGGACCACAGGTGCCCGCCACAACGCCCAGCCATTTTTTAGTTGCAGCCATCATTGTTGTTTGGCGGGCCCGGGCTGGGGATTCGAACCCGCCACCTTGGGTGTACATGGCTGGCGCCTTAGCCGCTTGAGCCACAGGCGCTGAGCCAGAACCTCAAATTTTTAACAAGATTATGTGCCTAGTAAAAATACCTCCTCACACTCCCTTAAAGCCAGGATGTCCATGTGATCCAACTGTGGCAAATGAAATATAGTCTACTAAGGCTTCTGGGAAAGTTATTGTTTTCATGATGAAAAGGGACAGATTTAACTGGCCTTTTGCCATTCACCTTTTCTATTTTTTTTTCCAAGGATGCAGTTACAATACCTAAGAGGTATGAGAACTATCTTATCAGCATAAAGAAAAAAAACTACATGTTTAGGAGGAAAGAAGATAGAGCCTAGGACCTTGAAGACACTGGCATTGTTGCCAGGTTGCCTACCTCACAACTGTGTAGCATGAAAACCAGCATGTTCGGGGTTTTTTTTTTTTTTTTTTGGTACTCTGCTAACAGTTCCCTTCACCCTTCTACTCCATCCTATAGTGTTCCACTCATAATAGGTATTATTTAGTGGCATTGGGGTACCAGAGCCCCCTCAACCATGTTCATATTTACATTCAACCAACTAGTTTTTGCTTTAGGCAGTAGTTGCCTAAGGCCAAGAGGGGCAGGTATGGAAGTCTTGGTGTCTGTCTAAAGAGAGTTTTGTGGAATTTTAGACAAATAAGACATAAAGCAATACTTCAGAGTTTTATATGATTGAGGAGGAGGAGAACTAACATTGGGGCTAGTATTTTTACTTCATCTATTTAATTGAATACTCAAAATAACTGCAATACAGACATAACTCACATTTTGCAGATGTAGAAACTAAATACAGGTAGTATGTAGCAGAATGTAAATGAAACTCAGGTCTGATGGTTCTCAAATCCACACTTGTTTTTAGCGATTTCGAGACAACTAGTCCAAATGATCAGCAGTCAGTGGCTTCGTGGAGGACATAGAACTTGGGCCATTACTGAAGTGTGGGCAGAATTTGAACCTTTGAGGTAGAGAGTGGAAAAGGGGATTCCAGATATGTAAAGGAACATAAGCAAAGACCAGTTTTCATTGATCATGCCCTATTAAATAGTCAGGAGTTCAGATGGCTCAAGTGGAAGATTCAATTTTTTAAACAAGTATTTGTTGATTTATCTCAATGTCCTGTAAATAGTCATAGTGAGATATACCAAGGATAGTTTTGGGATAGTACTTGGCATGTAGTTGCTGCTCAGTTTTTGATATTGGTTTTATTTTGTTTTATTTTTACCCCCTTGAGTCATAGTTCTTTTTGTTCTTAAAAAAAAAAGTGATGTCTGGGGACTGGTGGCTCACACCTGGCACTCTACTCAGGGCACAGAAATGAGATTCTGTCTCAAAAAAAAAAAAAAAAAGAAAGTGCTCCTCTTCCTCAAAATGAAGGCACTCATCACTTGGATTACTCAGAAAGCTGGAAATCTAGCTATAGAAACACTTAAATTATTTAAGAGTTCCAAAATAGAAAGTGTCACAAGATGAGACTAGTGATAAGAACCCCAAAGGCTGAGCTCTTAACTACCACTTTCTTTTACTCTGCAGTGTGTGGGATATATAGGAGGAAGCCAGAAGAAAAGATCTCAAGTATGAACCCCCATGAAGAGGCTGAGGTAGTAACCCTGGGCTCAGTGGCACATGTTAGATTCATGAGGATGGGCATGGAAAGGAGAAGATAGAGAAAAAACATTTTACCAACAGGGTTAGTTAAGAGCTGCTTAGCACGCTCTGGGTGGCCGAGGTGGGTGGATTGCTTGAGCTGACAAGTTCGAGACCAGCCTGAGCAAGAGCAAGACCCTGTCTCAAAAAAAAAAAAAATTATCCAGGCATTGTGGCAGGCACCTGTAGTCCCAGCTACTCAGGAGACTGAGGCAAGAGAATCACTTGATCCCAAGAGTTTGAGGTTGCTATGAACAGTGACGCTACAGCACTCTACTGAAGGCAACAAAGTGAGACTCCATCTCAAAAAAAAAAAAAAAAATGACCAATCTTCTAACATGACCCCAAAATGTCACTGGTATAACTAAGATAACTGCATGTCATTGATAGAAATGGAGATGGCAAAAACAAATTAAAAATAAAAAAGTAAAAGAAATGGAGATGGCAGGACAGAGAGATCATCTGGGAAGGAGGCATATGTTCAGTTTAGTACATGCTGACAAGGAGAACAATTATCTAACTATTCAAATGAACACATTTAATAGAGAGCTGAAGATTGAGGAATGTCAGTCAGATGAACAGCTGTGCTTCGCAGTGATAGTTGAAGCTGCGGTGAGAAAGGATCATGTACCTAAGTGAAAGAATATAGGGTTGCAGCCACCCTTCATGCCCTCCACACCTTCCCCACTGACATCATGACTCTGGTTCCTGCTTGGATTTACTTTTGGCAATGTGGTTGGAATGAATTTGGCTGAAAACTAACAAGTCAAATCTTGCCGAAACACTGGAAGAAATCAAAAAGGACTTAGATGCCAACAAGATACCCCCTAACTCATAAGGTCAATTTCACCTCTGCCTTCTAGATATACTGATTCTACTATTCTGAGGGCCTCCTTTACCACCTGAACCAAAAGCTTTTGTTTTAATCTCTAGCCTGAGCAATTTTCTTCTTTGCTAGACCCTGCGTTGCCTTAGAACAAAAATGGGCCCACAGGTTAAGAGCTACCCTTGGTTTTCCAACATCCTCACCTCTATCCATCCTCCTTCCAGCTGCTTGGGAGGTTTTAAGACTAAAATTATGGTGCTAGATTATATACATGATTTTTAATTAGTAGACTCTCTCTTACTCTTTGGATATATATCTACTGCAGAGGTTGAAGATCCCTAATCTGAAAATCTGAAATTCTCCAAGATCTGAAACTTTTTGAGTGTCAAGATGATGCTCGAAGGTCATGCTCAAAGGAAATATTCATTGGAGAATTTAAAATCTTTTGATTAGGGATGTCCAACTTGTTAGTATAATGCAAATATTCCAAAATCTAAAAAAATCTGAAATCTAAAAATACTTTTGGTCCCAAGCATTTTTGGATGAGGGATATTCAACCTCATCCAGGTTTTGTCAAAAGAAAATTGGTTGAGTTTTATATCACGGGTCAGATACAAATGCTTCTTTTCTATTTTAGCAATTACACATATAATGGGTACTTGTTAAACATTTGGTACTAAGTTATGTTTCAAAGTAATTAAAATTAATATCTGGAAGCAAAACAGAAAAATAGGGGTATAAGCAAAGAACTCAAGATTGAATCTTGGCTCGGCGCCTGTGGCTAAGGTGGCTAAGGCGCCAGCCATGTACACCCAAGGTGGCGGGTTCACATCCAGCCCGGGCCCACCAAACAACAATGACGGCTACAGCCAAAAAATAGCTGGGCATTGTGGCAGGGTGCCTATGGTTCTAGCTACTTGGCAGGCTGAGGCAGGAGACTCGCTTGAGCCCAGGAGTGGGAGGTTGCTGTGAGCTGAGATGCCACAGCATTCTACCCAGGGGGACAGTTTGAGGCTCTGTCTCAAAAAAAAAAAAAAAAAAAAGAAGGAATCTTGTGCCACCTTGATAGCTGAGGTTGGGGAGGATAAAGGAAAGATAGAGAAAAAAGCAATGAAGAGCTAGCCAAAGAAAATAAGTCTAAAAGAGGTAGGTAACTAAGTCTAACACAGTTCTTGGCCCAAGAAGCAGCACTCAGTAAATTCATTATCACAGGAACCAAGATGGGAGAAATATTAAAGAACAACTGAGTGGTGATTATTAGTGAAGAATGCTACAAGGAGCAAAGTGTGATTTGAAAACACACCTATGGCTGGGTGCCTGTAGCTCAGCGGCTAGGGTGCCAGCCACATACACCAGAGCTGGCGGGTTCATATCCAGCCCAGGCCACCCAAACAACAATGACAACTGCAACCCCCACTCCAAAAAAAAAAAATAGCCAGGCATTGTGGTGGGTGCCTGGTAGTCCCAGCTACTTGGGAGGCTGAGGCAAAAGAATCACTTAAGCCCAAGAATTGGAGGTTGCTGTGAGCTGTGACACCACAGCACTCTACCCAGGGCAACAGCTTGAGACTCTGTCTAAAAAAAGAAAAAACCATAAAAAAAACAACCCCACACCTATGTGGCCAGGTGCTGTTGCTCACACCTGTAATCCTAGCACTTTGGGAGGCGGAGGTGGAAGAATCGCTTGAGGCTTAGAGTTCAAGACCAGCCTGGGCAACTTAGTGACACCCTGTCTCTACAAAAAGTTAAAAAATTAGCCAGATGTGGTGGTGCAACCTATAATCCCAGCTAGTTAGGAGGCTGAGCTGGGAGGATTGCTTGAACCCAGGAGTTTAAGGTTGCAGTGAGTGAGTTATGATTGTGCCATTGCACTCCAGCCTGGCTGACAGAGCAAGGCCCTGGTGCAAAACAAACTAAAACAAATAAAACCCCATACCTATGGATCTTAACATGATTTAGAGGCACTCTTCTGAAGTATAAATGGTATTGACACTGATAGCATTCTTATGAGGTAAAAAGGAATAATGTACATGAACAGCAATAAAAATTGTTCCAACTGACCTGATGGCTGCCAACTTCCTATCTCTTAATCAAGTTGGAGTTGTTCCTCAGCTCCTTTGGTCACCCAGGAAAAACCTTTCTCTCTAGGCCCAAGATCCAGTCTATGGTATCAAGCCAAAGATCAACTCTTTTCTTCCATTTCTGAGCACTAATTTTTTAATTTTTGCTTTCCCTAAATTCCAACCTAAGTTTTAAAAAAAAATCAAATTACCCAACTAGTATTTGGAAAAATATTCTCATTATTTTTTTTCTATTTGCTCTTATTCTTTTCTCTTTTGCCCTCTACCACCTTCTTTCTGCTTTTTATCCCTAGCTCTTTTTTTTTGAGACAGAGTCTCACTTTATGCCCTCCGTAGAGTGCTGTGGCATCATAGCTCACAGCAACCTCTAACTCTTGGGCTCAAGTGATTCTCTTGTCTCAGCCTCCCAAGTAGCTGGCCCTACAGGCACCTGCCACAATGCCTAGTTTTAGAAATAGGGTCTCACTCTAGCTCAGGCTGGTCTCGAATTCATGAACTCAGCGATCTGTCCACCTCAGCCTCCCAAAGTCCTGGAATTACAGGCATGAGCCACTGTGCCTAACAGCTTTTTTTTTTTTTTTTCCCGAGACAGAGTCTCACTCTTTTGCTCTGGGCATCATCATAGCTTACAGCAACCTCAGAGACTTGGGCTTGAGCAATCCTCTTGCCTCAGCCTTCTGAGCAGCTGGGATGACAGGTTCTCGTCACAATACCAGCTTGTTTTTCTATTTTTAGTAGAGACAGGGTGTCTGGCTCTTGCTTAGGCTGGTCTTGAACTCCTGAGCTCAAGTAATTCACCCGCCTTGGCCTCCCAGAGTGCTAGGATTATAGGTGTGAGTCACTGCGCCCAATCTACCCTTAGCTTTATTTCATTTCATTTTTTTTCCACAGCTTTTTTTAAAAAAACATATAGAGTTCAAAAATAAAAACTCTAAAAGGTGTACATTTAGAAGTCTCATTCCAACTGGGCACAATGGCTTACACCTGTAATCCTAGCCCTCCAAGAGGCCAAGGCAGGTGGATTGCTTGAGGTCAGGAGTTGGAGACCAGCCTGAGCAAGAGCAAGAGCCCATCTCTACTAAAAGAAAAAAACTAGGCCAGGCGTGGTGGCTAATACCTGTAATCCTAGCACTCTGGGAGGCCAAGGCAGGTGGATTGCCTGAGCTCACGGGTTTGAGACCAGCCTGAACAAGAGCGAGACCCCATCTCTAAAAATAGCCAGGTGTTGTGGCAGGCACCTGTAGTTCCAGCTACTCAGGAGGATGAGGCAAGAAAATTGCTTAAGCCCAAGAGTTTGAGGTTGCTGTGAGCTATGATGCTATAGCACTCTACTGAGGATGACAAAATGAGACTCTGTCTCAAAAAAAAAAAGAAAAGGAAAAAAAGAAAAAAACTAGCCAGCCATGGTGGCGGGTGCCTGTAGTCCTAGCCACGTGGGAGGCTGAGGCAGGAGGATCACTTGAGCCCAGGAGTTTGAGGTTGCTGTGAGCTGTGATGCTACCAGCACTGTACCCAGGGCAACAGAGTGAAACTCTCTCTCTCTCAAAAAAAAAGAAGTCTCATTCCTGCTTCTGACCCTATCCCCTTCATTCTACCTTGCCTCCTTGTAGGTAATTTATTGTAGTTTCTTTTTTCTTTTCTTTTCTTTTTTTGAGACAGAGTATCACTCTGTCAGCTAGGCTAGAATACACTGGTGTCATCATAGCTCATTGCAACCTCAAAGTCTTGGGCTCAAATGATCCTCTTTTCTCAGCCTCCAGAGTAGCTGGGACCACAGATGTGCCACCACACCTGACTAATGTTTTAATTTCTTATTTATTCTTTCAGTGGATTTTTATGCAAAATTAAGCATATACAGACACACACACTTATTCCCTCCCCTCTTTTTTTTTTGTAGAGACAGAGTTATCACCCTCAGAAGAGTGCCATGGTGTCACACAGCTCACAGCAACCTCCAACTACTGGCCACAACACCCGGCTATTCTTTTTTCTTGTTGCAGTTTGGCCAGGGCCAGGTTTGAACCCGCCACCCTCAGTATATGGGGCCGGTGCCCTACCCACTGAGCCACAGGCACCACCCTCCCTCCCCTTCTTTACACATAAGTAGCATAGTGAGTATACTGTTCCAGATCTTGTTTTTATCATCTAACAGTAATTTCTCCTTATCAGTACATACAGATAGATCTTTGGTTTTTGTTATTGAATTTTAACTTCATGCTTATTTGAATATTGTTTCTCTGCCCATCTTTCATCTTTTCTTTCCCCTTTAACACTTTACACAGTCTCCATGTTTAGGCATTCTAACTGCCTGGAGGGTCATATGTATTTTGAAAAGTACCCAGGAGTAATTGTTGTATGCCTCTCCGTCTAGAATAGTGGTCAGAACACAAACAGTGGTTTAGACCTCAGCTCAGACACTTACTTGCTCTGGTATTATTAGCTGGACTTTAGTGGAAAGGGGGCTCAGGATTTCTCTCTTCTTCTCCCCTTCTTCCCCTATCCAAAAGTAGTATTAATCTGAATTGTGAAGATTCTGGGGCACTAGGCTGAGTCACAGAAGGTGGAACTTCCAGAGGAGTAGATGGTTGTCTCTCTGTCTTCTGTCTTAAAGTGCCCTTCTGTTTGCCTTACCTATGCACCAGCCATGCCTAGGGGCAAAGGCTCCAAGGCATTAGGACAAGCTGCCTTTCTATCCATTTTTCCCCCTCATAGGCACTCACAGGCAGGGCCTTGTCACATCAGTGGAGAAAGAGCCAAACCTAGAATGTGCGGCTTGGCGGGGGGCTCAGGCCAATCTAGCATAGGAAAATTTCAATGGGCCAGCCTCCATTGCTTGCAGTTGTATACTAGAGTTTTGGGCCAAAGCCCCAGCTAATAATAAAGGATCACTTTTTGTTTTATATTCTGCGTATAGATTTCCCTGGGACCTCCTGGAAACAGGTAATTGGAGCAAGTTTCAGTTTATACTCTATCCTTGCTAAATATATCCTTAACCATATTGATCTCATCCTTTTTTTTTTTTTTTTTTTTTTTT
>NW_003852548.1:692338-703977 GCF_000181295.1 Otolemur garnettii | reverse complement strand
AAAAAAAAAAAAAAAAAAAAAAGAGCATGGGTTTTGGAGCTAAACTGCTCTCTCTGGTCTTGGGTCCAGACCGTATACTTAGCATGTGTTTGACCGACCCAGGGACGTTAGCTAACCGCACTAAGCTTAAATTTCCTCAATCATAAAAGCAAGAATAGTAATAGTACCTCTCTCTTAGGATTGCTGATAAGATTAAATGAAATTTCATAAGTAAAATGCTTAATACAGAGCCTGACATATAAGTAGCTGCTATATCATAATAGCATTTAAAACCCAAACTCAACTATACTTACATGATTTTTGCATCTTCATATAAGGTAGGAGGTACCTCTTCACATATGCTCAGAGAGAGTAATACAACATTCACCCATAAAAATGCACTTATAGCTTCAGTGCCTATAGCTCAAACAACTAAGGCTCCAGCCACACATACCAGAGCTGGCAGGTTCAAATCCAGCCTAAGCCTGCCAAACAACAACAACTACAACCAAAAAATAGCCGGCTGTTGTGGCAGGTGCCTGTAGTCCCAACTACTTGGGAGGCTGAGGCAAGAGAATCGCTTAAGCCCAAGAGCTTGAGGTTACTGTGAGCTGTGATGCCATGGCACTCTACCCAGGGTGACATAATGAGACTCTGTCTCAAAAAAGTCCCATATACCGAAGTTGGTGGGTTCAAACCTAGCCCTGGCCAAACTGCAACAAAAAAATAGCCTGGCGTTGTAGCAGGCGCGTGTAGTCCCAGCTTCTCAGGAGTCTGAGGCAAGAGAATTGCCTAAGCCCAAGGAGTTGGAGGTTGCTGTGAGCTATGACTTCATAGCTCTCTACCGAGGGTTAATAAGTGAAACTCTGATTCAAAAAAAAATGCGCTCACAGAAACAAGTTTTATAAGCTGAAGGAAGGGCATTGTAACATTCTGAGCATTTATGTGTCCTGTGGTTTTCATTGTTTTTATCTAATGCTAATTGGAACACCTACATGTAGTGCTGTCAGATTCAGTATGAACAATACAATATAGGTCTCAAATGCTGCCCTATCACTCATCTATTTGCTTTACAAACACATGTTAATACAATAGAATTTGTAATATTATATACCTGATCAATGATGTATTATCAGCATTATTTTTTTTTTCATTTCAAGCCACTGAGCCCTGGCTGAAATCAGACATTTAAAATCTAAGTATCACATTTATGCATGTGTTTTTCTTTTTTCTGTGTTATGCTACCTTTAAAACCAATAATGGGAAGGGGATGATCATACCTCACCTGAATCCTGGTCTACAGCTACCATTGACTAAATACATTCTAAATAACAAATTACAATTAAATCTTATGTGAAGACATCACTGTATTTATACTGAGGAAACAGGAAGAAAAGCCATTTAAAGAAAATAGAGTGTGCATTTAAGATTTTACTTCTCGGCTCGGTGCCTGTGGCTCAAGCGGCTAAGGCGCCAGCCACATACACCTAAGGTGGCGGGTTCGAATCCCCAGCCCGGGCCCCCAAACAACAATGATGGCTGCAACCAAAAAATGGCCGGGCATTGTGGCGGGCGCCTGTGGTCCCAGCTACTTGGGAAGCGGAGGCAGGAGACTCGCTTGAGCCCAGGAGTTGGAGGTTGCTGTGAGCTGTAATGCCAGGGCACTCTATCCAGGGGGACAGCTGGAGGCTCTGTCTCAAAAAAAAAAAAAAAAAAAGATTTTACTTCTCTTTCAGATTTACAACTAAGCCTTAATTCCAGGAAATAGATAAAAGCCATTTTTGCCACTGTTTTATCCCTCAAAGATGGAGAAACACTGAACATGTCCCTGGACAACCATACATGTTTTATTAATGACACCCAAGCTCATCCCTTAATACTGGGAGAAGTGGGAAGATGGCAAGAGATAAAAACAGAAGATGACAGATCTGAGTGGGACCAAGTAACTGACTTTCCCCCCAAAAGCAAAGTAGCTGACTTTCCTTTAACTCAGCCCCAGCATCAACAAATCACCACTCTGGCTTTATGCAGTATTTCCTAATAGAATAAAACAAACAGGAATATGAAAACACATGAGAAGAAAAGTCCAAAACTGCTGTGCTTTTGTCTGTTTCCAATGAACGCCACTGATGTTCTTAAAGCTTTCTAGGAGCCTCAGTGGGCAGAGACTAACAGAGAAAGATTGTCAAAGAGTATAGACTGTTTTTTACTCCAAAACCAATCCAGGAGAGTACATTAAGAGAGGAATTACAGAAGAGACTAAAGTCTGACAGAGAAGAATGAAGCATTGGATTGTGAATAATTCAATCAAAAACCATTAAATATAGAATACATTTCCAACCTAAGCTAAGATTTCTAAGCCTTGATTCTAGAGCTTAGGGAGCTAACAATCTACAATAGGCCTTGAGAAATAAAAGTAAAATCTTAAGGTCCCTTACTAACTGAACAGACCCCCTCTCGGCCAAAGGGACCCCTGAGAAACCTTAAAACAGTTCCAGCCATGACAGGATGGGAAATGGGACATGCCTAGTTAGACCCCACTCCCCAGGTAACCACCATTTTCTTCCCTAACAGTTCACAGAAACCAACCCTTTGGAAAGATTTGCTCCACAGCTGATTTTAACTTATGACTACTACTCCCTTTTTGCAGTTTGGGCACAAGTAACTGACATTCCACAACCATGGAGTGGGTCTGACCAGTCTGCAAAGCCACAGTGAGGGTGTTGGGCCTCTGCTTTGCCTTTTTTTTAATTATTATTAAAAAGAGACAGGGTCTAGTTCTGTTGCTTAGGCTGGAGTGCAGTGGTGCAGTCAGAAGTCACTGTAGCCTCACACTCCTGGGCTCAAGTGAGCCTTCTGCCTCTGTTTCCCAAGTAGCTAGGGCTACAGGCCTTGCCCCTCTCTGCCCAGCTATTTATGTGGAGACAGATTTTCGCTATGTTGCTACCTTGGTCTCAAGCGATCCTGGCCTCAAGTGATCCTCCCACCTTGGCCTCTGAAAGTGCTGGGATTTATAGGCATGACCTTTTGATGACAGAGGACCAAAAACACCCACAGATCATGGTAATACAGCCATTTTGGGGTTTAGGTGGCCTATAAAAGGGCATGAGTCTTAATTGCACATGTGTATGTTTCTCTCATATTCTTTACTCCTCCAACTTACAAAATATGTATATTTGGCCATCCCACTCAACATGAATTCCTATTCCCTTTACCATTCCCTGGAAATGCTTGCTCTGGCTGGAGGACTCTGGCTAGAGGCTGTGTTTCTCAGTCTGCAAGATGGCTAGCCTGTAAGGCTGCAACCTCTTATGAGAAATAAAACTCTCCTCAAATTTATGAACCTAATTCTTCAGTTGATAGGCTTTTTTTTTTTTTTTTTTTTTGGATACAGAGCCTCAAGCTGTCCCCCTGGGCAGAGTGCCATGGCATTACAGCTCACAGCAACCTCCAACTCCTGGGCTCAAGCGAGTCTCCTGTCTCAGCCTCCCAAGTAGCTGGGACCACAGGTGCTGGCCACAATGCCTGGCTATTTTTTGGTTGCAGCCGTCATTGTTGTTTGGTGGGCTGGATTTGAACCCACCACCTTAGGTGTATGTGGCTGGCGTCTTAGCCACTTAAGCCACAGGCACTGAGCCGATAGACTTCTTAAACCTTAATGTGCATACGAATCCCCTGAATACCCTGCTAAAAAGTATCTGCTTATTCACCAGATCTGGAGTGGAGGCTGAGATTCTAATAAGTTCCTAGGTGATGCTGGTGCTGCGGGTCCACAGACCAGATTTGGAACAGCAAGAGAGGCATGGATATAGAAATGGAATAAAGTATTATAGGTACTTAGAAATCTACACAGAGTAGTGTGTGAAGGGAATGGGTCTTTATACCTGAAAGTGTTAGAAAAGGCTTCTTATAGGAGGAAATGGATGAACTAAGTCTTGTTCTCCTGGTAATCACAGGGGTAAAGTCAAGTTCAGTGACTGGTGTGAGTTGGACAGGCCACCTAAAACTTCCTGACCCTCAGTTTTCTTTCTAATCTGTAAAATGAGGGATTGAAAATCTCCAGACTCTTCACAGTCTTAAAACCAGATGAATCTAAGAAGATAAATATTAAAATACTTAATGCAAGACCTGTTTATAAGTTAGAATAAAATAGTATAAAAAGTTCTCTCTCTCTCTCTTTTTTTTTTGAGTCTCAAGCTGTTGCCCTTGGTAGAGTGCCATGGTGTCACAGCTCACAGCAACCTCAAACTCCTGGGCTCACAGGCACCGGCCACAGCACCTGGCTATTTGTTTGTTGCAGTTGTCATTGTTATTTTTAGCTGGCCTGGGCCAGATTCAAACCCGCCAGCCTTGGTGTATGTGGCCAGCGACCTACCCACTGAGCTACGGGCGCTGCCAAAAGTTTCTCTTAATGTGCCTAAAAAACTGACACACATTTGAGAAATGAAAGCATATCAATCAATAAGATAACAGCATTTAAGTCTTAATAATCTCTTATATTTGTTTTTTTTCTATTTAGTTGCCTATTTGTAGCCAAGTATACAGTTTCACAGCTGAATTACTTTAAAAGAACATCTTATACCCCTTCATCCAAGGGGAATATGTTCCAAGACCCCTGGTGGATGGCTCAAATCCCAGATAGTACATAACCTTGTATATACTATGATTTTCCTATACATACATATCTATGATAAAATTTAATTTATAAATTAAGCACAGGTAAGAAATTAATAAAACAGTACAATTTTAATAATATAGTATAATAAAATGTGAACATGGTTTCACTCAAAATAGTTTACTGTACTGTACTCACTTATCTAGGGACTGTGGTTGACTGTGGGTAACTGGAATCAAGAACAACAAAGCCACAGATAAAGGGTGACCACTTTGCTCAGCACAATAATATTTAACATTTATAAATACCATTTTTTTAAGGCAAGCGTGAAACAAAATTTATTGAGAAAGAGAAAGATAGGTTTATAGAGTAAGAGCAAGATAGAGGCTTACAAAGCAAGATATAATCACCATAGACAGCAAACAGGCCCCCACTGTCATGACAACAAAAGACCTGAAGTACCTTTCCTTTTTAAGGCACTTTAGACACATCAGTTAATTACTGTCACACAATTTTCAAGTTAATTTTCGTTAGTCTAATTACAAGTAGATTGGATTAAACTCAAGCAATAAATGCAGGCCCTAGAAGGAGGATCAGAATCAAGGTGAAAATGCTGGGGCTCTCTACTTCCTATACTCAGGATTTATTTACAGGTGAGAACCAGCCCTCACCAGGAAAGCACCAAAACACTAGAAAAGGAAGAAATGACCACTTCTAAATATTCTGTTGTGACTTACCACTAAGAGTCAAAATGTCATACAAGGAAACAGATGGATTATTAAAAAGGCTTACTACCTGTCTCCACCATCTAAAGAGAGAGAGAAAACTAAGTCAACATTGAATGACTCCATTTTGACAAAGTTTTCATTACTAAAATTCAAATGCAGTTTGGCTTTTTTAGTGTTATACTTTTTTTTTTTTTGAGGCAGAGCCTCCAGCTGTCCCCCTGGGTAGAGTGCTGTGACATCACAGCTCACAGCAACCTCCAACTCTTGGGCTCAAGCGAGTCTCCTGCCTCAGCCTCCCAAGTAGCTGGGACCACAGGCACCTGCCACAATGCCTGGCTATTTTTTGGTTGCACCTGTCATTGTTGTTTTGGCAGCCCAGGCTGGACTCGAACCCACCACCTTGGATGTATGTGGCTGGCGCATTAGCCTCTTGAGCCACAGTGTTACACTTTTAAATGACTAAACTACTTTCTAGAATGAGTTTTGAAGGTGTAATCACATTCTAATTACAATACCTTCTCTTCCAATAAGAACAGTTAAATATATCCCTTTTAAGTGAGAAAAACAAATTTTAAACATTAAGAATTATAAAATAAGAAGTATTTTTTTGGCTGGAAGCAATGGCTTATGCATGTAATCCTAGCACTCTGGGAAGCCAGGGTAGGTAGATTGTTCGAGCTCAGGAGTTTGAGACTGCAAGGCTATATTTCTACTAGAAGTAGAAAAACTAAGCAGGCATTGTGGCAGGTGCCTATAGCCCCAGCTACTTGGGAAGCTGAGGCAAGATCTCTTGAGCCTAGGAGTTTTAAGGTTGCTATGAGCTATGATGTCATGGTACTCTAGCCTGGAGCAACAGAGTGAGATTCTGTCTCAAAAAAAAGTATTTTTTGCTATTATCTTATGTATTTCTATTATTTCTAATGTACCAAATGCTCTCATTGTATGCATAGAACCTTTAGAAATAAAAACAAATATTATTCAAAAAACCAATCAATCTGCAGTTTCAGTCTTCTGACTTCTGAATTAGGAGGCAGAAGTTGGGTACAAAAGACTGGTAAGTTTGGAAATTTAAAAATGAGATCTATCTGTATAAACCTGAAAGAAAGTATTATCACAATTTATTTGTTTTAAATATGGAAGGAAAGATGCCTAATCTTAGCATTCATAATAAAATGTGATTCCCTTTAGGAAAGAAGGCATTGTATTGGAAATGTCTTAAATTAAAATAGGTTTTCTATTTCCTTTGCATTTTTCCAGGGTGACTTATACACACACAAATACACACAAAATGGGATCATTTTTCATTAACATAAGACAGATTAGTCCATTTTATTTTACTTTCAACTTTTAAAAAATTCCATCAGATTTTGGCACATATATGAGTAAATATGTTATAGATATGCTCTTCAAAAATTAGCAGGAAGTGGCTCGGTGCCGGTAGCACAGTGGTTACAGCACCAGCCACATACACCAAGGCTGGCAGGTTTGAACCCAGCCCCAGCCAGCTAAACAACAATGGCAACTGCAATAAAAAATAGCCAAGCGTTGTGGCAGGTGCCTGTAGTCCCAGCTACTTAGGAGGCTGAGGCAAGAGAATCACTTAAGCCCAAGAGTTTGAGGTTGCTGTGAGCTGTGACAACATGGCACTCTACTGAGGATGACATAATGAGACTGTCTCAAAAAAAAAAAAAAATTAGCAGGAAGCCATCTTACTAGTCCATTTTGTGTTACTATAAAAGAATACCCGAGACGGGGTAATTTATGAAGAAGAGGGAAGTTCAAGAGCATGGCCTTTGCTTCTGGCAAGGGCTTTTGGGCTGTATCACAAAATGGTGGAGAAGGTTAAAGGGGAAGCAGATAAGGGCAAAGAGAGAGAAACCTGAGGGCTTTATAACCCTAGCTGCATAACAACACACTCATGGGAAGAGGGAGAATTCACTCACTTCCAAGCCATTCATGAAGGATCTACCTCCCCGATCCAAACATCTCTCACTAGGCCCCACTTTCTAACACCACTACAAAGGGGATCATATTTCAATATGAGCTCTCGTGGAGACAAACAAACCATGTTAAAGCCATTGCAGCCATTTTCATTTTAACAACATTTATTATAAATCATATTTTATAAACACTAGATAAATTATATACAAAAGCTAGACACAAATATACAGAAGCAAAACAAAAACAGCAATACTTATAATGCAAAAGAGATAAGCTAATATGTTTAAACATGTATAATTTAATAAAATTACTAATTTTTCATGAATTCAAAAGCTATTCAGAAATGAAATGTAGTATATTCTCATTACTATCAAATTTTAGAATCATAGAAACAACTACCATTAACATTACTTATTTTTAAAAATCCCTTCAAATGTTCAGGAGCCAAATGACTGTCCTTAAAGACAAATTAAACTTGGGTAAAAGCTTTTACATAATCGAATAACATAACATTTTAGGCTTTGGTTCACAGATATTAAATTTAGTATAAGATTTTAAGTTAACATCTTCCTTATATGTTATATTCCTGAGTTTTTGCCAAACACCACAGATACAAAAGAACTCAATTTATAGCTTTGTACAACATTGTATATTTTTTTGTATTTTATTTTTGAAAAACAAAATAGTATTGTGATTATTTCAAATATGAACAATGTTTAACAATGTAATCATAATAGGAAGGAGTATATTTAATTTAGCATAACTAAGGGAAAAATTAATGCCCTCTGACCACTGTTTGCAAAGATCATTTATAAATTATGATGAAAATTATATTAAACATGTCACGAATTTTTATTTGTACCTTATGAAATTATATTCATTTTGTAGTATAGAATGTTCTTATTAAAGAATTGGAATGATCTAATGCTAATGGTGCACAGGGCCAGGCACACAGTGAGTGCTCAATATTACTAATAAATTTAAAGTGAAAAGTCTTGACAGAGTGCTCATGCCTGTAATCCTAGCATTTTTGGAGGCCAAGGCTGGTGGATTGCTTAAGATTAGGAGTTTGAGACAAGCCTGAGCAAGAGTGAGAAACCCCATCTCTAAAAAAACTAGCCTGGCGTTGTAGCAAGTGCTTGTAGTCCCAGCTACTCAGGAGCAGAGGTAAGAGGATCACTAAAGTGCAAGAGTTGGAGGTTGCTGTGACCTGTGATGTCACAGCACTCTACTGAGGGCGACAAAGTGAGACTCTGTCTCAAAATAAGAAGAAAAGAAAAAAGTAAAAAATGAAGTGAAAGTCATTTAATGTATTTATTTATTTATTTATTGAGACTATGTCCCCCTTGGTAGAGTACTGGGGTGTCATAGCTCATAGCAACCTTAAACTCTTGGGCTTAAGCAATTCTCTTGCCTCAGTGTCCCAAGTAGCTGGGACTACTGGTGCCTGCCACAATGCCTGGCTGTTTTTTTTTTTGTTGCAGTTACCATGTTTCCCTGAACATAAGACACTGTCTTATATTTATTTTTTCTCAAGAAGACACACTAGGGCTTATTTTCAGGGGATGTCTTCCTCTCTGCGCCGAAACACACGGCGTGGCTATTATTATCACTAGGTCTTATTATCAGGGTAGGGCTTATAAATAACAAATGCATAGAAATCCTGCTAGGGCTTATTTTTTGGGTAGGTCTTATTTTTGGGGAAACACAGTATCATTGTTGTTTAGCTGGCCCAGGCCAGGTTCAAACCCACAAGCCTCAGTGTATGTGGCTGGTGGCATAACCACTGTGCTATGGGTACCGAGCCCATTTAATGCATTTATTTCTGCACATCAACATGTAATTCAAAATACATCCATGTAATTTAATGTAATAGTTATAAATTAACCTGAAAATATTCAAAAATATTTAAAACATTAAAATACATTTTTAGTAACAATCATAAAAAGAATTTTCACAAGTAGCTATTTTCAGTCTTAGTTTTACCAAAGTACAACTGAAATTCAGCTTCCTTTTAGAAATAGGCCTATGCAAGCTGATTTCCTTATTATCTGCTCTATGTGCAATGGATGGCAGATCCACTACCTTCATACACAATCAACTTGTTAATACCTCCTGAAGACTGAATCTGTGCATCTAAGGATGCAATAATCCAATAATGTGGATTTTTAAACAAGTAGCTTTCTTCTGCCTCCTGCTAAATTATGATCAGGTATTATTTGGAAATAATACTTTAAAGCAACTAAAATAATTTTATCATTACTGAAAGCAACTGAAATAATTTTATCATTAGTGAACATTACTTGATGTGAATTGGATATCTAATGAAAATCTATTGTATCAAACATTTTAATAATGTACATAGCTTATCATCATGCTTAAGTATTTCTTACCTGAAAGTCACAAGGTATTCTCCTAATTCTTTTGATAGCCCACAAGAGCTGACAAAACAGTTATCATCACCTTTTTAAAAACTGCTGGTGATTGAGATTCTATAGTTTTAGTGTTGCTTATACCTTTTCTCATCAAAAAGCAGAAGGGTCATCTAGAAGTTCTATTAAAAAAACTAAAACTAAACAATGTGGAATTTACTCAAATAATCATACTACTTATGAAGTAGTTTTTAAACAGCTATATCAACATCAGTTAGAATTACTTGCAAAGCTTCTTTCTTTCTTTTTTTCTTTTTCTTTTTGAGACAGAGTCTCACTTTGTCACCCTCTGTAAAGTGCTATGCCTTCACAGCTCACAGCAACCTTAAACTTTTGGGCTTAAGTGATTTTCTTGCCTCAGCCTCCCAAGTAGCTGGGACTACAGGCCCCCACCACAACATCTGGCTGTTTAGCTGGGCCCAGGCTGAGTCTGAACCCACCAGCATTGGTGCATGTGGCCGGCACCATAACCACTGTGCTACAGGTGCTGAGCTGCAAAGCCTAGTTCTTTAAACAATTTAGTTTACAAAGTATTTTGTCAACTTCATGTATAAAATCTCATTTGTCATATAATGCAACTAGGAAGCAATTATTTAACTGGATATGTATTCACGAAAAGAATGTGTATAGGTTTATTCTAATTGATCAACTAGTAATAAATATCTCTAAATTTAAAAATATGAAGTAAGTGACTTAATATATTTTCTTTTTTTTTTTTTTTGATACAGAGTCTCACTATGTTACCCTCGGTAGAGTGCTGTAGCCTCACAGCTCACAGCAACCCCAAACTCTTAGGCTCAAGCGATTCTCTTGCCTCAGCCTCCCAAGTAGCTGGGACTACAGGCACCTGCCACAATGCCCGACTATTTTTTGTTGCAGTTTTCATTGTTGTTTAGATGGCCCAGGCGGGGTTCAAACCCACCAGCCTCGGTGTATGTGGCTGGTGCCATAACCACTGTGCTACCAGCACTGAGCCAGACTTAATATATTTTCAAACAAATATAACGGGGCACTGAGGAATGTTTAAATTATTAGAGATTTGAAATAACATTTAAATAGGATTAAAATCATAAACTGTTAGCCACTTCTATTTTCTAATAAGAGTATCATATACAGAAAAACAAAATTATTCAAGTTTACTGAAGTGGATTAAATAAGCTCATTAAAAATACTTAATTTAAAATGAACTATTAAACCTCAAGTAAGTGATGCAGTATCCAATGATTTTTTTGAAAACAAACTTTTACCAATTTAACATTTATAAAAATCACTGCCAATATACAAAAGTATTTTGTCAAATTTTATGTCCACATTTTAAGAAGGGGCTAATACCAAGTCCTTGGTTCCATACTGTACTTCACATTCCCATCCGTATATCAGCAAAGTTGTAGAAGTTGTCTACATCTGTAGATGCTGTCTCCTTGCTTTCTGATATAAACATCTATTTTAAATAGAAAATGAACAAAATTATAAATACTAGTGATGCCAGAATGCCAAAGCCCATGTTCTCCACAGAACAAAGCCACAAGATTATTATTTAAAAGAAATTCACGTACATCACTTATAATATTTAATCTGTAGATTTTCTTTAGAATCCATGCAATACAATTTCAATAGCTATAATGTAAATTAAGCTTTTAAAAAAGCACTTCTGGTATGATTAAGGTCTCTGTTTTTGTAATACTTCAGCTGCATTTTATTACACCAAAATCTTATTGTTTAAGGTACAACACTCAATATTATGAAAGCTACTGGATGAGAAATTTCATTTAAGGAACTCTTAGTTTTTTCTATTTTCTTTTCTATTTTTTTTTTTTTTTGAGACAGAGCCTCAAGCTTTCCCCCTGAGTAGAGTGCCGTGACATCACAGCTCACAGCAACCTCCAACTCTTGGGCTTAAGCGAGTCTACTGCCTCAGCCTCCCAAGTAGCTGGGACCATAGGC
>NW_003852548.1:686248-691890 GCF_000181295.1 Otolemur garnettii | reverse complement strand
TTGGTTGCAGCCATCATTGTGGTTTGGGGGGCCCAGGCTGGGGACCTGAACCCGCCACCTTAGGTGTATGTGGCCGGTGCCCCAGCTGCTTGAGCCACAGGCGCCAAGCCCGCCCAGTTTTTTCTATTTTCTAATAGTAATATCAATAGTCTGAGAGACAAAACTTGATTTATTCTTTTCAAAACTGCCAAAGGTACATTACTAATTTCAAATGAAACATTTTCTAAACATCAGTAAGGCAGTATTCAATAGAACTCTTTAAAAATAGCTTTTATAGGGTGGCATCTGTGGCTCAGTGAGTACAGTGCCGGCCCCAAATATTGAGAGTGGTGCATTTGAACCCCACCCCGGCCAAACTGCAAAACAAAAAAATAGCTGGGCATTGTGGCAGTTGCCTGTAGTCCCAGCTACTCGGGAGGCTGAGGCAAAAGAATCACCTAAGCCCAGGAGTTGTAGGTTGCTGTGAGCTATGATGCCACAGCACTCTACCAAGGGCGATAAAATGAGGCTCTGTCTCAAAAAAAAAAAAAGTAGATTTTATAAATGTCAGCCAGGAACTAGAGGAGATTGGAATTCTATTCTAGCGTTATCATAAACTAACTCTATGATGCTGACAATTTAATAAACCTCTGTGGGCTCAGTATCCACATATATAATACAAAAAAGTTGGATTAGATAATCTCTAAATCATTTAGTTCTAAAAAGTCTAAATATATAACCGTTTTATCTCTATTCAATCTGGTATTTGCTCTCTCCCTTAGTATTATTGTGATGATAAAATGAGACAAGAGACAAAGTACAGTACTTCAATCTTTGCAAAATCAAGGAACCCTAGCAAAATCAGGACGAAAACAGAAGATTCTTCTCAGATACTTATCAGAAAATAGTCAATTATGTTTACTTATTTTTTTATTTTTTAATGTCACCCAGGCTTGCATGCAATGGTGTGATCACAGCTTACCATAGCCTCAAACTTCTAGGATCATATGATCCTCCTGCCTTAGCCTTCCATGTATCTGAGATTACAAGTGCATGCCACCATACCAGGCTAATTTTTAATTTTTTTTTAGAGAGATAGGGACTCACTATGTTTCCTAGGCTGATCTTGAACTCCTGGCCTCCTCCCCAAGTGCTGAGATTATAGGCTCGAGCCACCATATCCACCCAGAAAGTTATGTTGCATTGAAGGTTTTAAATAAGTAGATTCTGATTTTATAATTATTTTAACAATTAAAGTGTTGGTTTGGCAGGGAAAAAGCAAACCTTAGTTCCCAATTATTTATTATAGGTTTTAAAAATCGTGATCTACTATTGTTCTTGTTTTATTTTTCTTTAGAGCTGGGGCATTGCTATATTTCCCAGGTTGGTCTCAAGTAATCCTCCTGCCTCGAGCTCCCAAAGTGCTAGGATTACAGGTGTGAACTACCACACCTGGCCTTTTATTTTTTTTTTAAATCCCGAGCAACACCAAGAATAAAAGTACTATTTGATGATATGAAAAAGGAAATGTGAAAGTTGAAGTATAGTCAATAAAATCTTGTACCTTAGTCCCATTGAATGTCTCATTTACAATAAGTTGACAACCTTCTACAGCACCATCGCCATTAAACTCCAAGGCAATAACACGACCTATAAACAAACCCAAGAAGTGTTTTGTTAACATGAATACAATCATATTCTAAAATTTACCTTTTTATTCTTTCCTGAAGAATCTCCAGCATCTTCTTTGAAGGCAAGAGAAAAGTAGACAGATGGGGCATATCACCTACTCTTCCTACTTTAGTCATAAAACACATAAACACAGTCTCATCACATTACAAGTAGCTTCAGTGCTATAGTGTCACATTTTTAAAGTGTTGTAAATAGTCTGGCTTTACTGGTTTTCATTCTGTAAAAACCACTGAAACACCACTCATTTAGCAGGACAAAGAATATTTGGTAAAATAGCAAGTAAGATCAAAAACAATCCAAGTCAACAAATTCAGGTTTTGCCAGGCAGCCAGTGTTGCTTCCAACTCTCCTACTTACCACTCAAGTTCTGGGCCAACAATAATGGAGCTAAGCCAAATAGGAATTGAGGCAAGACACCAAAAGTAATGACTATCTGAAAGTGTTTTCCTTGAGTGTGTCTTTTTTTTTTTTTTTAAAACAGAGTCTCACTATGTCACCCTTGGTAGAGTGCCGTGGCGTCACAGCTCACAGCAACCTCAAACCTTGGGCTCAAGCGATTCTCCTGCCTCAGCCTCCCAAGTAGATGGGACTACAGGCACCTGCCACAATACCCAGCTATTTTTTGTTGCAGTTGTCATTGCTGTCCTGCAGGTCTGAGCCAGGTTCGAACCTGTCAGCCTCGGTGTATGTGGCTGGCGCCGTAACCACTATGCTACGGGAGCTAATTTTTCTGTTTTGTAGAAACATGGTCTTGCTTTTGTTCAGGCTGGTCTTGCTCCTGACCTCAAGTAATCTTCCTGCCTCACCCTCCCAGAGTGCTAGGATTACAGGCATGAGCCACTGTGCCTGGCCTCCTCCCAGTTATTTTAAATCATCTTGAGATTACTTTTAACATCTAATATAGCTATATAAATAGCTGTTATACTGTATTTTAAAGTTTGAATTATTTTTTATCATATTGTTATTTTTTATTGTTTTTTGTTGTTGTTGTTTGTTTGTTTGTTTTTATTGTTGGGGATTCACTGAGGGTACAAGAAACCAGGTTATACTGATTGCATTTGTTAGGTGAACTCCCTCTTACAATTGTGTCTTACCCTCATATTTTTTATTGTTTTAAAAAATATTTTTGACCTGTAGTTCATGCAATCCATGGATACAGAACCCACAGATACAGGGGGCAAATTACATAATAATCAACTGTAAACCTAGATACAGAGAATGAACTAATTAAAGAATGAAGTTATCTAGTATCACAGTATGCAGATCAAGATAGGTACTAGATAAAGAAAAAAAGGTAACTGAAGATATTTTCTTGCACTTAAGCAAGGCCCTGTGGAGGAGATAGACAATAAAAGGGTATTGAAGCAAGAGATGAAAAAGTTACAAGGAGGAAAATTCTAAAGAGAAGCTCACAGGAAAATGTTCTTATATTAGTGTCTACTTTAGCCCATGAATTTGTTAAGAAAGTATGATGTTAAAAAATAAATATTGAGCAAAGAAAACCTAAGAAAAATGTTTACATATAGGAGAAAAGAAGAGGCAAGGTGGAGGGGTCAAGAATGGCAGTGAAACTTCTCTGAATGTACTACATAGCTTGTTATATAATTTTGACATTGATATCATGTAAATTCATCAAAAAACTCAAATATTAAAAAGAAAAGCCAAAGAAGTCTTTAAAAATTAAAAACAAATGAGTCTAACCAAGTTAATGACATGACCACAGAGAGTTAAGAATTATTCCAACCAACCTTACTAGGCAATATTTTGCCTAACCACCCTCAGTGGGATATAGTCTAAAGACAAAAAGATAGAAGAACTCTTAAAATTTCATTCAGTAATTGCATTCTCAGTAGTAAAATGTGTTATTATTCTGAAACAATTATATGCATAATAGGTTAAAGCAAATGAACTGATATCCTAAGGAACCAAGATTTTCAGAATAAAAGTATTATAAAATGAAAAAAATTAAGTTAAAAGCCTTATATTGCTTATGAGTTGGTAATTGTCAAAGCTAGGTGGTAGATATTGGGATTTATTATTATTCTGTCTATTTTATTTTTTTTTTTTTGAGACAGAGTCTCACTTTGTCACCCTTGGTAGAGTGCTGTGGAGTCACAGCTCACAGTAACCTTAAACTCTTGGGCTCAAGCGATTGTCTTGCCTCAGAATCCCAAGTAGCTGGGACTACAGGCACCCGCCACAATACTCGGCTATTTTTTTTTTCAGTTTTGGCCTGGGCCAGGCTTGAACCCATCACCCCCAGTATATGGGGCCAGCACCCCACTCCTTGAGCCACGGGCACTGCCCGACTTGGCTATTTTTTTAGAGACAGGTCTTACTCTGGCTCAGGCTCAAACTCATGAGCTCAGGCAATCCACCTGCCTTGGCCTCCTAGAGTGCTAGGATTACAGGTGTGAGCCACTGTGCCCTGCCATAAAAACCATTTTAAACCTGGGCAGAGCCTATGGCTCAAAGGAGTAGGGTGCTGGCCTCATATGCTAGAGGTGGAGGGTTGAAACCCAGTCCCGGCCAAAAAAAAAAAAAAAAAAAACTACAAAGAAAAAGCATTTTAAGCCAAATAAACATTGAACTATAAAGAAAAGTTGAGGGCTGGTACCTGTGGCTCAGTGGGTAGGGTGCCGGTCCCATATACTGAGGGTGGCGGGTTCAAACCCAGCTCTGGCCAAACTGCAACAAAAAAAAAATAGCCAGGCGTTGTGGCAGGTGCCTGTAGTCCCAACTGCTCGGGAGGTTAAGGCAAGAGAATCGCCTAAGCCCAGGAGTCAGAGGTTGCTGTGAGCTGTGACGCCATAGCACTCTACTGAGGGAGATAAAGTGGGACTCTGTCTACAAAAAAAAAAAAAAAGTTGATAATAAACGTAGGGTTTTCAGTTTTGCAGAGTAGGAAGTTTGAATTAAATTAGAATATACTTGTATGCAGAATTACTACAAAGAAATACAGTAGATATGTTATTTAAAAGTTAAGACATTCAATAAAAAGAAAAATCAACTGCCAAAAAGTTAAATATTTATTAAAGTTCCTGTTTTCTGTAAAGAGATCATAATCTAGAATTTAGAAACAATTACCCAGCCATTAAACGTGGTTGATATTCTTTGACTAGAATATGATGAACTTCCAACACATGACCTGATAATTTTCCAACAAAGAAATACCAACAAAAAAGGTAGACGAGTACATCAGTTTTGATTAACATGCATGGATAATCCTAAATTTTAAAAATACTACATTGTTGACAATGTACTTTTTAAACAGTGCTATTTGTCTGTCTAATCACACTACAATTACTGTGATTATTTCAAAATGAAGTATGAGGTAAATAAGGATTGCTGGTCATGTTTTTAATGCTTTAATGTGAACATCTTATTCAAATAGTTCGCAGTAGCTTTAGATGAAATATTTCACTTTTAATGGAAAAATGTGAGACTCTGAAGTAGATCAGCAAGATTCCTCAATATCCTATCCAATGAACTCTTCTAAGTAACATGACCTTCGAATAAACCATTATCATGGCTCAATTAGATGACAATGACAGCCTCCTAGCTGGTCTCTCTGCTTCTGCAGAGATAGCAGTTACATTTTAAAAGGACTATGACATTCCTCTGCTCTAAAACCTCTAGTAAAATGTGATCTATATTCTTTTCATTTTTAATTGCTCTAAAAATAACTAACAGTTCAAAGAAATAACATTAATAATGTATTAGGTATTTATAGCATATGTAATAAGATATATGACAATAATGATGAGAGGGAAGAATTGAGAATATGATACTACAGGTGAAGTTGTGTACTATTAGAAGGTGGGCTCAAATTATTAAAAAATGTACACTGGGCTCGGTGCCTGTGGCTCAAGCGGCTAAGGCGCCAGCCACATGCACGCAAGGTGGCGGGTTCAAATCCCCAGCCCGGGCCCACCAAACAACAATGATGGCTGCAACAACAAAAAAAAAAT
>NW_003852548.1:684664-686076 GCF_000181295.1 Otolemur garnettii | reverse complement strand
AAAAAAAAAAAAATGTACACTGTAAAACCTAATGCAACTACTAAATAATTTTTTTAAAAGTATAATGAGTCAATAGAGGGGATTAGATGGAATTATAAAAATGTGCAAATGAAGAAAAAAAGAGGTAACAAGAAACAAGAACAAATGGAACAGAAATCAGCTAGCAAGAAAGATGGTAGATTTGGGTTTTGGTTTTTTTTTTTTGAGGCAGAGTCTCACTTTGTCACCTTTAGTAGAGTGCTATGGTGTCATGGCTCACAGCAACCTCAAACTCTTGGGCTCAAGCAATCCTCTTGCCTCAGCCTCCTGAGTAGCTGGGACTATAGGTGGTACCCTCTACAAGGCCTAGCTGTTTTTAGACAGGGTCTTGTTCTTGTTCAGGCTGATCTCAAAATCATGAGCTCAGGGCAGCACCTGTGGCTCAGTGAGTAGGGCACCAGCCTCATATACCAAGGGTGGCAGGTTCAAACCTGGCCCCGGCCAAACTGCAACCAAAAACATAGCTGGGTGTTGTGTTGGTTGCCTGTAGTCCTAGCTACTCGGGAGGCTAAGGCAAGAGAATCACCTAAGCCCAGGAGTTGGAGGTTGCTGTGAGCTATGACACCACAGCACTCTACTGAGGGCGATAAAATGAGACTCTGTCTCTAAAAAAAAAAGAAAGAAAAGAAAAATCATGAGCTCAAGCGATCCACCTGCCTCAGCCTCCCAGAGTGCTAGGATTACAGGCACCAGCAACAAGATGGCAGATTTTGATCCAACTATATCAATAACCCCCCCCTTTTTTTCCAATAACCCCTTTCAATGTGAATGGTCTAAATATAGCAGTTAAAAGACAGAGATAATCAGACTGGATTAAAAAGCAAGAGCCAACTATATGCTATGTATAAAAAACTCAGTTTAAATATAGAGATTTGATAAGTTAAAAGGGTTAAATATTTACAATGAAAATAACAAAAGATGGAGTAGCTACTATGCATATAATTTCAGAGAAAGTAGATTTCAGAATGAGGAAGATTAGAGTAAAAGGATATCACATAATGATAAAAGATTCTCCAAGAAGGCATCACAATTCTAAATGTGTATGTACCTAATAACAGAGCTTCAAAATACATGAGATAAAACCCGACTGGATCTGAAAAGAAAAATAGACAAATCCACACTTATAGCTGGAGATTTCAACATTCTTTTTTCATTAATTTATAGAACAAGTAGACCAAAATTCAGCAAGGATATAGATGATCTGAAGAGCACTATCAACCAAATTGACCTAGTGGACATTTAATGAGGAAGATTCAACCACATGACAGCAGATTACACATTCTTTTCACATGCACATAGAATATTCACCAAGATAGGTCAGATTCTATGCCATAAGAAAAACTTAAAGAAAATAGGAATTAGGCTTGGCGCCT
>NW_003852548.1:678409-683101 GCF_000181295.1 Otolemur garnettii | reverse complement strand
CTCTACCAAGGGCGATAAAGTGAGACTCTGTCTCTACAAAAAAAAAAAAAAAGGAAAGAAAGAAAGAAATGGGTTGGAATTGTGTGCATGTGAGTGCTTGGAGAATGACTGAGACAGGTAACAATAGGTAGGGTTTCATTACCCCCCCACTTCACAGGGCTGACGGATTGTGTGAGTGGCCCCTCCTTCCCTGCTCCAACTTTGCCCCCTAGCTGTTCTGAGAGAAATTGGAAGTTCTAGGTTTTCTACTTTCTGTCTCAGACACAGAACTAGTCCTTGGCGGCCAAGTGGCCATGTGAGACATAGGAGGAAAATGAAAAGACATCAGAAAGGATGACTGTGTTATGGCTTTGTTACTGGAATTTCTTCAGTGAGCCCTTGGTCTCGGGTATTCGAGAATTGAGCCCATGGGCCAGAGATCAGTGATAAAATGGGATTTTGTTGGACAGAGGGGCATGCAGGGAGAGTGGATAGCGCCAGAGATACTGGCTGGGGGAAGGAGACCCAAGTCAGAGGTGTCCTGCATGGGTCCTTTGTCTAGGAGTAAATAATTGGCCCTAAGAGATATTTTGGCTAGGACTTGGTAGACAGAAAAACACCTTTACATTACAATAAATTTTAAATGAAACCTGGAAAAAAAAAAGAAGAAGAAAAACACCTTTACAAACTGAATGAGTGTTTTAACAAATAAATGAATGTAGTCTCTCCTTCCCCTTGGGCACGGTTATTAGGTCTTTGCAGTTTTTGTCTAGGGAAGGGATTAGGGTGTGGGCTCCCTACTCAGGTTGGAGCCACCCAGAAAGTTTCAGGTTGCTTTGTTCATGACTTTGCTAGGGTTCAGCGGGTGTGACCTGCAACATGTTTGTGCCTAGAGATGAGAGTCTGATTTCTGAGCTCACCTGAGCCTGAAAAATGGGGGTTCCCTGACTAGCCCCGAGTGGGAAAATCCTGTATCAATTTTATATTCCATAAAATATCTCTCATTTGAAAAATGTAATAATTTGGTTGTTTAAATTGTTTGGGAAACTGAGTCTGTGTCAAAGAAAAAGATTATTGCCTTTTAAACCTTCTAATTATCAGTTTAGCCAAGTGAATAACTGACTTATAGTAAACTGATCCTGTTTTGTGAAAACTAGGTTTTTGAGAGTAAGAGAAATTATTGACCAGTTTGATGTGAACATTCTAGATTATATATAGAGTCAGCACATTGTACCCCATAAATGCAGTAATGTAGACAGTTATGAGCTAATAAAAATAAATAAAATAAACATACACACAAAAAGAATGGAAAATAGCATTGTATAAGAAAAGAATCTTGTGTAGTAAATTTTGTCCTGAAACAGAATGACTATTTAAGATAGTGATAGGGCAATCCAGGTTTAGAATGTTTGTAGATTGTCTGTACAGGTTAAATGAAGCTCATAAGGGTGGTGCCTGTGGCTCAAAGGAGTAGGGCACTGGCCCCATATGCTGGAGGCCAAACCCATATGCAGGTTCAAACCCAGCCCCAGCCAAAAAAAAAAAAAAAAAAAAAAAGGAGTGAAATGAAGCTCATAAAAGGGAATTTGTGAAGGAATTTACACGTGATCCAGTTGACTATGTATTTCCTTTAGAATCTTTTGGCTTGTAATCTTGTTTGAACTAATGTTTCAAGCCAGGGATCCTCAAACTTTTTAAACAGGGGGCTAGGTCACTGTCCCTCAGACTGTTGGAGGGCCAGACTGCAGGCCCCAGGACGAGTCAGCTACTAAGCAGGACACGCAGCAGCGACAAAAACACCCAGAGAGCCGGATAAATGTCCTAGGTGGGCTGCATGTGGCCCGCAGGATGCCTGTTTTAAGCCTTTGATATCTGACAAACTTTCCAAAATCAAAACTCTAAATTTGGTCTTTTTGATATATCAAGACCACTGAAAGCCTGAAAAAGACATATTAGGCTTATTTGGTATGTTAAAAACGTATAGGAAACATTGTCACATATGAAATGGTGATTAATTTTGTGTGGATTATGTTTATATGTATGTTCCAATATTATAAAATATTGGTCTGTGATAGTGTATATTGTCAGTAATAATTTTAATTCACCTCAAAAAGTGTTTTTTTGTAACTGGCTGAGTCCAAAGTTTGTCCTTCAAAAGAAATATTAGGAGAGGGTGATGAATTCTGTCAAATTCAAATTTGTGATGTCTTTGGAAATTAAATACCTTCAGACTAAAAGCAAACTTCTAGAACTTTAATTAGAAAGCTAACATGTCCATGAGTATTGCTAACTTAACTTCAAACAGAACAGAAATTAGTTACATGGAACTGGGGTGGTTTGTTATGGCTTTTTGTTTGAAACATTGCTGATTCTTTGTGTTCTGTTTTCCAGATGTCAAGAAAGCCACTTTCTGTCTCTTGAGCTATTTGTATCTTTCAGCAATGTATGTACTTACAGGCAGAATTTGAAACATTTATTTTTTCTCTCTCCTTGATTTCTCCAGAATTTAAAAGCCATTTGTAAGTATTCTTAATTTCTAACAATACAGGTATTTGCATAAATTCAATAAAAATCTGTTTTGTTCTATAGGACATGATGAAGACACTGGTTACTTTACCAAGGGTTTGGCTGGAATGGCATTTTCAGAGGTGTCCATACTGCTTTTAGGAATTAAGGTTGACTTGATAAGGCCAATAAAAAAGCCCTTTGGAAAAACTGGCCAGATACCCATCAATAACGTTTCCTAATCTGTAGTAAGTAATGAAGGTCACTTTCTGACAGGTCTGGAAATCTCAATTTGCTTGGTAATCTCAAGAGAAGAGGAATTTTCCAATGCATACAGGTACAGATGAAATGGCACAGATGAAACCTGGGCCAATCTCATCAAGTCTAACCTGAGATTCCTTATAAAAGGTTCCAGCAAAGCCAATTTTAAAGGGAAGAAAAGTCTAGATGGCTAATAATTATTCTTACTGCCCTTTATGCAAATAATCAGACCCAATATACTAAAGGTAGTTTATTTTGGCAACTAAATTCTGCTATAATTTGTCTTTAGTGGAGAGAGAAATTTTGATTCAAAAGGGAAAAAACTATGGCCCACCTATTTTAGATTCCAGACTTGTCTGCAATGCCAGCTCATAAAATGAGACATAATTGTTTTATTAAACTGATCTGTTAAGTGGGATTAAGAGACTGGCCAAAGAGTATAGAATTTAATATACAGTAATTATATTTGCTCTGAAGCCTTAAGGCTCAACAAAGGTCACCTGTTGGTTACACTGGAAAAATTTATGCTATATTAAATGTATCTGCTGTGTCTATAGAGATACCTCAGAAAAAGTGGAACCTAAATGAGAATTTCCCAGTAAATGGTGTGACTGTAACATGGCCTCATAAGTGGCCCCACACCCAACTGATATTTGGGAATATTCACTTGAATTATCTAAAACTTTGGATCAGTCCTGTAGGGACTCTTAAAACTATGTATTATCTTAAGAACTATGCTAAGTCTGTAAGTAGAAGTACTAATTTTCTCATTGTGTAAACCTTAGCCTTGAAATCCAGAACTTGTAAATGTACACTCCAGTTTGTAGGTAACTGCTAAATGGTTTCATTCTCTTATGCTGAACCCGACCTCGACTTCATCCCTATCAGTGAGGGAGCTAGAAAGAGACAAATATATGTAAGGTGGCTGAGGTCATGCAGAAGCCAGATGAAAGCCCTGAGAATTTATGTGAAAGACTGTGTGAAACATACAGACTGCCAAAGCACTGTATGAAGTTACTAAGGTGGGGGTGTGGGACAGACTGAATTGAACAGACAGAAGTCCTAGGAAGAGTAACAAAAAAGATTTCCACTTAGGTAATTAACCATGTTCTGTTTAGTCTTTTGTGTCTATACATCCTTTCTCTCTGGAGGATCAAAGGAATCAACTCTAGATCAATCTAGATCAAGGATCAGAACCTAGTCCCCTCAAACCAAGGTAGAAAGGACTTTATACCATCATCCTGACCATACGCACGGCAGTGAAGGTGGAGAGGATCCTTGCCTGGATTCCTCACAGCTGGCTGAAGAGAGCTTCAGTGCCCCATGGGAAGCAAAGGTAACTCTTAGGATGCCAACATGCCCTGCTCCACCCACAGATTGGGAGCCGGCTGGTCAATGTACAGCTGAAGCCTGAGGAATAGTCTCATGGGACTTGTCTTAATTAGACTTTGGGAAAAGGGGAGGAGGGATGTAATCTGTATATCCACACCACTGAGATAGGACAAAGGGTGACTCCTTTATAGGTTTTATGAATGTGAAGGCACCCAGAAGGGAGTTTGTGCTCATAATCAGATACAGTACTCTATGTGTGACACAGGGAACAGTCAAAACTTTTCATATACTTTTTTAATACATATTAGCCCACCACCATGGTACAATTAAGGCCTGGGTAGAGAACCTGAGAGAAGTTACAGTCCCTGACATCTGAATGCTGGTCCAGACCAGGGAAACAGGAAAGCCTAGCCAGGTGACTCTTAAGTTTACTGCCTGTAGTGCCATGAAAGGGTACTGCAGCAGAAGGAACTGGGAAAGAAACTACAGGACAGATCAGAAATACTTCTATGCCTTAGATTTTATAGAAAAGTAATGTAGGCTCGGTGCCTGTGGCTCAAGTGGCTAAGGCGCCAGCCACATACACCTAAGGTGGCGGGTTCGAATCCAGCACGG
>NW_003852548.1:652756-677133 GCF_000181295.1 Otolemur garnettii | reverse complement strand
GTTTTTTTTTTTTTTTTGGCCAGGGCTGGGTTTGAACACGCCACCTCCGGTATATGGGGCTGGCACCCTACTCCTTTTGAGCCACAGGCACCACCACAAAAAATTTTAACATTAAATACAAATACAGTTGAACCTTGTTATATTCATATCCTTTATTTATTTATTTTTTTGAGACAGAGTCTCACTTTGTCACCCTTGATAAAGTGCCCTGGCATCATAGCTTGCAGGAACCTCAAACTCTTGGGCTCAAGCAATTCTCTTGCCTCAGCCTCCCAAGTAACTGGGACTACAGGTGCCCACCACAACGCCCAGCTGTTTTTAGAGACGGGGGTCTTGCTCTTGCTCAGACTGGTCTCGAACCTGTAAGCTCAGGCAATCCACTCACCTCTGACTCCCAAAGTGCTAGGATTACAGACGTGAGCCACCATGCCCAATATTCATATCCTTTAATTATGAATCTGCCTACTTGTTAAAATTCATTTGTAACCCCCAAGATCAAATACTTGCAATACTTCATGGCTATCTGTGAACATGTACAGAGTAGCACAAACATGAGCTGCCTGATGTGCATGTTCCTAGCTGAGGTTGAACCAAGTGACGTTCTGCCTTCTTGTTTCAGCTCTCATACTGTTACAAGGGTCCCTTTCACTTTTCACTAGGTAGTGCCATAATTTCCAAATTTTTCACTTTTGGTCAATAATTTCGCTTGTTTAAAACGGCCCCCAAATGGAAGTATTGTCTAGTGTCCTAAGCTGAGGAAGACTGTGTTGTACCTCACAAGAAAATATGTGTTAGATAAGCTTTGTTCAGGCATCAGTTGTGGTGCTATTGGCTGTGAGTTCAATGGTTACAAATTGATAATATATACTTTACTTACTAAGGTACTTCATTCATTCATTTATTTATGAGAGTCTTACTCTGTTGCCCTGGGTAGAATGCCATGGCGCTAAGCCTCCTGAGTAGCTGGGACTACAGGTGCCTGCCATAAGGCCTGGCTAGTTTCCATTTTTAGTAGATATGGGCTCTCACTCTTGCTCAGGTTGGTCGGGAACTCCTGAGCTCAAATAATCCACCAGCCTCTGTCTCCCAGAGTGTTAGGATTATTGGCATGAGCAACCGTGCCCAGCCCACTAAAGTAACTTTAAACAGAAATACACATAAAACAAAGTTATGTATTGATAACTGATAATTATGTATCAGTTTATGAAAATGTGACTGGAGAATTGTAGAAACCTAACCCTGTATGTCTCCCAGGAACAACAGTTTGTTAGTCACTAATTCAGTTTCCATAGTGACTTTATAGAACACACTTCTGGGTATATATCCAAAGAAACTGAAATCAATGTCAAAGGGATATCTTCACTCCCATGTTCACTGCAGCATTTTTCACAATAGCCAAGATATGGAATCAACGTCACTGCGCACTGATAGATGAATAAAGGAGATGTGGTATATATATACATACAATCAAATATTATTCAGTCATAAAAAGAAATCCTGCCACTTATAACAATATGGATAAACCTGGAGAGCATTATGATAAATGAAATTAATCAGATAAATACAAATACTATATGACTCATATGTTAAATCTAAAAAAGTTGAACTCATAGAAACAGAATGGAGGTTGCCAGTGAATAGGGAGAAATGTTGGTCAAAGTGTATAAACTTGGAGTTATGCATAAGTTCTGGGGATCTAATGTACAGCACAGTGACTGCAGTCAATAAAGATGCTAATGGTTAGGCACAGTGGCTTACGCTTGTATGCCTAGCACTCGGGGAGGCCAGGAGTTGGAGACCATCCTTAGTAAAAGGAAGACTTGTATCTATAAAAAGTAGAAAAAAATCATCTGGACATCGTGGCATGTGCCTGTAGTCCCAGCAACTTAGGAGGCTGAGGCAGAAGAATCACTTGAGCCTGGAAATTTGAGGTTGTAGTGAACTGTGATGAGGTCAGTACAGCCCAGCCTTGGTGACAGAGACTCTGTGTGAAATTAAATGGAAATGAAATGAAAAAATAAAATAAAACAAAAATAAAGTAAAAAATGGTAACTATGTGAGGTGATGGATATGTTAACTAACTTGATTTGGTATCCATTCCACAAAAAATATGTACTTCAAATCATCATTGTTGTATACCTTAAAAATATACAATTTTGGCCAGGTGTAGCAGCTTATACTTAGGATCCTAGTACTTTGGTAGGCCAAGGTAAAAGGGTAACTTGAGGCCAGCAGTTCAAGACCAGCCTGGGCAACATAGTGAGATCCTATTTCTATAAAAAAAATGAAAACAAAAATTAGCTGGGCATGGTGGCACACACCCGTAGTCTCAGCACCTTAGGAGGCTATGCCAGGAGGATTGCTTGAAGCCTAGGAGTTCCAGACTACAATGAGCTATGATCACACTGCTGTGCTCTAGCCTGGGCAACAGAGTAAGACCCTATCTCTAAAGTGTATATGTTTGTGTGTGTATGTGTGTGAATGTATCTACATATATACACACACACAATTTTGTCACTTAATAAAGCTAGAAAAAGATAAAAATAAATAAAACTAACAAAAACAATAAGCCTTTCTCTAGGCTGATGGGAGAGGAAAACAAAGAGTAAAAAAGTAAGTGAGAGAGGGGATTCAAATTACTAACAGCGGGAATGAAAGAATATCATTTCTGATCCCACAGACAATAAGTACATACAATAAACAACTCTATGCCCATAAAGTGGATACCTTATAGATGAAATGAAACAATTCCCTAAAATACAGAAACTACTACAATTTACTCAAGAAGAAAAAGCCTAAAGAGTTCTATATATAATTAATTAATTAATTTGGAAGCTAAAAACCTTCCAAAACAGAAATCTCCAGGCTTAGTTTCACTAGTGAATTCTACCATACATCTAAGGGAGAATGGATACTACATCTTTACAATTTCTTTAAGAGGTAGAAGAGGAGGAAGTATACTTCCCAACTCATTTTATGAGGTTAGCATTATCCTAACATCAAAACCAACGATATTACAAAAACCGAAAAACTACAAACATCCCTCAGGAACAAAGATGCAAAAATACACAATAAAATACTAGCAAATCACATCCAACAATATACTAAATAGATAATACATCATGATCAAAGAGGTTCATCTCATGAATGTGAGGCTGGTTCGATATTTGGATATCAATAAAAGTCATCAGATTAAATGAACTGTAGGTAAAAACATGATCATGTTGATTGATAAATGCAAAAAAGCATTCAGTGAAAGTTTACAATATACACGATAGAAACTCAGAAAACTATGAATAGAATGAAATTCTCTAAACTTAATAAAACTTAGGTATGAAAAGCCCACAACTGACATCATTCTTAATTCTGAATATATTGTATCCTAAGATGAGGAACAAGGCGAGGAAGTCCTCCCTCACTGTTCTACGTAACATCCTAGTAGAAGTCCTAGCTAGTATAATAATGTAAGAAAAAGAAATAAAAAGTTATACAGATTAGAAAATAAGAAATTGAACTATCTCTATGGACAACATGATTATCTAGAAAGGTAGATGAGAACTGTCTACACTATCTTGACAATTCTCCTGTGAACTATTCCAAAATAAAAAGTTGATTTAAAAAACAAAGTGAGACTGTAATCCTAGCACTCTGGGAGGCTGAGGCAGGTGGATTGCTTGGGCTCAGGAGTTCAAGACCAGCCCAAAAAAGAGCAAGACTCTATCTCTAAAAGTAGCTGGGCATTGTGGCAGGTGCTTGTAGTCCCAGCTACTTGGAAGCTGAGGCAAGGGAATCACGTGAACCTAGGTGTCTGAGGTTGCTGTGAGCTATGACACCATGCCACTCTGCTAAAGGCGACAAAGTGAGACTCCTGTCTTACAAAAACAAAACCACAGTGAGATATCATGATACACCTAGAAAAGTGACAATACCAAATGCTGGCAAGGATATGTAGTAACAGAAACTCTCATTTATGGCGGGTGGAAATGCAAAATGATTTTGGCTGTTTCTTATGAAGTTAAATATACACCTACCACACCACTCAGCATTCCCACTCCAATGTATTTACCTAAGCAATTTGAAAAGTTATGTATACTCAAAAACCTACACACAAATGTTTATAGCAGTTTGATTCATAATTGACAAAAACTGGAAATAATCAAGATGTCCAACAAGTGAATGGAAAAACTGAGGTAGATCCCTACAAGGAATACTATTCAGTAATAAAAGGAACAAGTTATTAAGTCATCCAGCAAGATGAATCACAAATGCACTTTAATAAATGAAAGAAACCAGACCCAAAAGACTACATATTATATGATTCCATTTATAGGACATTCTGGAAAAGGCAAACTTATAGGGCCAGAAAATAAATCAGTTGCCAGGAGCTGTGGTTGATTGACCAAAGGGGCAACACAAGGAAAATTTTTAGGGAGAACTCTTTTAACTATTAATAACATTGTAGAATAAAAGGAATTGGGACTCCTTGGAGGAATGGTTGATACTAGCTCTAGATCAAAGAAGATATAGGATGAGCCTGGAGCATCTTAAAGATCCAGAAAGTAAGGAAGTGTTCAAAATCAAAAGGATGGAGCTAGGTCAAAGATATAGAGGAACCAACTTAAACAAAGTCCTAATAGCTAAAACTGGAACAATTTGATGGTGTTGAATTATAGCCCAAAGAATAAAATACATACATATCCACGAGTCAATACTGATAGAAATAAATGACTGAATAAATGGGGGAGAAAGAACAAATCTTTCTTACAGAATAATTTCAAATAATGTATGTCGATATTCCTCTTTTCGGAAGGTAGAGCTTAGTTCTCTTCTCCTTGAGTGTAGGCAGGTCTTAGTGACTTATTTCCAAAGAACAGAGTATGAAAAGGGAAACACAGAAACTTTACAGCAGAGAAACCTAGCCAATACCACCTCATATTGATATCATGTGCCATGTGATGTGATATGATGAGAAGGGCACTTTACCTCTTTCCCAAAACCCATAACCCTAGTTAAACCAGAGAAAAACTCAAATTGAGGGACATTCTACAAAATAACTGACCACTAGTGTTCAAAACTTTCAAAATTATAAAAAACAAGGAAAGACTGAAGAATCGTCACAGATTGGAGGAGAGTAAAGAAACAGGGATTAAAGAAACAGAATTCAATCCAAGACCCCACATTGCTTTTAGACAACTAAAAGTAATTGTTTTGTTTTGTTTTGTTTAGACAACTAAAAGCAATGTGGGATCTTGGATTGAATTCTGGAACTGAAAAAGGCCATAAGGGGAAAAACTGGTGACATTTTAATAAAGTCTATAGTTTAAGTTAATAGCATTTTACCAATGTAAATTTCTTAGTTTTGACAACTGTACTATGGTTATGTTAATATTAGAGGAAGCTGGGTAAAAGAAACTCTCTATATTATTTTTGTAATTTTTTATAAACCAAAAATTATTCCAATATAAAAACCTTATTTAAAAAACAAACAAAAAAAATGTTTAGTGCCTTCTCATCTCATTCAGACTACTGTAGAAGCCAAAGGCCCTGTATTATGTGACTCTACCTTTATTACTTCTCAGATCTCATATACTATGTTTGTTGAATGAATGAATGAATGACTCCCTAAAACAAAGGAATTCAAGTCAGACTAATCATCAGAACCATCTGGGGAGCTATTAAAAATGCACATTACAAGGGTACATCTGAGAGATTTGTGAATGAGTATTTTTGGAGTGGGAGTAGAAAGTTTTTATTTTTAAAAGCACCCTATATGGTCTGAGAATTAGTCAGGTTTGGAAGATTCTCAAGATGGCAAAAAATGAATTCTCTTAATAAGCAGTCAATAGCTTTATTAACTGAAATAACTATAACTACTTTTTTTTTCTTTTTTGAGGCAGGGTTTTACTATGTTGCCCTGGGTAGAGTGCTGTGGCATCACAGCTCACAGCAACCTCAAACTCTTGGGCTTAAGTGATTCTCCTGCCTCAGCCTCCCAGGTAGCTGGGACTATAGGCACCCAGCTATTTTTTTTTTTTTTTGGTTGCAGTTGTTTAGCAGGCCGAGGCCAGGCTTGAACCTGCTAGGCTTGGTGTATGTGGCTGGCACCCTACTCACTGAGCTACAGGCGCTGCCCTGAAATAACTGTAACTACTTTAACAGAAGAGGACAATTTAGAGAATCTAAGGTACAAACTATAAGATAAAAGTGAATGTTGAAAAGAATAAGTCCTTCCTTAGAACAGTGGTTCTCAACTGGGAGCCATTTTGCCCCCCAGGTGACATCTGGCAATGTCTGGAAACATTTTGGGTGGCTACAAATGGGGGTGGATGTTATTGGCATCTAGTGGGTAGAGACCAGAGATGCAGCTAAGCATCTTATAAGGTATAGGACAACCCCTCATAACAAAGAATTACCTAGCCTGAACCGTCAATAGTGCAAAGATTGAGAAACCCAGCCTTAGAATGATTGATGTTCACTTTTAGATAAAAACTCAGTCAAGGCTCGGCGCCTGTGGCTCAAGCGGCTAAGGCGCCAGCCACATACACCTAAGGTGGCGGGTTCGAATCCCCAGCCCGGGCCCGCCAAACAACAATGATGGCTGCAACCAAAAATAGCCGGTCGTTGTGGCGGGCGCCTGTGGTCCCAGCTACTTGGGAGGCTGAGGCAGGAGACTCGCTTGAGCCCAGGAGTTGGAGGTTGCTGTGAGCGTGATGCCATGGCACTCTACCCAGGGGGATAGCTTGAGGCTCCGTCTCAAAAAAAAAAAAAAAAAAAAACCTCAGTCAAACTCTAGTTCTCCACTGACAGCTTGCTCACTATTCCACATGAACCAATGCACTATGGGGCAGCTTAACATTTTTCTCTAACTTTTAATTTTGAAATTTCTACACATTATAGAATAGTTGAAAGAAAAGCATAAATATGCATTTGCCCTTCACCTATACTCACCAAAGTTAACATCTGGCCACATTTGCTTTATTACACAATACACACCAGCCCTCTGCACATATGCGGAGTCATTTGAAAGTAGCAGACATCATGACACTTCAGCATACATTTCTTACATAACCACAATACCATTATCATATCTAAGGATATGAACAATAATTTCATATCATCTTCAAACTTCCCCAGTTGTCCTGAAAATGCCTTTTACAGCTTAAACTTATACCCCTCCAAGATCTAATCAAGGGTCACTCATTGCATTAGGTTATGTCTCTTTAGTCTCTTTTAGTCCAGAACAGTTCCCCCATCTTTTTTGTTTGTTTTCTACTGCCTTGTCTAAAGAGAGTTAGCTAGCTGTCTTGTAGAATACCTTCTATTTTGGATTTGTCTCAGTGTTTCCATATGGTATCATTTAACATATTTCCTTTTTGTCATGCAAATTAGAAGTTAAATCTTGGCTCAGTTAGATTCAGGTTAAATACTTTTGGCAAGAACACTTCATAAGTAACGTATATTTCTCACTGCATCACATTAAGAGAATACAATGTCAAGTTGGTGATGTTAAGTTTGATCACTGGGTTAACATGGTAATCACCAAATTTCTGTTGTAGAAGTACACTCCCCTGTTTGAATTAGAATACATAAATAATCCAGTAAGATCAGCCCATATCACAAAATCCCAAAACCAGAGATGTTGGCGTGGATGTGGAGAAAAGGGAACACTTCTACACTGCTGGTGGGAATGCAAATTAATTTGTTCCTTTTGGAGAGACATCTGGATAACACTTAGAGAATTAAAAATAGACCTGCCAGCTCGGCACCTGTGGCTCAAGTGGCTAAGGCGCCAGCCACATACACCTAAGGTGGCGGGTTCGAATCCAGCCTGGGCCCGCCAAACAACAATGATGGCTGCAACCAAAAAAATAGCCAGGTGTTGTGGCGGGCGCCTGTGGTCCCAGCTACTTGGGAAGCTGAGGCAGGAGACTCGCTTGAGCCCAGGAGTTGGAGGTTGCTGTGAGCTGTGATGCCACGGCACTCTACCCAGGGGAACAGCTTGAGGCTCTGTCTCAAAAAAAAAAAAATAGACCTGCCATTTGATCCTGCAATTCCTTTATTAGGTATATATCCAGAAGACAAAAAAAATCGCATTACAACAAAGATATTTGTATGAGAATGTTTATAGCAGCCCAATTCATAATTGCTAGGTCATGGAAGAAGCCCAAGTGCCCATCGATCCACGAATGGATCAATAAACTGTGGTATATGTACACCATGGAATACTATGCAGGCCTAAAGAAAGATGGAGACTTTACCTCCTTTATGTTTACATGGATGGAACTGGAAAATGTTCTTCTTATCAAAGTATCACAAGAATGGAAGAAAAAGTATCCAGTGTACACAGCCCTATTATGAAACTAATTTATAGTTCTCAAATGAAAACTACAACCTAATTCTAGCCCAAGAATATGGGGAGGAGTGGGGGAAGGGAGGGGAGAAGGGCAGATGGGTGGAGGGAGGGTGATTGGAAAGATCACCTCTGTGGTCTGTCTTACAAGGGTATAAGTGAATCTTTCTAAAACTAGAGTATAAATGTCTTAACACAATAACTAAGTAAATGACATAAAGTCTATGTTAACCAGTTTGATGAAAATATTTCAAATTATATATGAAAACACTACACTGCACCCCATGTTTGCATTAATGTACACAGCTATCATTTAATTTTAAAAAAGAATACATAAATATTCTATTTTTTGGCAACTTTTATCCTAATAGTTTTAGCATCCACTGATAATCTTTGTCTGAAATATGCAATTATTACAGGGTTAGAAAATGGTGATTTTCAAAGTCTATCATTCCTTGTACATTTATTAGCTCATAATACATATAACCAAATGAGCATGCCTTTATTCTCTTCCCCCTTTTTTGTTTATCAGTATGGATGCATGGATTTCTGTTGTTGTATCTTTACCTTCATTATTCTCTTTAATGGTAATATTGTCCCAAATTTGTTCTGTGGAAACTCCTTCAAGCTGGTTCCTGTGATCTTTTGACAATTTATCACTCTTCAAATACTTTTCTATAGGGATCTCTTGTTTTTTGTTTTTTTTTGAGACAGAGCCTCAAGCTGTCGCCCTGGGTAGAGTGCTGTGGTATCACAGCTCACAGCAACCTCCAACTCCTGGGCTCAAGTGATTCTCCCGCCTCTGCCTCCCAAGTAGCTGGGACTACAGGTGCCTGCCACAACGCCTGGCTATTTTTTAGTTGCAGCCGTCATTGTTGTTTGGCGGGCCCGGGCTGGATTTGAACCCACCAGCTCAGGTGTATGTGGCTGGCACCTTAGCCGTTTGAGCCACAGGCACCAAGCCAGGGATCTCTTGTTTTTAAGACTTGTTTATATTATGTCTATTTGCTGAAATTCCTGTAATATTTGTTTATTGGTTTTAGTTCTACTTTTTGCAGCAACAGAACATTTTACTTCTTCCATATGGAATGTTCTGTTACTTAAATGCAGATGTTACATTTGGGTTGGAGTAATTCTATACTAATATCACACATGTACGTGAATCATTATTTAAACCTCATAGGCTTAATTTATTCCTAACCCTCATACTTTAGGATATTCATTATGCCTATTACTTGATTCAATGTCTAAAAGCTGCTGACAGTTAAGGTTCATTTTCAAGGTTCCATTAGAATGTTCCTGTATCAAACTGGTTGCATCAAAGGGGCCTGGTTATAAATTCTTATATAATTCTGGGATAGATTCATGCACTGGGTTAGAGCAAGTCCTTACTATGACTACAGTAACCACAAAAGTATGTGAAATACTATATTAGGCTCGGCGCCTATAGCTCAACCGGCTAAGGCGCCAGCCACATACACCTAAGGTGGCGGGTTCGAATCCCCAGCCCGGCCCCGCCAAAAACAACAATGACGGCTGCAACCAAAAAATAGCCGGGCGTTGTGGCGGGCGCCTGTGGTCCCAGCTACTTGGGAGGCAGAGGCAGGAGACTCGCTTGAGCTCAGGAGTTGGAGGTTACTGTGAGCTGTAATGCCATGGCACTCTACCCAGGGGGACAGCTTGAGGCTCTGTCTCAAAAAAAAAAAAAAAAAGAAATACTATATTAATAATTAACAGGGAGTTATGCCATTACTTATTAAAATTATCCTAACAAACCAACATTTTCATACAAAGTTTTGTAATTTATTTATTTTTGGGGGGGAGCCAGGGCTGAACCGCCACCTCTGGCATATGGGGCCAGTGCCCTACTCCTTTGAGCCACAGGCGCCACCTGAGTTTTGTGATTTATTATAATTTATTTATTCATCACTTCCTGGCCTTTTAGCTAAGATCAAGTATATAATTTATTTATTCATAAAGAACATATAAATGCAGGTGTGCCTTCTCTAGGGTATACCCAATCAGCATTGCATATTTACTACACATATTTGCTAAGGCTAGTCAAGAAAAGCCTGATAAGCTTTGAGCAAATAAGTTCTCTGCTGAGAATCAGTATACTTTCAAATATAGAGAGCAACCCTTCAAGAGGGCACATGAATGCTAGTTCCTCTCTTTGTAGACATATAAGCAGTATTTCAAATTTATTAGTGGCATTCACCCATTGGGGAAAATAATTCTAATTACACAGAGGAAATTAATTGATCTTATTAAATACATAAGACAATACCACTTTATTTCTTATTTCTTTTCTAGTATGGTCAAAGCCCGCTGAAGGCACAAAGAATCTTTATCAAACTCTTTGCAACTCTAGGCAGGGAGTATGAAATGTTTACTCACTACAGTTCAAAGTTACAACAATACTAAAATAATAATAAATATATAATAAAGTATGGCTTTCAAGTACTAAGAACATGGGAAAATAAAACCAATTCCTAATTTCTAGTTAGTTATATAGGGCTCCTTAAGTGATGCAAAATTTTGACTTTCTGAACAGTAATAGGAAAAAACATAGACCAAATTGGAAAGTGAAGGCAATGCAAGAGAAATGTTAAAAGCAAGAGTAAATCAAATCACCATGTTAAGAAAATAACCACAAAAGTATAGCAATCATGCAGAAAGTACCTTTGTTCAGAAGAGGAAGAAAGTCAGGTGCTTTTTCCCGAAAAACTCTTTGAGCATCCTCAGGTTTCATGGATACTTCCTTTGTCTGAACTAGAAAAAAGCCTTTACCAACCATCTGTGGAAATAAAATTTCATTTAGATTTTAAAATGAACTTCTGAAACTAAAACAATGTTTTCTTATTCTAGTATTTTTTCTGTATAAAATGCAACATAGCACAATGTCTTTTTGTTTTAGTTATGGCGCTAATTTGGGGTGCTTGCTGTAACATGTTCCCCCATATACAAGATTCTTTCTTCCAGATGGACGGTTCTGATTAAGAATTAGTACTGTAATCCCCATGTTTAAAATTAAGGGTCAAATAAATGTGAATTATCTTCAGATTTAACACATAACTAAAAAATTGCTTTTTTCCTGAAACTACCAGACGGATGCATTAGGTTAGTGATACTGGAAATGTCCGATGAAAGGAGAATAGCTCAGTAAATTATGGTACATCCACATGTTGAAATGCCATAGTTTACTACATCTATCATGGTGCATTAAACATAATAAAGACATTAAAATAAGACAGAAAAGCTTAGGTAATAATGTTAATTTTAAAAGGCATGATACAAATTTTTATAGTTTAGAACAAAATGATAGATCACATTTATGGCACACTTCCTATGTGAGGCAGGCAGTGTTATACACTTTACATGTATAATACATTTAACTCTTTTTTTTTTTTTGAGATGGAGCCTCAAGCTATCCCCCTGGGTAGAGTGCCATGGCATCACGCTCACAGCAACCTCCAACTCCTGGGTTCAAGCGAGTCTCCTGCCTCAGCCTCCCAAGTAGCTGGGACTACGGGCGCCCACCACAGCGCCCGGCCATTTTTTGGTTGCAGTCATCATTGTTGTTTGGCGGGCCAGGTTGGGGATTTGAACCCGCCACCTTAGGTGTATGTGGCTGGCGCCTTAGCCACTTGAGCCACAGGCGCCGAGCCAATACATTTAACTCTTATGAAGTAATATCATTACCTTCATCTTACAGATAAGAAAACTAAGACAGAGTGATTAAGAAACTTCCCCAAGGAGGGGAGGGGAGGGGGGAAGAGGTGGAGGGAGGGTGATTGGTGGGACCACACCTACGGTGCATCTAACAAGGGTACATGTGAAACTTACTGAATGTAGAATATAAATGTCTTAACACAATAACTAAGAAAATGCCATGAAAGCTATGTTAACCAGTTGGATGAAAATATTTCAAATTGTATATAAAACCAGCACATTGTACCCCATGACTACATTAATGTACACAGCTATGATTTAATTAAAAAAAGAAACTTCCCTAAGGTTATATAACTACTAAGTGACAGAGTTGTGATTCAAACTCATTTAATCTGGTTGTAAATAAATTAAAAAATTATTCCTAAAAAGACTTTTGAATAAAGTATAGTACAATTATGTATGGGTTTTAAACTTATTTTTACTCTTTCTTATTTCTTTAGTTTTCTACAATGAGTAAAAATTTTAAAAGTAATATGGGGTGGTGCCTGTGGGTCAAAGGAGTAGGGCGCCAGCCCCATATGCCAGAGGTGGCAGGTTCAAACTCAGCCCCGGCCAAAAACAAAAAAAAAGTAATTATGAAAGTAGTTTTTAAAAAGGAAAGCCATTCCAACCACTTAATTTTTAAGCAAATCCTACTAGGTTTTTAATGATAAAAAGTAACATATATTGGGTGGCACCTGTGGCTCCAGGAGTAGGGCACCGGCCCCATATACCTGGGGTGGCAGGTTCAAGCCCGGCCCCGGCCAAAACTGCAAAAGTAGGCTCTATGAAGCATAAAAAAAAAAAAAAAAGTAACATATATTCTCAACATGGAATATTTGAAAAATAAAAAAAAAACAGAAACAAAGAAATATCAACGAAGGTGCTACAACTCAAAGATGCCGCTACCATATAGGTATTCTTCCTTTTACCCTCTCAGTTTTCTTTTTCCTCTATTACAAAAATAATACATGCTCATTGTAAAATCCATAGAACTACAAAAAAAAAAAAAAATAGAAAACCCTGCTCTTCAATCAACTGAGAATAACCACAACTGTTAACATTTTAATATATATAACTTTCCAGACTCTGTCTACTTTTTTAAAGAAATAGTTATATAACATTTTACAAATTTTCACTTACTTGTGACGTTTTCCAGCTATTCCATAATAAAATCAATTTTACTGGCTGATAGTATTTCATCCTATGGCTACATTATTCTACATCACTCCATCAAATCGGATTAAACTCAAATCCTAGTTCAGGACCCTCACTCAATGCTGCCTCAGAAAAAAGAAAAATACATTTAAAAATTGCAGAAAATTACACGGACATCACTGTTGGATGGTGACTGTAAAGTTACTTAAAATATCAAAAACAATCCTACCTGTTTCTTATTTTCTAGATTACTTATCTCTCATTTTATAGTCAGATACAAACTGAGAAGAGTACAATGATTAATTCAAATACCATTATCTAAAACAAATGAACTATGAAACTTTTTTTTTTTTTTTTACTATTTCACTGCAGATATTTGAAGAGATTTCATAAAAATTCTACTTTTAAAGACTTGGAAATAACAAGGGTACACGTGAAATTTACCAGGTGTAGAATATAAATGTCTTAACACAATAACTAAGAAAATGCCGTGGAGGCTATGTTAACCAGTTTCATGAAAATATTTCTAATTGTATATAAAACCAGCACATTGTGCTCCATGATTGCATTAATGTACACAGCTATGATTTAACAACAAAAAAAAAAAGACTTGGAAATAGTCATAATTATCTAACTTAAATTATGAAATACTCCCAAACAATCCAAATTACATTTATTCTAATTTATCCTGTACATATCTACGATGTAGGAAACAGCAAGCAGGAAATCTGATTTTTAGGTGAGAAAATCAAGGCCTAGTAACTTTTCTTAATTTTCTAAGGAATGTGCTGTCTGCTTTACTCAGCCTTTCTGGACTTCCTACCCTCACAAATTTTACACTTCCTATCTCAAAAAACCACTATGTTTAATTTATAAAAACAATGTGAAACAAAATTCTGTGATACTCCTGGGGTTTAACAAAACTAGACTTAGCAATCACAGTTCCAGTCTAAGCTATTTGTGTTATGATATGAGAAAAAACTCAAGTTTTATTTTCATCTTGGAATTAACTAGTTTCTATACATATTTCCCTGGGAAATGCACTTCATTTTTAAAAAATGTAATTACTCTCACCATAATATGTAAATCTTTTATCTTTCAGCATCTTTTGACGCCATTTTCATATGTACTTGGCATTTTCATTTAGTTTTGTTCTCTTCTCATTCCTTGATTCTGCACTTCCAAAATTAGGATAATTCTAGCCAAGGAGTCCCTAGGCTAGAGAGTCCTTGAATCCACATGCTTTAGGTCGAGTTCCTACTCTACCAGGTTTTCCTGCACCACTGAGGCAACATAATAGTATGGTTGAGACTATGGCCTACATAGTCAGACTGCCTGGATTTGAATTATTGTTCTGCTGTTTACCAACTGAGTAACCTTTTGCAAGGTTGTTACCCTCACTACATTTCATTTTCTGTTATCTATACAATGGAAAATAGTGATACATTTTATAGGGGATGTTTTGAGTAGTGAGTTAATGCATTTAAATTCCTTATAACAGTGCCTGACATATAGTAAACACTGTGTGTTAGCTATCATTATTATGACTACTATTATAGGATTTTGGGTTTTTTTTTTTCAGTTTTGGCCAGGGCCAGGTTTGAACCTGCCACCCCAAGCACATGGGGCTGGCACCCTACTCCTTGAACTACAGACACCACCCCAGGATTTTTTTTTTTTTTTGAGAGAGAGAGTCTTCAGCTGTTGCCCTGGGTAGAGTGCCATGGCGTCACAGTTCACAGCAATCTCAATCTCTTGGGCTCAAGCGATTCTATTGCCTCAGCCTCCCAAATAGCTGGGACCACAGGCGCCCGCCACAACACCCAGCTATTTTTGTTGTTGTTGCTGTTGTCATTGCTGTTTTAGCTAGCCCAGGCTGGGTTCGAACCCACCAGCCTCAGCGTATGTGGCCAGCACCCTACCCACTGAGCAACGGGTGCTGCCTACTATAGGATTTTTATTTTGCATTCCAGAGGACATCTAAAGAACATCACTCTTCCTGACTGTATTCCTTTCAGGGACAAACAACATTACACACCAGACAACAAAGATTAAAAGATTAAGGACACTGATGATTCATGAAGAAAGACTGTTTGGTTTGATGGGTTTTTTCTTTAAGCATGCTAAATATTATTTATGTCTATTCCTTGTTATCTACCAAAAAAGATTAACCTAAATAATTTATATCTTTTGAAACTGTATGTAGATTTAAAACGAAATTACTATATAAGATAATGGAAATACCCCTCAGAAGTTAGATTAACGTGATTAAATAGCACAAAAAACACAAGCACATTTTTCTGTTATCTTACCAGATTCATAGTATACTTTCAGCAGACTAGCATAGAAAAAAAGAAAATACCAAAGTGTTAAAATTATACTTTGGCTTCTGTTGTTTTGAAAACCTCAGATATACTCTGTAGATTTCAGATATGGTTTTTCTTTTTTTTATTTTTTAATAGGGGGAAGAAGATACAAATTTAATTTAACAGGGAATCTTCAGAATGAAAACTCCAGACGTGGGTTTTCTACGCTGTAGAATGTATAGCTATAGAGAGGTAGTCATTTTTCATTTTTTTTTTCATAAAATGATTCCTTTTGACATGTTTTAACTTTTAAAAAAAGAGACTCGATGAGTTTTCTACTCATTTCTCCATTTCTGGAAGTTTCTTTTTATTTTTTATTTTTGGTGCCCCAAGAAGTAGAGCCCCTCACCAAGGGGGTGTGTTGTACATCCTCCCAATGTGCACATTAGGTGAGGTCCCATGCCCTCCCTCCCTCTGCTATATATCCTCTCCCATCCCGCTTCCCTCTACCCCCAAACTGGACTATAATAGTGTTTTATCGTTCTCAGGAACATGAAATTGTTTTTTTTTTTTTCTTTTTGAGTCAGAGTCTCACTACTGTCACCCTCGTTAGGGTGTTGTGGCATCACAGCTCATAGCAACCTCAAACTCTTGGGCTTAGGCGATTCTTTTGCCTCAGCCTCCCAAGTGGCTGGGACTACAGGCACCCGCCACAATGCCTGGCTATTTTTTGTGCAAGTTGTCATTTTTTAGCTGGCCTGGGCTGGGTTGGAACCCACCAGCCTCAGTGTATGTGGCAAGTGCCATAACCACTGTGCTATAGGCACCAAGCCGAACATGTAATTGTTCATATATTGATTTCATATTAGTATGGAGTACATTAGATATTCATCTTTCCATTCTTGAGATACTTTACTAAGAAGAATGTATTTCAACTACATCCAGGTAAATGTAAAAGATGTAAAGTCTCCATCTTTTTAATGGCTGCACAATATTCCATGGTATACATATACCACCGTTTGTTGATCCATTCATGGGTTGATGGGCACTTAGGGTGCTTCCACGACTTGGTTATTATGAATTGAGCCTGGAAGTTTCATTTTTTAAAAGTTCAAACAGATTCCTTCTGAAGCACACCTGATTAAGGATGATTAATACATCCTATTGCTGGCTTCCTACTGGAGCACCCACCAACAAAGGAAGAAACTACTGCTTCCTGAGCCCCTAACTTCTATATCCTCAATTATTTCTCAAGCAGAAGCGGCTGCCCAAAGAATCCTTCTCTACTCATGAACTCATCAAGAGCTGTTCCTCATGAGCCTACAACCTTTGCTAACCCAAGTCCTATCTTACTCTTCCATGATAACCAACCTCCCCTTTATAGCAATAAGGCAAACAAAAATAAAGAACGCACTGTGGAGACTGATCTCACAGTAACAGGGTTCAGAAGTTGTACTCTGAAATTGTCTTTTCTACCCCTAATCAATTAGAACTCCAAAGAAATTTCCCCACTAAATAATTTGAAAAGGCCATGCTTTACTATGTAGTATTACTTTTGTGAGTTTCTCTGGAAATTATTCATTCACTTTTTTTTTTAGACACAGAGTCTTGCTAGACAGAGTCCAGGCTAGAGTGCAGTGGTGCAATCATATGTCCCTGCAGCCTCAAACTCCTGGGCTCAAGGGATCATCCTACCTCAGCCTTCCACGTAGCTAGGACTACAGGTGTGCACAACCATGTTCAGCATGTTTAAAAAAAAAAATTGTAGGGATAGGATCTCACTATGTTGCTAGGCTAGTCTCAAATTCCTGGCCTCAAGTGATTCTCTGACTTCAGTGTCCCAAAGTGCTGGATTACAGGTGTGTGCTTGGCAATCAATTATTATAAAGAATGTAAACGCTTTGAGGGCAGAGAATTTTGTCTACATATCTCTATCTCTAGCATATACTGTATTTCTTCATTTCTAAGTTGCCATCAATTGTAAGATGCTTTTCAGAGAAGCAAAAATGTGGAAAACAAACTGCATACTATAATCAATGAAATACAGTAACAGAGTAACTTGCACATAATCAGTGCTTAATAAATCCTTACTGAATTGAATTACAAGTTTTTAAAGTTTCTTTGGGAAAGTATCTTGAGGCCCAAGCAATTGGCTGACAGACACATCTAATGGCATGGGGATGTGCACAGAACAATAACTTGAGGTCTGTCACTATTTTTAATAGACAATTTGAAATGAATAGAAGATCTCCAGAGTGGTATGTTTTTATCTAGGTGTATGTCTATTTTTTCCACTACTCTTTTTCCTTACCTCATCAATTAGTTTCCTGGCATTTGCAATAGTATAATCACCAGCAAATAATACCACCAAGCATGATTCATCACTGCTCTTCTGTCTCTGACCACGGGATATTGGAACAATGCTTCTATTGGCTTCTGTGGAAACACGGACAGCTTTGAACTCTTCAGGAACAGGAACATAGTCCTGAACCACTGCATCTTCTGGAAGAAGGCTCCAGTTGAGCTCTCCTGACACCGGTGTAAAGTCATGAACGTTACTCCATGAATTATTGAAGATACTTAGCCCCGCATCCTTGAACTGAAAAGCTAATTCAGGGTAGTACCACTGAAAACAGCCAAACTTGATATTTGTGGAAGACTCAATAATGGGTTGAGTAGCACAGCACAAAAAGACTTCCAGCTTTCTACAATCCCGCACACGAAACTGTTGGCAGGCTAAGGTGCACTTACAATCTCTGCAATTCCGGAAAAACACACTGCCTCTCACAGGTCCCAGAAAAAGTATGCAGTTAGTACAGTCATCAATGGTAATTGTAGCCGAGTGATCAAAAATATAGATGTTACAGTTCTCACAGTCTTGAATGAGAAACTGTTGTCCGGCAACTTTCCCAGGCAAGCGACCTACTGTTTCATCCTTCAGTCCACTGAACATGTAGTCTTTTAGATCAATCTGCAAGGATAAAACATAGACCTTTAGTATTATTAACATTATTCAACAAATATCAATTAAGTGCTTACTGGGGCCAGGCATAGTTCTTATAATGCTAAAATATAAATTACTTTGCTTCTCTTTAAGTGAAAAATAAATATTAAGTTCCTAGTCTCACTGAATTTGCAATGTAGTAAGAAAAAAAAACAGGATTTTTTTTTTCTCCTAATAAAGGCATAAGGGCAAAAAGGAAGAGGAAACTTATAAAGACTGAAGGACATACCCACCAAATACAATGTTGTGGACACTGTTTAGATGCTATTTCAAATATATCAAATGTAAATATACTTTTTGAGACAATCAAAGAAATACACACACACATCATATTAGATGATAGTAAGGAATTTTTCATATTGTTAGATGTGATAATGGCATTGTGGTTACATGGGGGGGAAGGGCCTTAGCACTTAAAAATTACAATTATTAGCCTAGTGTGTGGCATATCTATAGGAAAAAGATATCCACCTGGAAGACTCAAGTATATGATTCCTTTGGCAACTAAAACTTTCATTATAACATAAAACTTATAATCTTGGTTAACATACATACATCCCAGGGGATAAATCTACTCTATTTTCATTATCAAACTGTATTTCTGGGCATGCAAAACTAAAAGGGCAGCTTCTATGACTCTATGGTTTGAGTCTTTTTATAATTTAACCCAGGTAACACCCACATCATCACTGCTACTGTCAATAGGCTTTTAGCTTATTTGCAATTTATATAACCAAAATATTTACTAAACTTTGTAGAGTACCAGGGTCAAGAATTTATTTAAAAAATGATAAAGGGGGATATAAAAATTAAACGCATAATCCTATGTATCTAGCTACCTTAATAACTACATGCTATTTCAGCTTTCTGACACTTTTTCCTTTTTTGATGTTTTACATTTAAAACTTCTACTTTTCAAACAATTCTGAAATTGGAAATGTACCCAGACTGAACTATATCTCTCTATCCTTCCGCAAATCAATGGATGGGTCTTAATTTCTAAACTCTGATTTCTGTACTATGCTACAGAAAATAGAAAAATCTGAAGGCAAAAGAATCATAATACATCAGTGCTTGCATCTACAAATTTGATTCAAACATTTATTGAGCTATACAAATGTAATTTTTCAAATTTGGTCATTTCCATCTTTAGATATTTTAAGAACTATAGCTCACATAATCTTTAAAACAGTATTCCTGGAATCTATCATATTAAGTTTTTATTTTAACTGACCTATAAAATTACAGTTATTAGCCTATTTTGATTTTTTTCAAGTGACCTTTTTGAGATAGCATCTTGCTTTATCACCCAGGCTGGAGTCCAATAGCTAAATCATAGCTCATATAACCTGGAATTCCTGGGCTCAAATGGTCCTCCCACATCAGCTTCCTGAGTAGCTAGAACGACAGGCTTGTGCCACCACACCTGGCTAATTTTAAACATTTTTTTTGTAGAGATAGGAATCTCACTATGTTGCCCAGCTGGACCTGAACTCCTGGGCTCAAGTGATCCTTCCTCCTCAGACTCTTTTTTTTTTTTTTTGAGACAGGAGCCTCAAGCTGTCCCCCTGGGTAGAGTGCCGTGGCATCACAGCTCACAGCAACCTCCAACTCCTGGGCTCAAGCGAGTCTCCTGCCTCAGCTTCCCAAGTAGCTGGGACCATAGGCGCCCGCCTCAACGCCCAGCTATTTTTTGGTTGCAGCTGTCATTGTTGTTTGGCGGGCCCAGGCTGGATTCGAACCTGCCACCTTGGGTGTACATGGCTGGCACCTTAGCCACTTGAGCCCCAAGCGCCGAGCCCCTCCTCAGACTCTTAAAGTGCTGGGACTAAAGACATAAGTCACTATGCCTGGCCCAAGTGAACTGTTTTGACTGTGAATATATAAATTTCATACAAGCTGTTCCTGCACTATAGATAGGCTCCCACAGATACAGTATGTAAAAATTAGATTTACAAAGCAAAATTTAATCATCATATTCATTAAACAAATGAACTTAAAGTGACTTATTAGTAATTACACGATAAATATTGTACCCACCTAGTTTTACATACTGTACGAGGAGGAACACTGGTCTATACCATGAGGCAATAAAAGAGGTACTTGTTTTCCAGTACCAATTTTGTTACCTCTGAGTGTGATCTTAAAGTCACTTTAACTTTCTAGATCTTGACTCACTCAATCAACATTTAAACACCCAATTTTCTTTCTATACCAAAGACACCCAACATTGTTCTGGGCACTAAAATGAATATGACTACGTTTCCATAAAAGAAGTAAACACTCGCCTAAACAGATAGTTTAAAAACAACCCTATCATGTAATGATAGATGCTGAGAATATTCTGTAAGCCAGTGGTTTTCAACCTTTCTAATGCTGTGGCCCTTTCATACAGTTCCTGTGGGTCTTGACCCCCAAGTTGAGGACAGCTGCTGTAAACACTGAGCTCCCACTGGGTGGGGAGGAGGCATGAGATGGAAGATTTCCTGCATGAAGTGAGAATGAATAAGCTAGGATTGACCAAGTAAAAGGGGTGAGAATAAAGGACCTCCCCTCTCAAGCCAAGTAAAATTAACAGAAGGAACAAAGTAAAATTCTTTAAGAAGTGGGAAGAAAACTGAAAGCGGTTTGGTATGTTGTAAGAATGGTAGTAGATGAAGCTAGAAAGGTAGACAGGGGTCATATTATAAAGGTTGGAAGTTGTACATGGGCAATAGGGAGCCACAGAAGGATCTGAATAAGTGAAATTTACACTTCAGTAAGATTACTCTGACAAATATAAGGAAACATGGAACATAGATGGATGTGAGAGGCTATAGTAGTTGTCCAGAAAGGGCTAGAACTGTAGTTGATAAAGAAGAGAACTGGATGACTTTGAGAGATATGGAGGAAAGAGAATCAGCAAATTGGTAATTCAATGGCTATATGAGGTAAGGCAGAAGGATGAGTCACAGAGGAAAGCCCTTGTGAGAATACAGTAAGAAGGCAGCAGAGAGCCCCCACCAGACACTGAATCTGCTGGCACCTCAATCTCGGAAAAAAACTTGTGTTATTTAAGCCACCCAGTCTGTGGTATTTTGTTATGGCAGCTTGTTTTAATCTGCTCAGACTATAAAAGCCATCTTCTTGCTCTCTTATCACCAGGCCTTTCTTCTGTGTGGAGACGGAGAGGGAGAGAGCGAGTATAAGCTAGGTGAATCTTCTTAGAAGGACACTAATCCTATCAGATCAGCATGCCACCTATATGACCTCACTTAATCTTAATTTCTTCCCTAGAGGGCCCATCTCAGAACACAGCCCAATGGGGGTTAGGACTTCAACACAAGTTTGATAAATATTCAGTCCGCAATAGCAGCCAATGCTGAGGAATTAAACGTAATTTGCTATTCAAAGTATTTTCTCTGGACACTCCAGTTTTCTTAGTTCATAGGGAAAAATTCATTGTATAGCCTAATTGTTCTGTAGTATAAAATTACTTGGATTGTCAACACAGTCTTCTAAGGAGAAATTTAGGATTTATGTTGTCGTATATCCTTAACAATTCCTGACAGTTTTTCTCAACAAAAATAATAAACAACCTGAAGCTTAGATCATAATAATTTTGCAAAAGTTACTAGTTCTCGGAGTAGTACCTGTGGCTCAAAGGAGTAGGGTGCTGGCCCCATATGCCAGAGGTGGCAGGTTCAAACCCAGCCCCGGCCAAAAACAGAAAAAAAAAAGTTACTAGTTCTCAAATAAAGTACCTAAAATAATAAACATGGAAAGGCCATGTTTTAAATTACTTTTTCACAAGAGCCATTTTATGACGTAAGCTTAGTTTAGCCTGAATTTCTTACTACATTCTTTAAAAGGTAGTGGATATACTTTCAAAATCAAAGAAAAATTTTAAGGATTGGAATTCATCTGATACCAACTTAATGTTCTTAAATTAAGGTAAGCATTATTTTCCCAACAGAAAGAAAAAGTGAACATTTTATTCTTTGACTGAACAGCAATGCAAATCTTTCATTTAAAGTCATCTCTACAATTAAACTTCCATAATGATAACATGAGATAAAATAATGTAATTAAATTTTACTGGAAATCCAGTCTGAACATAAGTACCAAATAGGATTCAGGAGTATAAGAAGCACCACATTTATATGCGAGGCATCTTACTAAGTGCTTTATAATCATTCACTCAATCTGTAAAAATCCCTATGAGGGTTGTATACTATAATTATCTGTTTACGGATGAGAAAATCGAGGTACACAGAGGCTAAATAACCTGCCCAAGGTCTCACTATTAGTAAGTGCTTGAGGCTAATCTCATATCCAGACAATCTGGCTCTGACGTACATTCTCTTGGCTGCTTCTTCATAATCAACCACATTCAAACAAAAACAATTGCTTACTAGATGCACAAATCAATGGAAAAGAGTTCAAAAATAGGCATATATAGAGAGAGATGGAGGTGCAAAGGCAATTCAATAGAGAAAGGATAGTCTTTTCAATAAATGATGCTAGAACCATTGGATATCTATATTTATATTCAAAAAAATGAATCTCAACCTTTACCGTGCACCATATACAGGGTGTTTGCGCAATTGCACACAAACTTTATAGATACCCTGTATAATAATTAACTCAAAATGAATCATAGAACCTAAGTATAAAACCAAGAACACTAAAACTTCTTGAAGAGGCCGGGCACGGTGGTTTCTGCCTATAATCCTAGCATTCTGGGAGGTCAAGGCAGGTGCATTGCTGGAGCTCATGAGTTCAAGACCAGCCTGAGCAAAAGCAAGACCCCTATCTCTACTAAAATTAGAAAAACTGAGGCAAGAGGATCGCTTGAGCCCAAGAGTTGGAGGTTGCTGTGAGCTTTGATGCCAAAGCACTATGCCCAGGGCAAAAGCTTGAGACTCTGTCTCAAAAAATTAAAAATAAAATAAAATAAAATAAAACTTCTTGAAGAAAACAGAGGAGAAAATCTTTACAATCTTGGTTAGGAAAGAATTCCTACATGTGAAGCCAAAAACACAAAAGAAAAAAGTGAAAGCTGAACTTTTACCAAAATTGAAAATGTCTGTTCTCCAAGAGACATAGTTAAGAGAAGATGAGTCATTAATTGGGAAAAGATATTTGAAAAATACACAACATGGGACTTTTTCCCCCCCCAAACCCCATAAGAATAATTCAGTAAAAAATGAGCAAAAGATTTAAATAAGCACTTCACCAAATAAGAGATAGATAGCAAGTACATGAAAAATGCTTAACATCAGGCAGCACCTGTGGCTCAAAGGAGTAAGGCGCCAGCCCTATATGCTGGAGGTGGCGGGTTCAAAACCAACCCTGGCCAAAAATCACAAAAAAAAAATGCTCAACATCATTAGTCATTAAGGAAACACAGTTAAACCACAGTGAAACAATACTACACACCTATTAGAATGGATAAAACAAAAACAAAAAAACTTACACTACCAAATAATGTGAGGATGTGGAGCAACTGTATCTCTCACACATTATCGGTGGGCAAAATGGCACAGCCACTTTGAAAAAGAGTTCGGCAATTTCTTATAATAGTTTAATTTACAACTTCCATACAACTCAGCAATTTCACTCATGGGTCTTTACCCAAGTGAAATGAAAACTTATATTCACTAAAAACCTATATGCAAATATTTATGGTAGCTTTACTCATAATTACCAAAAATGAAAACAACCCAAAGTCCTTCAACTGCTGAATGGATGAACAAACTGTGGTGCATTCACACAATTGAATACTAGTCTGGGCTCGGCGCCTATAGCTCAACCGGCTAGGGCGCCAGCCACGTACACCTAAGGTGGCGGGTTCGAATCCCCAGCC
>NW_003852548.1:650151-652357 GCF_000181295.1 Otolemur garnettii | reverse complement strand
GGAGGTTGCTGTGAGCATGATGCCATGGCACTCTACCCAGGGGGATAGCTTGAGGCTCCGTCTCAAAAAAAATAAAAATAAAAATAAAATAAAAAAGAACTCTTGACACATGTAACAATATGGATGAATCTTAAATGCATCGTGCTAAGTCAAAGAAGCCAGACTCAAAAGGTTACGTACTATATGATTCCATTTACATGACATTCTAAAAAAACACTTAAATATGGGCAGCACCTATGGCTCAAATGAGTAGGGCGCCGGCCCCATATACTGGAGGTAGTGGGTTTAAACTCAGCCCCAGCCAAAAACTAAAAAAAAAAAAAAAAAACCACTTAAATAGGGATAGAGAACTGATCAGGGGCTGAAGGTGGTGGTGAGTGCAAAAGAACAAATTGACTATAAAGAAAGAAATATTGGCAGATGGAACTGTTCTATATCTTGATTGGTGACAGCTGCACAACTGTGTTTGTTAGTAAAAACTCACAGAACTGTATACTTAAAAGGGTAAATTTTATTGTATGTAAATTATACTTCAATTTAGCATAAATATTAAAATTTAAACATTAAGTCATCTATAGCATGTAGCTGAAAGATTATTTCACAAATGAAAATGGCAATGTCACATAATTATAGAAATAATAAGATCAGTCCCTTGATGAAAGAAAGTATTGCATTTAAATTAGTTTACCATGTTGTTAAGTATATAACCACAAGAATTATGAAATTTTAGGACTAGAAGGAATTTTCTGTCTAATCTAATCTATCCCTATATCCTCTTATATTCCCTTTGGTCACCCAGATTGGCCTGAATGCTTCTAGCAATGCTTAGCTCCCCTCATGAGCAACTCAAAGAATTAGAGAACTAGAAAGGATCTTGGTAAACTGAAGGCTGGAGTTAAATGACTACCAGTCAAGTGTAGTTGGGTGCAGAACACAAATTAAAATTCCAGTCCTGAGCTGGGTGTGGTGGCTCATGCCTATAATCCTACCACTCATTCTAGGAGGTACAGGTGAATGGTCAGCTTGAGCTGAGGAATATGAGACCAGCCTGAGCAAGAATGAGACCTATCTCTAAAAAGCCAGGTGTTGTGGTAGATGCATGTTATCTCAGCTACTTGGGAGGCTGAAGCAAGAGGATCGATCACTTGAGCCCAAGAGTTTGAGGTTGCTGTGGCTCAAGGTTGCTGTGGTGATGCCACCACACTACTCAGGGCAACAGAGTGAGACTCTGTCTCAATCAATCAAATTCCAGTCCCATATACTTTTTGCTCCCTATACTTTTTCCCTTCATCAAAGCTTTATATGGGTGGTGCCTGTGGCTCAAAGGAGTAGGGTGCCGACCCCATATGCCAGAGGTGGTGGGTTCAAACCCAGCCCTGGCCAAAAAAAAAACTGCAAAAAAAAAAGGCTTTATATGGGTGAAGAAAATGGAACTCACATACATTGCTGGTGGAAATATAAAATGGTATAGACACTTTGAAAACCGTTTGGTAGTACCTCAAAAAGTTAAAAACAGAGTTACCATCTGCCCCAGCAATTCCACTCCTAGGTGTATACCCAAGAAAAATGAAAACACAGCTCGGCACCTGTAACACAGTGGTTATGGCACCAGCCACATACACCAAGGGTGGTGGGTTCGAACCCTGCCCAGGCTAGCTAAACAACTGCAACAAAAAATAGCTAGGCATTGTGGCAGGCACCTGTAGTCCCAGCTACTTGGGAGACTGAGGCAAGAGAATCGCTTAAGCCCAACAGTTTGAGATTGCTGTGAGCTGTGACGCCAGGACACTCTACCGAAAGTGACATAGCGAGACACTGTCTCAAAAGAAAAAAGAAAAGAAAAATGAAAACATGTCCACACAAAAACTTGTACATGAATGTTTATAGCAATATCCATAACTGCCAAAAAGTAGAAACCTGAAGATCCATTAACTGATGAACAAGCAAAATGTGGTATTTCTATAAAATGGAATGTTATTCAATAATAAAGAGGAATAAAATATTGACACACACTATAATATGGATGAACCTCAAAAATATGCTAAGTTAAATAAGCCAGTCACAAAAGGCTAAATATTTTGGTTCTATTGATATGAAATATCCCAAATAGGTCTATTTAGAGAGACAGACAATAAATTAGTAGTTTCCAAGGGCTGGGAAGAGAGAAATGGGAGTGACTACTGATGGTTACAGGTTTTTTTTTTTT
>NW_003852548.1:648435-649839 GCF_000181295.1 Otolemur garnettii | reverse complement strand
AAAAAAAAAAAAAAAAAGAAAAGGTTTTAAAAATAGATCATGGATGTATAACCCTGTGAGCTCACTAAAAATACTGAATTGTGCACTCGAAATGAGTGAACTGTATGGTATATGAATTATATCTCCAAAAAGCTATTTTTAAGCTAATAAACAAAAACCTAGTTTTTTCCTTTAAACAACTTATATAGAGGGTTTTAAACATATTGACAAATTCTTTGACATTCCTCCCATCAAGCTGTCCCCTCCTCTTGGACCTGCGTGGGCATTTGTGACTGCTTCAGTAAACAAAATGTGGCAGAAGTAATGTTACCACATTCTTAAGTCAAATTAAATGACTTAAGAACTCAAGAAGCTAGTTAGAAAAAAAATCACACAGCTTCTGCCAGTCTCTCTTTGGACATTCACCCTTGGAACCCAGCCATCTTGCTGTGAGGAAGCCAGGGCTGCAATGTAAAGGTACCTAGCCCTGAGCCCCAGCTGAGTTCCAAGCCGAAAGCTAGCATCAACTTGCCAGCCTGGTATGTGATTAAACCATCTTGAAAGCAGATCCTTCAGCCACCAGTCAAGCTGCCAAAGCTGATGCCACATTGACCAGAGTAAATCCTGCTTAGCGTTACACAAACGATAGAGTTGCAAACAAAGTAAACACCTGCCATTGGTTTGCACCATTAACTTTTGGAGTGCTTTGGTATGCTGCAATAGATAACCTTTTGTATTTAAAACAAGGCTAAAAACAGTGTCTAGCCTCCCATTCAGTGCAGACATTTCTTTCTAGCAGATAACATCCAAAGTCTGTCTGAATGTTTGGATTAACCCAGAGATCAGTTCCTCACAAATCTACCCTTTGCAAAGATGAACAACTCTGGGAATTATGATCTGCCTTATATTAAAACCAGTTCTGTCACACCCAAACTCTGGCACAAGTTTTGTCTCCCCAGAGGTGACCATTCCTGTCCCAATCCTCTTCTTCTGAACAGGCCTTTCCCTCATTAAACACACAAATTGATGGCTTTATTCAAAGTTACACAACAGACGCTTGGATTTCTGGGATAACATTTTAGTTTAGTATTATTTCTATTGAATATGAGCCAAATATAACAGATACAAAATATTTTGTCCGTACTCCAATCACAGTTTTCATACTTATGCCATCATTGTTTAGAGCAGTGGTTCTCAACGTGTGGGTCATGACCCACAGGAACTGTATTTAAGGGCCGCGGCATTAGGAAGGTTGAGAACCACTGGTTTAGAGAATCCTCATTTCTATCCTCTAGGAGGAGGAGTACTGGCATGAATAACTGGAAAATGATTTTTTTTAATGCAGTTTTTGGCCAGGGCTGGGTTTGAACCCGCCACTTCTAACATATGGGGCCGGCGCCCTACTCCTTTGAGCCACAGGCGCCG
>NW_003852548.1:646854-648155 GCF_000181295.1 Otolemur garnettii | reverse complement strand
CGGGTCCGGGCTGGGGATTCGAACCCGCCACCTTAGGTGTACGTGGCTGGCGCCTTAGCCGCTTGAGCTATAGGCGCCGAGCCAAAGCCAGTAAATTCTTGAAGAACAGAGGTAAGTATTATAATTTTGAGCCTTTCTTCATGTTTGAGTACACACATACTGAACAATTTGCCTACCTATAGGAGGCACCATACAGGTAAAGATAAAAGCATTTCTTTATGCACAAGCCTTATAATCCAAGAATATCTCTCATTGTGTCAGTGTAATAATTGTATAGTAAGTTTTTTTCCTTTTCAAAGTTAGCAGCAATAGAAAATTAGCTTCTTAATGCTGTTGACTACAGTATATGAGTTGCTCTGACAATGCTTCCACAAACAATCAAATTGACACAATTTCTTCTAGCTTCAGTCCCCTCAAGACTGACCCAATTATACAACTCAAAACTCAAACCTAAGGGGTGCCCCTCAATAAAGCCACCCTGATTACATAACCTAAGGAAAAATATAAACACTGCTTTTCCAAGTTCCAAGGAAACTTTTCAGGCAACCCATTTTGTTTTTACACGTAAAGTCTTATAAGTTGAATGATAACGGTCAGATTTAACTTTAAAACAGTGTATGCCATACTTCATATGTACTAAACTTTTAATACAAACCATTTCTGTTAATATACACATAGCATGTTTATGTTTTCTGGGCTGTATCTGCATTCTACTCTGTTTAAAGCACAATTAAAATCTTCTAAGAGCAAGCAAGGCCATGCTCAGTAAAAGCATCATTGGATTAATAGAGAACATTTGTATGCTAACCCAAAATGACCTCATGGGAGGCAAGGAACGAGGAAAAATTCTTTAAAATTGTATAAATTTGACAAATTATCATGAGGCACACCAGAGAGAATTCCAAAAGAACAAAACAATTCCAAAAATTAAAAGAAATGTTGGGAAATGTATTTCCACTGGTCTCAAAATGCAAGCTGCTAATTCTCTTTCTTTAATGGTCCAAAAGATTTTAAAATTGGGTTGTTGGGGGAGGGAGAGAGGAGGGAGGAATGGGCGGAGGGAGAGGGATTGGAGGGATCACTTCTGAGGTTTATCTTACAAGGGTACAAGTGAATCTTTCTAAGAGTAGAATGTGAACATTTTAAAATAATAACTAAGAAAATGACATTGGCTCGGCACCTGTGGCTCAAGTGGCTAAGGCGAGAGCCACATACACCTAAGGTGGCGGGTTCGAATCCAGCCCGGGCCCGCCAAACAACAATGATGGCTGCAACCAAAAAAATAGCCAGGCGTTGTGGCG
>NW_003852548.1:642801-646650 GCF_000181295.1 Otolemur garnettii | reverse complement strand
AGAAGTGCATTAATGTACATAGTTACCATTCAATAAAAAAAAAAAAAAGATTTTAACTTTTGCTGAGTGCAGTGACTCACACCTGTAATCCCAGTACTTGGGGAGGCCAAGGCAGGTGGGCAGATTGCTTGAGTTCAGGCATTAGAAACCAGCCTGAGCAAGAGACAGACCTCCCTCTCTAAAAATAGCCAGGTGCTGTGGCTCGTACCTGTAGTTCCAGCTACTTGGGAGGCTTAGTTAGGCAAGAGGACTGCTAGAGCCTAAGAGTTTGACATTCCTGTGAGCATAACGCCCCACAGTCAACCCCAGGGCAACTGAGTAAGACTCTGTCTCAAAAAAAAAAAAAATAAAGATTTTAACTTTTATTATAGACACATCCAGAAGCACTAGCTTAACACATCTAGTAACATATATTACATCTCTACTACTACAGTACCTAGTAGTGTTCTCAAAAAATGTTCTCTGCAAGCTTAAAATGGTGTCTACAATTAAAGTTTACTACACACTCAAAGAAAAGCTTAGATAATATCCACTGTTCTATTTTTCAATGTATTTAGCTAAAGAGCAGAAGAAAAAAAAATCACAGAACACACTTATCTAAAAGGATTAACATACAAGATCCTAACTTATCTAAATATTTTAATAAAAAGTTAACTATAGAACAATTTAGTGTGAAACAATGAGTCAGAGGCAACCAAGACTACCATTTGTACAAAATAAAAGCACTTTAGTTTATGGCTCGGCGCCTGTAGCTCAGCAGCTAGGGTGCCAGCCACATACACCAGGGTTGGTGGGTTTGAATCCCGCCTGGGCCTGCCAAACAACAATCACAACTACTACAAAAAAATAGCTGGGCATTGTGGTGGGTGCCTGTAGTCCCAGCTACTTGGGAGGCTGAGGCAAGAGAATCTCTTAAACACAAGAGTTTGAGGTTGCTGTGAGCAGTGACAGCACAGCATTCTACTGAGGGTGACATAGTGAGACTGTCTCAAAAAAAAAAAAGCCCTTTAGTTTAAAAGGCTAAACTATGTTATGACTTCAAAACAAAAACGTAAATAAAAATAAAATACACAGCTTTCCTTTTTTTCCCTTCCTTCTTTTTATTTGACTTAAACAGACTGAGAAAACACAACCTTATGGCAAACAGTTTAAACTTAAAGAACACTGTTAGAAAGTGAAGGCTGAGGAAAATGATCTTGTAAAAACTATCAAATAATTTTTTTTGAGGGTGTCTCACTTTCTTGCCCAGGTAGAGTGCCCTGGAATCATAGCTCACAGAAACCTCAAACTCTTGGGCTCAAGTGATCTTCTTGCCTTAGTCTCCCAAGTAGCTGGGGACTACAGGCACCGGCCAGAATGGTGGGCTATTTTTAGAGACTGGGTCTGTTCTTGCTCAGGCTGGTCTGGAACTCCTGAGCTCAGGTGATTCACCTGCATTGGCCTCCCAGAGTGCTAGGATTAAGGGGTTAGCCACAGAGCCCAGCTCCATCAGATAATTTTAAATGATAGGTGCAATCTTCTTGTACAACAAAAAGCACAGTACTTTCTTTTCCTACATTACAAAATGTTGCCATCAAGTAACTATAAGAGAGGATAAATATACTGTGTGATCCAAAAAGTATCTGATAACTAGGGGCAAAAAGGCAGGGCTGAGAACTCTGTAAAATACAACTTTTTTAACATTGACACTTGGAAACCAGAGTTTATACGAGTAATTTCAGCTGGGGATTGGAAATCATGGAGAAAGGCCTAAGGAATCAAAATGTTAACAAATTTACTATAAAAGTATTCTTGGGCAAAGACATGTTATGTTAAGCAAGGAGTTAACTGCTGTTCATAACACCCATTTAAACATTCTCTTACTTGGTTTGGAAGAGAAAAATAATTGATAAATCTATCAAAACATTTTAGTAAGCACAAATGGGGAACTAGGTAGAAAGAGGAACCATTATGAAATGTATGACTAAGTGTGTTGTGTGCAAGACTAGTGGAAGTTTTCAAAGTTTTTTTGGTTTCTGGCTACATGAAAAAGTAAAAATGAGGGCGTTTTCATTCCAGTAAAACACTGCCTGGTATTTATGCCAGTTATTTTCACCTTACAGTCTTAACACACATTCCAAGACTGATTCGATTTTCATTATTCTCTTCCGGTAACTGGAAGAGAAGGGAAAAGTAAAGCTTTACATTAAATAGCCCGCTTAGTAATTGAGAAAATTCAGCAGCGGAACTTATCATAAGGCACCAAAGAAGAGATTTACCGGGGAGAGCAGACAAAAGAGAAAACAGCCACTGAATATAAGCCACAGAGGAGATGAGAATCGGTCTCATGTGTAACTTGACGACTGGACAAAATCTCGCTCAACACTGCTGGTGGAAACTAGGTGCCTGAGAATCAGGCCGTTCTCGGCTCCTCTGCTCCCTGGAGTCCACCCTCGGACAGGAAGTCGGCGCAAGTTTGAGTGCGTTGCCAAGGGAAGGCTCCCGGGGTTCCATCTACCACACAACAAACTCCGAGGCACCTTCCAGTGCTTCACAGCCCTACGGGAAGCTCGCTCTAGCGTTTACTTCACGGCCTCCCAAAGTCGTGCACCCCGACCTCAACTACCCTCGTTCTAGAGAGAGACACAGAGAGAGAAAGAGAGAGAGAGCCTGCGAGATAAAGTGGCAGCTGTTGGGGCGGCCCCTTAACGCTCCAGGGTCTTAAAGGACCCTTAAAGGAGCGGCGCGGGTGAGGACTGAGACCAGCGGCTCTAAGACGTTCATTACCTTCTCGCGCTGGTCCCAGCTGTACTGTTTGGGCTGCTCCTCGTTGTTCTCTGCCCGCGAGTCCTTCTGAGCCTTCCGCTTCTTGGAGAAGAAGCAGCCCATGGTCCCGGCCCGTGGGTCTTACTGACCGGCCCACTAGCTCAGGCACCTCCTGGAGTGTGGGTGAACCCTGGGCACCCCGTCCCCGCAGATCTCTCGGCACCGCCCGGTGGAACCACCCGGCCGCCCGCAGCCTGAGTTAGCCCGCCAGGCCCAGCACCCCTTCTCCTTTCCCTTCAGTCGCCCTGACAACCCACCCTAGCCAATGACCGCTCAGCGCCTGTTGAGTCAATCAAAGCCTCATCAGCAGTCAAGTGGCGGCTTATGAGGAGAGGCCAACGTAGTCACACACCAATCCACGCCCGGTTCCTGCGTCAGCCCTTAGCCGCCGAGCAGGCCGGCTCTAGCCAATACAAGGCTGGCTCCGCCCCTAGCCCTGCCCCGTACCGCCTCCCACCCCGCCCCCCCCAGGACTCGGAAGGGCTCCTTTGGAGGGGCGCCAGGCTTCATCGGGTCTTTTAGCCTCTGTTCTGCTTCCACATTCTAAGCTCGGGGTAGCGGGGAGACCTAGTGGAACTTCAGACTTATTTTATGATGCAGGTCTAGAGGGAACAAGAATTACTGCTGACACAGGAAGGCCCTAAAATTCATATTCCTAATTCTTCTTCTTCCCTCCTAACCCCTCCGACCACCCCCACATCTCCTGGCTTGTCACCCAGTCAGGAATCTTCCTCCACAACCTGCCGGACCCTCTTCTGAGTTTTCTTAAGACTTCCACATATCTAGGCCCTGCGCGGTGGCTCACGCTTGTAATCCTAGCACTCTGGGAGGCCAAGGCAGGTAGATTGCCTGAGCTTACAGGTTGGAGACCCGCCTGAGCAAGAGCGAGACCCCGGCTCTAAAAATAGCTGAGCTTATAGCGGGTACCTTTAGTCCCAGCTACTTGGGAGGCTGAAGCAAGAGAATCGCTTGAGCCCAAGAGTTTGAGGTTGCTGTGAGCTATGACGCTACAGCACTCTACCCAGGGCAACAAAGTGAGACTGT
>NW_003852548.1:632917-642389 GCF_000181295.1 Otolemur garnettii | reverse complement strand
TTTTTTTTTTGAGACAGAGTCTCACTTTGTCAGCCTTAGTAGAGTGCCTTAGAGTCATAGCTCACAGCAACCTCAAACTCTTGAGCTTAAGTGATCCTCTTGCCTCAGCCCACGGAGTAGCTGGGACTACAGGCACCTGCTACAACGCCTACCTTTTTTTTTTATTATTTAGAGACGGGGTCTTACTCTTGCTCAGGCTGGTCTCAAACTTGTCAGCTGAAGCAATCCACCCGCCTCAGCCTCCCAGAGTGCTAGGATTACAGGCGTGAGCTACCAGGCCCAGCTTCTTTTCTTTTTCTTTTTCTTTTTCTTTCTTTCTTTTTTCCTTTTTTTTTTTTTTTTGAGACAGGGTCTCTGTCACCCGGGGCTGGAGCGCAGTGATATCATCAGACCTCACTGCAACCTCAAACTTTGTGCTTGAGACATCCTCCTTCCTCAGACTTTCAAGTAGCTGAGACAACAGGCCTACGCCACCCCCACTAATTTTTCTATATTTAGTAGAGATGGGGTCTTGCTTTTGCTCAGGCTGGTCTTGAACTCCTGGCCTCAAGCAGTCCTCCCACTTTGGCCTCCCAAAGTGACAGGATTACAGGCAAAAGGCATGTCTTGAAGTGGAATGCACCTTTGAATTCTTAAGGCCTGGACCAAGTTCATACTAGGAGCTCAATAAAACATTTGTCAAATGATTGGTAGTGAAGGAAGCATTTATAACCATATCCCTTCCCAAAGAACATGGCTAAAGTGTGTGTGTGGAGGAGGGGATGTGTGAATTTATGGTAAAGAGGTTCTTCTCATGGAGTCCAGAGCCTAGTTAAGGAATTAAGCATTGCAGTGTAAACAATAAGATCTGTTTCAAGCAAATGGTAGGATTTGTCTGAAGATAGTAAAGACATACACCAAATATTAGCATGTGTTATACTTGGCTTGAATTTTACTACAATATATAAACACTGCTTTTGTAATAGAAAAGGTAAATTTCTGGCTCGGCGCCTATAGCTCAGCCGGCTAAGGCGCCAGCCACGTACACCTAAGGTGGCGGGTTCGAATCCCCAGCCCGGCCCCGCCAAACAACAATGACGGCTGCAACCAAAAAATAGCCAGGCGGGCGTTGTGGCGGGCGCCTGTGGTCCCAGCTACTTGGGAGGCTGAGGCAGGAGACTCGCTTGAGCCCAGGAGTTGGAGGTTGCTATGAGCTGTGATGCGACGGCACTCTGCCCAGGGGGATAGCTTGAAGCTCTGTCTCAAAAAAAAAAAAAAAAAAGAAAAGGTTAATTTCTCTGAGAAACGGTATTTCAACATCTTAGGGTGTCAAATAAGGATCAGTTCCGGTTCAAATTTGATTATCTTTTTACTTTCTCAAATTTATTCACATCTAATGTGTATACTAAATGAGCCTCTGACTTAACTTGAACATTAAGAATGTTCCCTTTTTTACTTCCTGACCTTTATTGCACAATCAGGAAGAAAAGTACTTAAGTATCCGAAATTACTGCAAATTTAGGTTCCAGATCTTAGGCAATAAGGTCTTTACCCAGTGCACACTTTTCCTTCTTCAGTAACTTGAAAATGTTATGTGAGGATGTTTTTAGATCAGGCTCTCATTAGACGTTTTATATTCATAGAATGTTAAAACTGTGACTACCATGTGGTGCAGCAGAGGAAGCAGAGATCCAGAGAGGTGAAGGGACTAATCTGTGGTCACAATGTGAGTTGTTGAACTGAGACTAGAAAAACCCAGAGCCTGTGTGGCCCAGTGCCTCCTCTTGCTTTAAATTTGTTCCTTTTTAATTTATCTGAAATAAAAAAGTAAAGAAGTATCTGGATTGGCCTTCTGATGCCTATGGGAGCTCTATGCCATAGTAATGTCGTTCTTCTTAATGAAGAAAAAATATATTCAGACTAGTTTTAGAGCAACAATCTCTAAGGCTCTGATTATTCTGAAGTATTCTTTAATGAGAAACTCAGACCTACAACAAAGCTTAGGTCCAATGGCGATCTTTTCAAGGACCCTTAAACAAAAGTGAAGATAGAGACCCTTTTCTGTTAATTCTCACCTTATCATTGCCCCTGACCAAAAATAAGATTAAAAAAGAAAAATTAAATTAAATTTTAAGAACCAATGACTAGAAGGCCAATGAACAGAGCTAGTGCTAGTGCTCTTTCATCCTTTATTTCTCTGTTACTCTTTCTTTTCTCCCTTGATCTATTTTTCTCCACCCCTCAAGAATTCTCATCACTACTTCTTTCCACAAACCAGCTCTCTACTTAATCAACATAAATATGGCTGACAACAGCTATCCCATCATGATTCCTCATGGCCTTTCTGTCCGAGTGCATGTTACAGCCTCTTTATATCTTAGTTCCAACTCTCAAGGGTGATAATTTGGTACATTGCTGGCCGATATAATAGATTGGCTCCAGAATGCTGTGCTTTCCTGGTCTAATTGCTGCAGCTGCAGGGATGAGTTCCATGTCACCAATGTGAGTGAGGAACAAGTCCTGAAAAGGGAATATATACTAGCAGCTTTAACTCCGTAGAGTCCAGGCCGAGGTGGATTGCTCCTTCTGCCTGCACTCCTCCTGTTATTTATACTCTTGTGACTTCTTTTCTGTAGAAGGCTGTCCTTCATGTTCGGTTTAATGTATATATTCATGCATATTAAAATGTTGGATTGTGAGTTTACACCTGGCTACAAGCTCCAGAGATGGCTCTGGGTCACCTGTGCCTTAACAATAGAAGTGATAAAATCACTTTTCATAAAACAGTCCTGGAGCAGTGTGTCTCTACAACATGAATAAATCAATTACCCCAGCAATGGCTGGAAAACTCCTTATGAGTTGACCTGACACATCCTTGCTCACTCTGCACTCACATCAATTGAAGGAGGAAGGAAGGGGAGGAGTGTTTCAGTTGTCTAATGCTACGTAACAAACCACTTGAAACTTAATGCCTTAAAACAACAATTATTTATTTTACTCACAAATCTGCATTTTAGACAAGGCTTGGCTGGAACAACTCAATTCTGTTTTACAGTATGTCTGGAGCCTTAGCTGGGATGTCTCAAATGGCTGGGGTGGGGGCTGGAGAGGAGTCAGTTTGCGTGAAAGCTCAGGGCCTCTCTGTGTGGTCTCTCCAGCAAGTTGGCTTAAGGGTTGCCAGACTCTGCATATTGTGCTCAAGATTCCAAGAGTAAGTGTTCCAAAAAACCAGAGTGGAAGCTGCAAGGCCTCTAATGGTGTAGCCTCAGAAACTACACAAGATCACTTCCACTGGATTCTATTGGTTATCCAGGGCTTAACTTGACTAAGGGAGGAGACTAAACAAAGGAAATGAATACTGGAAGGCACAGATCTTTGAGGTGACTTCCACAGCAGGAGTCAATTCTGTTAATATTTTCTATGTTCCAAAGGAGAGGATTGGAAGGTTTCTTTTCATACATTTGTTGGCCAATCTTTTTTTCTCACATATTAACTTTTGAACTGTTCTTACCAATTTTCTTTCACCATCTTATTGACCAGTTCCAGTTATTTTTAAAAGTATCAAAAATTGTATGCAATCGGGTTATGAAGTGTATAGTTTTTTTAACCATAGGTGTAGGAGATAGTCACCCCTTGCTCAGACATGGCAGTTCCTTCAATGTGCTCACCCAGGAGATTGATTCTGAGAAACATTTCTTTGAAGATCAGCTTCTGTACCTGCCTATAGATATGCAGAAATATGCAGAATGACTCTCTAAGAGATTGTGGAGAATCAGCCGGGGTTTCTCGCAGCTGGGGGTGAACAAACCGGTCTTTGAGCATAGGGTTCTGTTCTCTGTCTTCCCCCTTCATTAACATTATAATCTCTAGTTCCAGTTTGGGCTAAAAAGAACAGAGAGCCAGTCTCTCTTATGCTTTTACTCTAAACAAAATCAATTGTATATGTGTTCCTCAGCCTTCACACTAAATTGTAATCTTAAATGGTAGCTTTCTAATGTTACTTCACTTCTTTGTATATGTGTTAAATTCTTACTGAGTGTTTGAAAGTATATAAGATAATCAGTAAAGTTTAGCCAGGCTGCCGACCAGACTGAGTCTTGGCCTCCCTTTGTCGTTCTGTCTGCAGTTCTTTCTCCTGCGTCTCAATCAGAGGCTCCAAAGAACATAAACCATCACATAGGATAGCTTATCCTCTGTTGTTGGTAAACATCTTAATTTAGGTCAAGTAAAAATTATTTGTCCTGGCTCAGTGCCTATAGCTCAACTGGCTAAGGCGCCAGCCACGTACACCCAAGGTGGCAGGTTCGAATCCCCAGCCCGGACCCGCCAAAACAACAATGACGGCTGCAACCAAAAGATAGCCGGGCGTTGTGGCGGGCGCCTGTGGTCCCAGCTACTTGGGAGGTGGAGGCAGGAGACTCGCTTGAGCCCAGGAGTTGGAGGTTGCTGTGAGCTGTAATGCCACGGCACTCTGCCCAGGGGGACAGCTTGAGGCTCTGTCTCAAAAAAAAAAAAAAAAAAAATTATTTGTCCTTCAATGACCTGACTTCCTAGTCAGCTTTCTGAGTATGTGAGTATAACCTTTATTGGGTCTTTTATTTTCTCTCTTCATTCTATTACTAATTGGCAAATTTATCCCCTCATGTATATGCTGACTCACCACATAGACCATGTTATTGTTAGGGTGAAAGAAAAGCAGGCCTAATTCCATTTTGTTGTAACTTTTTTTTTTTTGAGACAGTCTCACTATGTCACCCTTGATAGAGTGCCATGGAGTCACAGCTCACAGCTACCTCAAACTCTTGGGCTTAAGTTATTCTCTTGCGTCAGTCTCCCAAGTAGCTGGGACTACAGGTACCCACCACAACACTCGGCTATTTTTTGTTGCAGCTGTCATTGTTGTGTAGCTGGCCCAGGCTGGGTTCGAACCGCCACCCTAGGTATATGTGGCTGGTGCCCTTACCACTGTGCTACAGGCACCAAGCCTGTTGTAACTCTTATTCCTGAGAATCACTGGGGAGGCAAAGCAGACCTGACTTTATTTTTTAGTTTGTTATATTTTATTTCTTTAAAAAAAAAAAGTTTCCACTTGCCTCCCTGTCCATTGCATGGTATTTTAAGTGTACCTGGTTAGAACTGTTAAAATTATTATTGTTATGTAGAAAGTCTAACTACCCTCATGAAAACAACCCTCGTGATTATGTTAAGGTGGTCTTCATACCATCCATATATAATATAGAAATGTTAAAAGAAAAAGCTTGACTCAATTTCACTATTTGCTCCCTTTTACCATCAAAACTAGTTCCTCTTGTTTGCCCTCCCTTTGTGTAACTGTAAATGCATTTACTTGTGATTGTGACCCTAGTGATTATAGCTTTTTATGATCATGCCCTTTAGGACCCTTACCTGTAAGTTCTCCACCCTGCACTTCCTCCCAGGACATTGTGGTTTGTACCTATTTTGTAAAGAAGAAAAATCACTAATGGCTCTGTGATCATAGCATTGTTTAAAATGACTAACTGCCCTGCCCTAGTGATTCCCCCTACACTTTTAACTGCTATTTTGGCTTCTGTAATAACACTTGCTTGCCCTTCCCCCCAGAAAAGTTTTGCCCTATAAAAACCAGAGCCACAGACAACTCGGGGCTTCTCTCAGAAACCCCATGTTGGGACACTGAGGCAGTCACCAGCCGGCTTTTCAATAAAAGGATTCCTCTTTAAATTTGACTTGTCTAGTGGTGAGGTCTTTGAGAGACTCCTGGGCATAACAGTTATCATACTGGGCTGTCTGATAACATTATCATTCATTCTCATAAAAAAGTTCATGAATACTACTGTGTGGTAGGCACTATGCTTGGTAATGAGATGAAAATGAATCAAACTCTCAGGTTAGTGGAAAAGATGGACCAGAAAATAAGTTATTACAGTCTGATGTTATAGTATAGTTGTTCCTCTTATATATAACAGAGTTAGTATATAAGAGGAACAACAGGGGAAACAGACTTATAACTCAAGTGGGGGTGGGGAGGCTAGGAAAGTCGAGAAAGACTTCTCTGGCTCAGTGCCTGTAGCTCAGTGTTTAGGGCACCCACCATGTACACTGGGGCTGGCAGGTTCGAAACCCAGCCCGGGTCTGCCAAATAACAATGACAATTATAACAACAAAAAATAGCTGGGCATTGTGGTGGGCACCCATACTCCCAGCTACTTGGGAGGCTGAGGCAAAAGAATCACTTAAGCCCAAGAGTTTGAGGTTGCTGTTGCTGTGAACTGTGATGCCACAGTACTCTCCTGAGGGTGATAAAGTAAGACTCAGTCTCAAAAAAAAAGAAAAAAAAAGAATCAAGAAAAGAAAAAGAAAGCCTTGGCTCAGCTCAAGTGGCTAAGGCTCGAGCCACATACACCTGAGCTGGCAGGTTCCAATCCAGCCCTGGCCCGCCAAACAGCAATGATGGCTGCAACCAAAAAATAGCTGGGCGTTGTGGCAGGTGCCTGTGGTCCCAGCTACTTGGGAGGCGGAGGCAGGAGACTCACTTGAGCCCAGGAGTTGGAGGTTGCTGTGAGCTGTGATGCCATAGCACTCTACCCAGGGGGATAGCTTGAGGCTCTGTCTCAAAAAAAAAAAAAAAAAAAGAAAAAAAAAGGAAAAGAAAAAGAAAAAGAAAGCCTTCTCTTTCTTTCTTCTTGAAAGAAGAGAATGGGTTTAGCAGCATCAAATAAAAATAATTCTAATAGCTTTTTACATCAAAGTAGTTCCTATTGAAAGTAGTTCAAGGGAGAGGGAGGAGCAACATGGCAGCCAAGTAACAGCTTCCTTGCAACTGGGCTCGGTGAGTCTGGGGAGAGAAGACTCCAGGCATCTCTGGCAGGTGAGATCTGCCCAGAAACATCCCTTTGAGGACACAGGGAGTCAGTGTGAGACTTCTGGACCCCATGAGGAGGACAAAAGCAGTAGAGAAATGGCAAGTGGTTGCGTGTGTTCGTTCAGTCTAATCCCGCCGTCAGCTCTAAGTATAGTAGCAGTGAGATTGCAAACTGGAAACGCCTTACCTGTGAGCTGTTTTGGTTTTTTTTTTTTTTTGGACTTGGCACTCAGTTGAACTACCTCAGGAGAACTTGGGCAAGAGTGCTGCAGACTTTAAGCATTGTCTAGGGCCCCAGCCTGAGCCACTGAGCCAGACAGAGCTAATAGTGTTCAGCTGTGGGCTGCGCCGAGCCATTATGGGAGAACTGCCCGGGCTAGTGCTGCCCTCAGGGTCGCAGAGCAAGGATCAGGCAGAAGCGAGTAATCTAGTGACTGAGCAGCCTAAAGGCGGGGACTGAGATGCCTTATAGCCCTGGCCCTGAGTGGCATAGACTGAGACCTCAGAGGTAGAGGACAAAGCTCTTGAGATAACTCAGATAGTTAAAGAGGCAGAAAAGCAGACAGAGAAAGCAGAACATTCACTGACAGAATATGGAACTTTATGAAGTGTTCAAACATATGAGTTATAGGTATCCCAGAAGGGGAAGAAGAATGCCCCAGGGGAATGAAAGCCATACTAGAGAATATTATAAATGAAAATTTACCAAATATCACCAAAGATTATGACACACTCCTTTCAGAGGGATATCGGATCCCAGGTCGCCTCAACTCTAACCAAGCTTCTCCAAGACACATTGTGATGAACCTGTCCAAAGTCAAGACAAAAGAAAAGATTCTGCCAGCTGCTAGGAGTAAGCACCCATTGACCTACAGGGGCAAATCCATCAGGGTGACTGCAGACTTCTCTAATGAAACTTTCCAAGCAAGAAGACAATGGTCATCTACCTTTAATCTACGTAAACAGAATAATTTCTAGCCCAGAATTCTATATCCTGCTAAGCTAAGCTTTAAAATTGACAGAGAAATCAAATCATTTACTGATATACAAACATTGAGGAAATGTGCTACGACAAGATCAGCTCTACAGGAAATACTTCAACCTGTTCTACACACTGACCATCACAAAGTAAGTTCTCAGAAATTAAAGGACAGAACCTAACTTCCACAATGATGCAAAAGATAAAACTAAGCAATAGACTCTCGCAAAATAAGATGAATACAACACTACCATACTTATCAATTATCTGAATAAATGTTAACGGCTTGAATTCCCCACTGAAGAGGCATAGATTGGCTAACTGGATTAAAAAACACAAGCCATCCATTTGCTGTCTGCAGGAAACACACCTAGCTTCAAGAGACAAATTGAAACTCTGAGTTAAGGGTTGCAAGACAATTTTTCAGGCAAACAGAATTCAGAAGAAAAGAGGAGTTGTAATCCTATTTTCAGATGCATGTGGATTTAAAGCAACTAAAGTCAAAAAAGACAAAGATGGTCACTCTATATTGGTCAAGGGAAAAATACAACAAGAAGACCTCTCCATTCTAAATATCTATACACCCAGTTTAAATGTTCCCAGATTCTTGAAACAGAACTTATTCAGTGTGAGCAATATGATATCCTATAACACCATAATGACAGGGGACTTTAACACTCTTCTTACAGAGCTGGACAGATCCTCTAAACAGAAATTAAACAAAGATATAAGAGACTTAAATGAGACCCTAGAACAACTGTGCTTGAGTGTTCTACATCCCAAAAATAAAGAATATACATTCTTCTCATCATCCCATGGAACATTCTCCAAAATTGATCATAATCTAGGACACAAAATGAACCTCAACAAAATCAAAAGAATTGAAATTTTACCTTGTATCTTCTCAGACCACAAGGAACTAAAGGTGGAACTCAACTCCAACAAAAAACGTTCAACCCCACACAAAGGCATGGAAATTAAACAACCTTCTATTGCATGACAGTTGGGTGCAGGAAGAAATAAAAGAGGAAATTATTAACTTCCTTGAGAACAACAACAATGAAGACCCAAGCTGCCAAAACCTGTGGGATACTGCAAAAGCAGTTCTGAGACTCCCTTCACAATAACAGTCAAGATGAGTGGCTAATTACGGACACAACTCCCTTCACCATAGCTTCAAAGAAAATGAAATACCTAGGAATGTACCTAACAAAGGAGGTGAAGGACCTCTATAAAGAAAATTATGAGGCTCGGTGCCTGTGGCTCAAGTGGCTAAGGCGCCAGCCACATACACCTAAGGTGGTGGGTTTGAATCCAGCCCTGGCCCACCAAACAACAATAATGGCTGCAACCAAAAAATAGCCAGGCGTTGTGGTGGGCGCCTGTGGTCTCAGCTACTTGGGAGGTGGAGGCAGGAGACTCACTTGAGCCCAGGAGTTGGAGGGTGCTGTGAGCCGGATGCCACAGCACTCTACCCATGGGGACAGCTTGAGGCTCTGTCTCAAAAAAAGAAAATTATGAAATCCTAAAAAAGGAAATAGCAGAGGATATTAACAAATGGAAGAACATAACATCCTCATCACTGGGAAGAATCAACATTGTTAAAATGTCTATACTTCCGGCTCGGCGACTGTGGCTCAATCGGCTAAGGC
>NW_003852548.1:629464-632666 GCF_000181295.1 Otolemur garnettii | reverse complement strand
AAAAAAAAAAAAAAAAAGTCTATACTTCCCAAAGCAATCTACTGATTCAATGCCATCCCTATTAAAGTACCAACATCGTACTTTCAAGACTTGGAGAAGATGATTCTGCATTTTGTACGGAACCAGAAAAAAACCCTGTATAGTGAAGGCTGTTCTTAGTAATAAAAACAAAGCTGGGGGCATCAGCATACCAGATATTAGGCTGTACTATAAGACCATAGTGGTCAAGACAGCATGATACTGGCACAAAAATAGAGACATAGACATTTGGAATCAAATAGAAACTAGAAAATGAAACTAATATCTTACAACCACCAATCATTGATAAACCAAACAAGAACATACCTTGGGGAAAGACTCCCTATTCAATAAATGGTGCTGGGAGAACTGGATATCCACATGAAAAAGACTGAAACTGGACCCACACCTTTCTCCACTCACAAAAATTGATTCAAGAGGGATAAAGGACTTAAGTTTAAGACATGAAACGATAAAAATCCTCAAAGAATGCATAGGAAAAACACCAGAAGATATTGGCCTCGGGAAAGACTTCATGAAGAAGACTGCCATGGCAATTGCAACAACAAAAATAAACAAATGGGACTTAATTAAACTGAAAAGCTTCTAGCTAAGGAGACAACAACCAAAGAAAACAGACAACCTCCATAATGGGAAAGGATATTTGCATATTTTGAATCAGACAAAATCTTGATAACTAGGATCTATAGAGAACTCAAATTAATCCACATGAAAAAAAAAAGCCATCCCATATATCAAGGGGCAAGAGACATGAATAGAACCTTCCCTAAAGAAGACAGATGAATGTCTTACCAAACATGAAAAAATGCTCATCATCCCTAATTATTAGAGAAATGCAAATCAAAACCACCCTGAGATACCATCTAACCCCAGGGAGAATGGCCCACATCACAAAATCTCAAAACTGCAGGTGCTGGCGTGGATGCGGAGAGAAGGGAACACTTTTACACTGCTGGTGGGACTACAAACGAACACAACCTTTTTGGAAGGAAGTATGGAGAAACCTCAAAGAACTCAGTCTAGGCCTCCCATTTGATCCAGTGATCCCATTACTGGGCATCTATCCAGAAGGAAAAAAATCCTTGTATCATAAGGACACTTGCACTGGACTGTTTATTGCAGCTCAATTTACAATCACCAAAATGTGGAAGCAGCCTAAATGCCCACCAACCTAGGAATGGATTAACAAGGTGTGGTATATGTACACTATGGAGTACTATTCAGCCATTAAATAGGATGGAGACTTTATAGCCTTTGTATTAACCTGGATGGAAGTGGAACATATTATTCTTAGTAAAACACCACAAGAATGGAGAAGCATGAATCCTATGTACTCAATTTTGATATGAGGACAATTAATGACACGGCCAGGGTGGGGGAAGGGGAGAGCAGAGAGAGAAAGAAGGAGGGAGGGGTGGGGAAAGGAAGAGCAGAGAGAGAGAAGATGGGAAGGGGTCGGGGTCTTGGTGTGTGCCACACCAATTGGGGGCAAGACACGATTGTAAGAGGGTCTTTACCTAACAAATGCAATCAGTGTAACCTGGTTTCTTATACTCTCAATGAATCCCCAACAATAAAAGAAAAGAAAAAAAAAAGAAAGTAGTTTAAAAAGATAGTTTCTGGATGAGAAAATCTTTTTTGATAGTTGAATTTCCATTTTCTAAACATTCATTTTAATACCTTTCAGGAAAGGGATAAACCATGATAACATTTAAACCATAGAGCTAATCAGAGTATGTCAGAAAATCTGTTTTTATCTTTAGGATTTTATTAATAAAAAAAGTGGTACTTCCTGGGCAGCGCCTATGGCTCAAAAGAGTAGGGTACTGGCCCTATATGCTGGAGGTGGTGGGTTCAAACTCAGCCCCGCCAAAAAAAAGAACTTCAAAAAAAAAAATAACCCAAAATTGGTACTTCCCATTTCACCCAAACTAAATGAGACATTTAGCTAGTTCCTCCTTCTGTGCATACCAAAACAAGCTCTCAATTTGACATCTAGGAGATCCCAGTCGCAACTCACATAATTGCTACTCATTAACATTTACACATTAATAGTTTAAAAATAATTCTAAGGTAGTGAAGAAAAAATTTGGACAAGATAACTGATACCATACTATAAAAGTGTTAGTAAAAGGATATGTAATAACATTTCCTGAATCTTACAAAATAAAATGGTTAATAACATGCAAATGGCCAACATCTAGGCAGGCCTGGTAGTCCCTGGGACTTACAAGAGTAGGATCTTTCCTACTATCTCCTCTCCCCCTCCTCTGCTTTCTAACAAAGTGAGCAAAAGTCAGGGTCATCCTAGACAAAATCTTCCCTTAGGGCTGCTCTGCTAGCTTTGGTACAATTCCTACTTCTGCATTCCCCACCACAAACACCCACTTGCACAGCACATTCTTAGACCAGGATAAGAAAATGAACTTTAGAGGAAAACATCTCTTCATCATTTATTTTAGGCATTCTTTAATTCTCACAGTGATAAGAATGAAATCTAATAAACAATAATTCATTTTAAGACGGTGAAAAATCCAAGATTGGTAGGCTCTGAAGTTTATACAATTTGGATTGGGTCCTCTGAAAAAAAAAGTACTGTAAAATTATGCATAGAAAATTTCTAGAGACCCTCCTGGATGTGTTCAGGGCCCATACAAGCAAAGGGCTCTAAGGTTTACATTCATTAGCTATACTCTTAAAGCTGCCTATTCAAAGGTATTAGGGATATTACCTGAAGGGTCAGGATCTAAATTCACAACTACTACATATATTTTTTTCTAATTCAAATTTTTATTTATTTTTATTTCAGATTGATATGAAGGCATGAATGATTAGGTTATATTGTTTGTGTTTCTACTTTCAGATACCATTTGCCTTCAGAATGTCTATATGACAGCACATTGTATAGACAAAGGACTAAGAAGACCATATTCCCTTGGCAATGCTGCAGATCTGCCACAACTTATGAAAAACCTTAAAAGCGAAAACAGTAGCTTCAGGCTGATGAAAACCAATGAAAAACTAGTTACTGGAGTCACACGTGCAAAGAACAAAATTCCTAATGAAAACTGTACTGAACTGTTAGGAATAAGTGGAGACAATTACACGACCAGATATTCAGATGACAAGAGGCACGAATTTGGTCAAAACTCTTTTTTTTTTT
>NW_003852548.1:627863-629329 GCF_000181295.1 Otolemur garnettii | reverse complement strand
CCCGCCACAACGCCTGGCCATTTTTTGGTTGCAGCCATCATTGTTGTTTGGCGGGCCCGGGCTGGGGATTCGAACCCGCCAGCTTAGGTGTATGTGGCTGGCGCCTTAGCTGCTTGAGCCACAGGCGCCGAGCCGGTCAAAACTCTTAAAATAAAATAAAGGGCAAAATAAAGGGCGTCCAGATTGGAAAAGAATAACTCATATCATCCCTCTCTAGGAACATGAATTTTTTTTTTTTTTTGAGACAGGCTAGAGTGCAATGTCATCATCCTAGCTCACTGCAACCTCTGGGCTCAAGTGATCCTCTTGCCTTAGCCTCCCAAGTAGCAAAAACTATAGGGCTCTGCTACCATGTCCAGCTAATTTTATTTATTTTCTGTAGAGTTAGGGTCTTGCTCTGTTGCTCAGGTTGGTCTCAAACTCTTTTCCTAAAGTGATCCTTCTGCTTTAACCTCCCAAATTGCTAGGATTATAGTCATGAGCTACACACCCAGCTGAAATCATCTTGTATATTGAAAAACCTAAACACTGCACTCAAAAACCTCTTAGAACTGACAAACAAATTCAGTAAAGTTGTAGGGTACAAAATCCTACATAGAAAAATCAGTAGCGGGCAGTGCCTATGGCTCAGTGAGTAGGGCACCAGCCCATATACCAAGGGTGGCAGGTTCAAACCCAACCCCAGACAAACTGCCACAAAAAATAGCCCGGCACTGTGATGGGCGCCTATAGTCCCAGCTACTCCGGAGGCTGAGGCAAGAGAATCGCCTAAGCCCAAGAGCTAGAGGTTGCTGTGAGCTGTGATGCCACTGCGTTCTACCAAGGGTGATGGAGTAAGACTCTGTCTCAAAAAAAAAAAGAAAAAGAAAAGAAAAGAAAAATCAGTAGCATCTCTATACACCAATAATTCACTAACTGAAAAAGAATAAAGAAGTCATTCTTGGGGGCGGTGCCTGTGGCTCAAAGGACTATGGCTCTGGCCTCATAAGCCGGAGGTGGTGGGTTCAAACCCAGTCCTGGCCAAAAATTACAAAAAAAAAAAAAAAAGAAGAAGAAGAAGTCATTTTTATTTATAAAAGCTACAAAAAATACCTAGGAATAAATCTAACCAAAGAGGTGAAAGATCTCTACAATGAAAACTATAAAACACTGACAAAAGAAATTGAAAAGGACACGCAAGAAAAGGAAAGATGTTCATGGACTGGAAGAATTAATATTGTTAAAATGGCCATACTACCCTTGGCAATCTACAGATTCTATCCAATCTCCATTGAAATACTAATGACATTCTTCATAGAAATAAAAAAAACCCCTAAAATTCATATGGAACCATAAAAGACTTAGGATAGCCAAAGTAATCCTGAGCAAAGTTGGAGACATCAGAATACCTGACTTCAAAATATAGGCTCGGCGCCTATAGCTCAACCGGCTAAGGCGCCAGCCACGTACACCTAAGGTGGCGGGTT
>NW_003852548.1:616630-625186 GCF_000181295.1 Otolemur garnettii | reverse complement strand
TGGCAGGCACCCAGCTACTCAGGAGGCTGAGGCAAGAGAATCGCCTAAGCCCAGGAGTTGGAGGTTGCTGTGAGCTGTGATGCCACAGCACTCTATAGAGGGCAATAGAGTGAGACCCTGTCTCTAAAAATGATGATAATAATAATAATAATATTCTATTTTTTAGTTGCCCCATTGCCTCCTAATTTCTTGTTTGTTTTTAGAGATGAGGTCTTACTCTGTTACTCAGACTGGAGTGCAGTGATACAACCATAGCTTACTGACGCCTTGATCTCCTGGGCTCAAGCAATCCTCTTACTTCAGCCTCTTGAGTAGCTGAGACTACAGGCATGCATTGCCACATCTGCCTAATTCCTAACATTTTTTGTGGAAACTGGGTCTTGCTATTTTGCCCAGGCTGGGCTCAAACTTCTGGCCTCAAGTGATCCTCTCCCCTCACCTTCCCAAAGCTCTGGAATTACTGGCATAGCCACCGTGCCTGCCCCCAATGCCTCCTAGTTGAAAATGTTCCTTGGGCCGTGTGCAAAGGCTCATGACTATAATACTAGCACCCTAGGAGGCCAAGGCAGGAGGATTGCTTGAGGCCAGGAGTTCAAGACCAGTGTGAGCAAGAGTGAGACCCTACTAAAAACAGCAAAAGCTAGCAGGGTGTTATGGCAGGACCTGTAGTCCCAGCCACTCAGGAGGCTGAGGCAGGAAGATCACTTGAACCCAGGAGTTTGAGGTTGCTGTGAGCTAGGCTGAGATCCAGCACTCTAGCCTGGGGCTACAGAGTGAGACTCTGTCTCAAAAAAATGTTGCTTGAAAAGGGGTACTACTAAAGCATAATTTTCAAAATATAAAAAATATAATTCTCATACAAATTGCCAATGATCCAGTTTCAAATATTGATTTAATTCATTAACAAAGAAGCTAAAATGCTGACAAAGCTGGTTCAAGAAGGATATGAAAAGTGGAGCTTTATACAGTCAGTGAAGGAAAAGGATTGATGAAATAAGATTGCTAGTATTAATACAAAATTGGTTAACGTCCTAGAAGGAAATAAAACCAATGGTTTTGAGGTCATCCTTTCTACTGGACAGAGAGGAAAATTACCACACTTTTCCAGTTTTCCATGAGCTGACCTCTCTACTGACTTACAAAATATCTAGGTCCTAATCAATAGTAAATTATATGTCAAACACGATACATTCCTTGTAAGAGTCAGCTAAACCTTGGCATGTTGAACAGTGCTCCAGAATAGCACTAAAAGATTATGCGATCATCTTGCTTATTTGTACGTTTTGTATAATTTTTCTTAACATTACTCCAGAGCCATGAGATTGCTGGTATTTTCCAGTTATCTCCGGCTAAATCATAAGATTTTAAGTTTGACATTAGTGTGTCCCTCAGGAATCTGGAGCTTGTAGTCACGTTGGTTCTCTTCAGCTTTCAGAGTCACAAAAAATGTGTCCCTTCATGATTCATGTCTTTAATCTCTCAGTCTAAGAGTGTACTGCCAAGTTAGTCAAACTGAGCGATGACTCTGGGTGACAGAACAAGTGGGAAAATCTTAGGCTGTGTGATGGGTTGAATTATGTCCCCTCAAAATGCATATTTTAAAGTTCTGACCTTAAGACTGTGACATTTTGGCTCAGCGCCTGTGGCTCAAGCGGCTAAGGCGCCAGCCACATACACCCAAGGTGGCGGGTTCGAATCCAGTCCGGACCCGCCAAACAACAATGACGGCTGCAACCAAAAAATAGCCGGGCGTTGTGGCGGGTGCCTGTGGTCCCAGCTACTTGGGAGGCAGAGGCAGGAGACTCGCTTGAGCCCAGGAGTTGGAGGTTGCTGTGAGCAGTGAAGCCACAGCACTCTACCCAAGGGCTCAGCTTGAGGCTCTGTCTCAAAAAAAAAAAAAAAAAAGAATGTGACATTTTTTGGAGACAGGGTATTTACAGAGGTAATCAAGTTAAAGTGAGGTCATTAGAGCAGGCCCTAATCCAATGTAACTAATGTTTTTATGTAAAGGAGAAGTTTAGACACAGAGATCCATAGAAATAAGATGATGTGAAGAGACGTATGGAGAAGACAGTCACCTCCAAGCCAAGGAGAGAGGCCTGGAACAGATCTTTCCCTCACAATCCTCAGAAGGAACCAATACTGTCAACATCTTCATCTTGGACTGCTAGTCTCCAGAACTGCAAGACAATACATTTCTATTGTTTAAGTTGGAATGGTGATTTACAAATTAATGTATAGTTTATGTAATGTGAAAAAAACCCATATGAGATGGTAATTATTGCAGTTTTTGTTTTTATTCTTACTTTTGCAAAATGAATCTAAACTTTTCCACATTATTCCCATTCCTTGTTGTTCCAACTTCCTCTCCTTCCAATTTCTCTTGAACATACTCCAGTCAGGCCATTGAACTGTGATAGTCCTAGAAAACTAATCCAGGCTCTGTTTGGGGGTTTCTTTTCTGCAATTATGTGGAATGATGCTTTGGTTTTATTTAGGCTTTGGATCACAGTGTAGCATCTTCCTATATGAGAGGTTTAGGACAAGGTATTCAAAGAGGAGTCATGGAACTTTTTAGACTAACCTTCTGGGCTTAAAGAGTTTCCCAAAGGACAAGAAACATATTGTAACACTGGCTGGTAGCTCTGAAGAAACTGGGTTGTAAAAAAACAACAGCTAATAAGGATTGTACTTAAACTTTTGAAGTCCTATTTCACTCCATTTATAAGGGAAAATATTTCAGTTAGAACAGTGGTTCTCAACCTTCCTAATGTGACCCTTTAATACAGTTCCTCATGTTGTGGTGACCCCCAACCATAAAATCATTTTTGTTGCTACTTCATAACTGTAATTTTGCTACTGCTATAAATCATAATATAAATATCTGATATACAGGATGTATTTAGGCAACCCCTGTGAAAGGGTCGTTCTACCCCCAAAGGGGTCGTGACCCACAGGTTGAGAACTGCTGAGTTAGAACATTAGCCAGGCTAATCTACATGTGCCATCCCTTTCAAGATAAGCCCTAACATCCTCAATGTACTCAATGTAAACCTAGACCCAGCAATGTTACTGAGAATGTCAGAGGCTTTTGTGAGGCCAATAAATAAGATATGGTAATCTTGGTGTGGCTTATATGCACCTGCCTCATGGGCCATATTATGGTGCAAAGCCATAGAAGGATCTGATCCACCAAATTTTTATTTTCAGAGACAGGATCTCATTCTGTCATCCAGGTTGGAGTGCAGTGGGGTTATCATAGTTTATTGTAACTCCAACTCCTAGGCTCAAGTGATCCTCCCAAGTAGCTGGGACTACAGGTGTGCAACACCATGCCCAGCTAATTTTTCTTATCTCCTCCTCCTCCCTGTCCTCCTCCTCCTTCAAAAAGTGGTTAACGTCCTAAAGGGAAATAAAATTCATTCTTCTTTTTTTTTTGAGACAGAGCCTCATGCTGTCCCCCTGGATAGAGTGCCATGGCATCTCAGCTCACAGCAACCTCCAACTCCTGGGCTCAAGCGAGTCTTCTGCCTCTGCCTCCCAAGTAGCTGGGACCACAGGCACCTGCCACAACGCCCGGCTATTTTTTGGTTGCAGCCATCATTGTCGTTTGGCGGGCCTGGGCTGGATTCGAACCTGCCACCTTGGGTGTACGTGGCTGGCGCCTTAGCCACTTGAGCCACAGGCGCTGAGCCCATTCTTCTTTCTTTTCAGAACAGATGGTGCCTCCCTATGTTATCCAGGTTGATCCTGAACTCCTGGCTCAATCAATCCTCCTGCCTTGACTTCCTAAACTGTTAGTATTATAGGCATAAGCCACCACGTCTGGCCAGATCCACCACATGCAAATTCTTCTTGGCAGTATAATAATTTCTGTAAGTGTAAGTTTTTCATTGATCTTCTTATATATAGTGAAGACAGTGGCCGTCAGAAAACTAATGAAGTTTTCTCAAAACTGTATAGGTTCAAAAAAGATCGAGATAGAATCTCAAAACTTCTTACCTGCATAGTATAGAGGAGTGACTCCACCAGGGCTGGGGAATCAGGCCACATTCAAGAAACTTCAATTAGATATACTTAAAAATGTACATTATTTTGTAAAACCATAACTACTATTTACTAATAATTTTAAAAAATGAAAACCATCTGTTAAATTTAAAGTTAACTAACATTTTAATAACTTTGTTGCACCTGCTTTTTGTTGGAAAGCATTTGGACATTGGTTGCAGCGTGGAGATCCACAGTTTGAGTTGATCCTCTAGATCAGTGGTTCTCAACCTTCCTTATGCCGTGGCCCTTTTATACAGTTCCTGTGGGTCGAGACCCACAGGTTGAGAACCACTGCTCTAGATAGCTATTAATCATTTGTGGTCTTCAGGGCATCTTGATTTGGGTTAGATAGGAGAATGTAAATTCACAGCAACAAGTGGCTGAAAAGCGTTTTTTGAGCATGTTGCTGAAGGCTTGAGTATTCTTGTGCATTTTTCCATACTTCATTTGGTTCTTTCTTAGCATCAAACAATGACTTTAAAATGTCATCTACTGAGAGCTCAATCAATTCCATCTGTAGTTCTTTAGGTTCCTAGGTGAGGGTGAAATGCTAATTTGAGTGTGATGCCATCATTCTCAAAGTCAGTGAAACTTACATTGTGTTCTCCAAAGAATAAGTCTATATCAGCTACATATTCTTCAGGTGATTCTCATATATTATCCTGATACCGGAAAAGTGGGGCCCCAGCCAGCTCAGCCGAGCAGGGCCTAGGGGACCTGTCACCTCTGTCTTGGTGGCAGCAGCCGGCAAAGGAACTGGCAGGCTGGAGCAAATGGGGGAGCTTTCTTCCCCAACTAGAGGCTCCAGTAGAGCGGCCTCCAGACCCCTGAGCAGAGAGCCTGGGAGCAGATCGTTGCTGACCTTCCAGAGAGAGAGAGAGAGAGAGAGAGAGGGCGAGCACGCACGAGAGGGCGCAGAAGAGGAAGACTTCAGCAGATCATCACAGACCATTGAGGGAAAGAGAGCAGAAGAGGAAAAGCTGTAACACTTATACCCTGCTCTGTGAGGAAGTTTGGCTCTTTGTAAGAGCTATAACACTTGCATCCTGCTCTGCAAGGAGGTTTGGCTCTTTGTAAGAGCTGTAACACTTATACCCTGCTCTGTAAGGAGGTTTGGCACTTTGTAAGAGCTGTGACACTTACATCCTGCCCTGCAAGGAGGTTTGGCTCTTGTAAGAGCTGTGACACTTAGGTTTTCCTATCTTATCCTGTTCTGCACTATAAATAAAACCTAACTTACTGTCCGTCCTGTGGTCCATCGATTCATTCATTGAATCGTTGAGACCAAGAGCCTGGAAATCCAAAGTCAAAAATCTGGTATCAATCCTGTTCATCAATGACTTTGCTAACTAGGGAAACCGTTCATCTAAAAATTTCCTTTTGGGGTGGCACCTGTAGCTCAGTGGGTAGGGTGCCAGCCCCATATACTGAGGGTGACAGGTTCAAACCTGGCCTGGCCAGCTAAAACAGCAATGAGAATTACAACAAAAAATAGCCAGGCATTGTGGTGGGTGCCTGTAGTCCCAGCTACTTGGGAGGCTGAGGCAAGAGAATCGCTTAAGCCCAAGAGTTGGAGGTTGCTGTGAGCTATGATGCTACAGAACTCTACAGAGGGTAACAAAGTGACACTCTATCAAAAAAAAATGTAGGCTGGGCGTGGTGGCTCACACCTGTAATCCTAGCACCCTGGGAGGCTGAGGCAGGTGGATTGCCCTGAGCTCAGAGGTTCAAGACTAGCATGAGCCAGAGTGAGACCCCATCTCTACCAAATAATTGCTAGGTGTTCTGGCAGGCACCTGTAATCCTAGCTACTTGGGAGGCTGAGGCTAGAGAGTCACTTAAACCCAAGGACCCAGGGGTTGGTGGAGGTTGCTGTGAGCTATGATTCCACAGTACTCTACTGAGGGTCACAAAGTGAGACTCTGTCTCCATTAAAAAAAAAAAAAAGGAAAAGGAAAGCAAAATTAAAAAATAAATAAATGAACAAATAAATAAAATAAAATATTTGTGGTCCTTATGAGAATTATAATGCTGATGAGCATTTGATTTCTTTAATGTTGATATTGCAGTATCACAAAGCAGAAACAAGATAATATTGCAGTTCCCAATCCTCATTTAAAAATCTGTTTTCCTTCTTCAGCACTCTCTTGCTCTTCCTTGACACAATGGTCTGTTAAGCAGACTAAATTAAAAAATACTGTCTAGATATGTAATTATTCACAAATTCTACTTTAAACAGAAACACAGTGCATTGTTCCCAAAAACTGATAACAGACTGGCATACTCAACTTCCATTAAGTCTCACAAACCAGCCTCCTGTGGTAATGGTGAGGGAAGTTAGAATTAAATCATGAGCATAGCAACCATCAATTTAGGTCTTAATGGCTTACTAATGTCCTAATTGTGCCAGTCAATCTGGGAGTGTTATTTTTGTTGAAACTTATTTAATTCTTTGGTATTGTAAATGCATTCATTTAAGAAATAAAATAAAATACAAAAGATAAACATATATTAATAAGGCCAGGCATGGTAGCTTATACCTGTAATCCTAGCACTCTGGGAGACCAAGGTGGGAGGATCACTTGAGGTCAGTAGTTCAATACCAGCCTGAGGAAGAGTGAGAACTCCCCCCATCGCTATAAAAATAGAAAGAAGTAGCCAGTCGTGGTGGTGCGCACCTGTCATCCCAGCCACTTGGAAGACTGAGGCAGTAGTATCACTTGAGCCCAGAAATTTGAGGTTGCTGTGAGCTATGATGATACCACTGCATTCTAGCCAGGGCGACTGAACAAGACTCTCTTGAAAGGAAAGTATTAATAAAAATTAAAGGCTTTGTTCTGTAAAATTTGGATTCAGTCAAAAGGCTGTGCCTTAAGGCTGCAGGTTCTCTACCCCTGGGCTCCACCATGGTGCTCTGGTAACCTAGCATGCATCCATATAGGACGCGAGCTGAATTAAAACCTCGGCGGAATGCCTTGTGATCTTTTTGGAACACAAGAGCACGGTGGGCTTACGAGGAGCTGTTAGAAGATCATTTTACACTCACCTCCCTGAGTCCCGGACAACATCATCCTGGAAGTCTGTCATAAGATATAAAAGTTTCTTGTAGCTTCCTGGATTTTGATGAGGTAAAAGGCTTTCTGCTGCCTCCCTTTAGGTCACACCTGCAGGCCATAAAAGCACTCTGCTGCAGTCTCAAAGGTACTTCTCAGCAACAGTGTCCTATCATTTGTGTTGTAGTCATTTGGCTCCTTTGTTTTAATGTTGCTGTGCTCAAGAGCCACAGGGAGCTCGCTGGTTTGGCTACTCTTCCTTTTACTGTCTTTGTAAGTAACGAATTGTCTGAATCTAAAAAGAGCTGTTAATTCTTTCCCAGTAGAATCTGTCAGTCCTGGCCTTGCCTTGTTCTTGATGCACATTTTATCTGCTTTTCAGGTGGGTACAAAGTCCAAGGTTTGGGGGGAAGAGAAAATGTGAAAAAGTTTACTTGGGGCAAATCAGAGTGTGTCTTCCAACTTCCAGAACAAGAGCACCCTCATTTTCTTCCCCAAACCTACCTCCATTCACAGCCTTTAATGTTTTTATAATGGTATCATTTGATTAAAAGGAGCAGCATATAAATGGGGAAAGGATATGAACAAAAAATTCACAATCATGTAATTGCAAAGTGCTTATTAAATAAATATTTAACATATTTTAATTTTACTAGAAATGAAAATATGAAGACTAAGACAACATTAAATTGACAAAATGGGAGGTATTACTTTTAAGGACAGCAAATTTTTGGTATGTATAAAGAGCTTTAAAAATATCTATCTCCTTTTACAAAGCATTTTATTTATTTTTATGAGACGGAGCCCCAAGCTGTCGCCCTGGGTAGAATGCCATGGCATCACAGCTAACAGCAACCTCCAACTCCTGGGCTGAAGCGATTCTCCTGCCTCTGCCTCCCAAGTAGCTGGGCCTACAGATGCCTAGCTGTTTTTTGGTTATAGTTGTCATTGTTGTTTGGCAGGCCCGGGCTGGATTTGAACCCACCAACACTGGTGTATGTGGCTGGCGCCTTAGCCGCTTGAGCTACAGGCGCCAAAACTACAAAGCATTTTAAAATTTGTTATTGTTAATTGACAAATTATAACTGTATATATTTAACAGTAAAAATGATGTTATGATATATGCATACAATGTGGAATGATTAAATGAAGCTAATTAACATACCCATCAACTCAAATATTTACCATTTTTGTGATGAGAACATTTGAAATTTTCTCTCTAGCAATTTTGAAATGTACAATACATTATTAATAATTATAGTCACTGAGCTGTGCAATAGCTCTCAAAAAAGGTATTCCTCCTGTCTAACTGAACCTTTATACTCTTTTTTTTTTTTTTTGAGACAGAGCCTCAAGCTGTCTGCTGGGGTAGAGTGCCATGGCTTCACTGCTCACAGCAACCTCCAACTCCTGGGCTCAAGCGAGTCTCCTGCCTCAGCCTCCCAAGTAGCTG
>NW_003852548.1:615261-616610 GCF_000181295.1 Otolemur garnettii | reverse complement strand
ACCATTTCCAAGGTTGCAATTTATGTTAGATGGCTCTTAGTTTTCTTCCTTATCTTCCTGAGTCAGAAAAACCCTAATCTGATCAACCATGTGTTTACAAGCCTTCTCTGAGTTGGGTTTCCCATATATCATGAAAATTCTTTTTTTTTTTTTTTTTGTAGTTTTGGCCAGGGCTTGGCTTGAACCCGCCACCCTCAGTATATGGGGCCAGTGCCCTACTCCTTGAGCCACAGGCACCGCCCATAACTGAACCTTTATACTCTTTGACTAACATTTCCTCATCTCCCCTACCCCACAGACTCTAGTAACCACCATTCTACTCTCTGCTTCTATGAGTTTGATTGCTTTATTAATTAATTTATTTTTGAGACAGAGTCTCACTTGTGTTACCCTGGGTAGAGTGTGTGGTGGCATACTCACTGGAACCTCACACTCTTGGGCTCAAGAGATCCTCTTGCCTCAGTCTCCTGAGTAGCTGGGAATACAGGCGCCTGCCGTGCCCAGCTAATTTTTCTATTTTTAGTAGAGATGGGTCTCACTCTTGATCAGGCTGGTCTCAAACTCTCGAGTTCAGGTGATCCACCTGCCTCGGTCTCCCAGAGTACTAGGATTATAGGCCACAGTGCCTGGCTGAATCTGATGGTTTTAGAGTCCACATATAAGTGAGATCATACAATCTTTCTGTGCCTGGTTCATTTCACTTAGCATAATGTTCTCTAGGTTTATCCATGTTGTTGTAAATGACAACATTTCCTTCTTTATGACTGAATAATATTCCATTGTGTATATATTTCACATTTTCTTATCCATTCATCCATGATGGACACTTAGGCAGATTCCATATCTTGTCTATTGACAATAAAGCTGCAATGAACATGAGAGTGCAGATATCTCTTCAACATACCGATTTCAAATCCTTTGGATATACCCAAAAGTGAGATTGCTGGATCATATGGTAGTTCCATAGTTAATTTTTTGAGGAACTTCTGTGCTGTTTTACATGATGGCTGTACTAATTTACATTTTCAAAACAGTGTAAAAAGTGTTGGCATATCCTTGACAACACTTATTATCTTATGTCTTTTTTTGTTTGTTTGTTTGTTTGTTTTTTAGAGACAGGGTCTCACTATGCTTGCCTCAGCTGGAGTGCAGTGGCTATTCATGGGCACAACCATAGCACTATGTGGGTACTACAGCCTCAAACTCCTGGGATCAAATGATCCTCCTGCTGCAGTCTCCTGAGTTCTGTCTTTTTGATAATAACCATTCTGACATGTGAGGTGGTATCTCACAGTGGTTTTAATTTGCATTTCTCTGATGATTAGTGATGCTGAACATTTTTTTTTTTT
>NW_003852548.1:613135-615096 GCF_000181295.1 Otolemur garnettii | reverse complement strand
AGCCATTATTGTTGTTTGGCAGTTCCGGGCTGGATTCGAACCCGCCACCTTAGGTGTATGTGGCTGGTGCCCTAGCCGCCTGAGCCACAGGCACCAAGCCAGATGCTGAACATTTTAAAAAATATATCTATTAGCCATTTGTATGTCTTCATTTGAGAGATATCTATTAAATCCTTTGCCTAGTGGTGTTTTGTTGTTGTTGTTTATTTGTTTGAGACAAAGTTTCACTTGGTTGCCCTGGGTGGAGTTCCATGGCATCATAACTCACAGCAATTCAAATTCTTGAGCTCAAGAGATCCTCTTGCCTCGGCCTCCCTAGTAGCTGGGATTACAGATGCCTGCCACAACACTAGCTATTTTTAGAGATGTGGTCTCACTCTAGATCAGGCTGGTCTCAAACACCTGAGCTCAGGCAATCTGCCTGCCTCAGCCTCCCAGAGTGCTAGGATTACAGGCAGGACCCACCATGCCTGGCCATTTGTCTAGTTTTTAATCAGGTTATTTGTTTTATTGCTATTGACTTGTTTGAGTTCCTTATATATTTTGGATATTAAACCCCTTAGCAGAGGTATGGTTTGCAAATTATTGTTATCTATAGGTTTTTCTCTTCACTCTGTTGATTGTTTCCTTTGCTGTGCAGAAGCTTTTAAGTTTGTTACAATCCCATTTGTCTATTTTTGCTTTTTAAAAAATTTGTGTGTTGGGGGTTAAATCCAAAAAAAATCACTGCCCAGACCAATATGATTCAGCTTTTCTCTATGTTTTCTTCTAGTAGTTTAACACACTCAGGTCTTATGTTTAAGTCCCCCATTCAGCTCCCACCTCTTCAAGAATCCTGAGGTTTAGTCTGGTCAGAAGATATCAGTCTTCTGTGCAAAAATATAGGTAGAAATAATCACAATTTTTATACCAGGTATAGGAATAGTAAGAACTACTATTTATTGAACTCTTAATATGCCAAACACAATTCTGAGTTATTAAATCCCTCCTCTGTGAGGAAGGACTCTTACTATCCCTCCTTTTCAGATGAGGAAATTGAAGCACATAGAATAACTTGCCCAAGGTTACTTAGAAAATGGATCAGCTGGGCTCTGAAACCTGGCAGAATAGTTCTGAGCTTGCTTTTTTTCTATTGTTGGGGATTCACTGAGGGTACGAGATACCAGGTTACACTGATTGCATCTGTTAGGTAAAGTCCCTCTTACAATTGTGTCTTGCCCCCAAAAGGTGTGTCACACACCAAGACCCCCACTCCCTCCCTCCTTCTCTCTCTCTGCTCTTCTTTTCCCTCACCCCTCTTTCCCTCTTTCTCTCTCTGCTCTCCCCTTTCCCCATCCCCACCATGTCATTAATTGTCCTCATATCAAAATTGAGTACATAGGATTCATGCTTCTCCTTTCTTGTGATGCTTTACTAAGAATAATATGTTCCACTTCCATCCAGGTTAATACAAAGGCTATAAAGTCTCCATCCTATTTAATGGCTGAATAGTACTCCATAGTGTACATATACCACAGCTTGTTAATCCATTCCTGGGTTGGTGGGCATTTAGGTTGCTTCCACATTTTGGCGATTGTAAATTGAGCTGCAATAAACAGTCCAGTGCAAGTGTCCTTATGATACAAGAATTTTTTTCCTTCTGGATAGATGCCCAGTAATGGGATTGCCCGATCAAATGGGAGGCCTAGACTGAGTTCTTTGAGGGTTCTCCATACTTCCTTCCAAAAAGGTTGTATTCATTTATAGTCCCACCAGCAGTGTAAAAGTGTTCCCTTCTCTCCGCATCCATGCCAGCACCCTCAGTTTTGAGATTTTGTGATGTGGGCCATTCTCCCTGGGGTTAGATGGTATCTCAGGGTGGTTTTGATTTGCATTTCTCTAATAATTAGGGATGATGAGCATTTTTTCATGTTTGGTAAGACATTCATCTGTCTTCTTTAGGGAAGGTTCTATTCATGTCT
>NW_003852548.1:609010-612046 GCF_000181295.1 Otolemur garnettii | reverse complement strand
TATTGGCTAGAACTTCCAGCACTATGTTGAATAGTAATGGTGACAGAGGACAACCTTGTCTGGTTCCAATTCTAAGAGGAAAAGCTTTCAGTTTTACTCCATTCAGTAAAATATTAGCTGTGGTTTGTCACAGATAACATCAATTAGTTTAAGAAATGTGCCACATATGCCTATATTCTTCAGAGTTCTAATTAGAAAAGGATGCTGGATTTTATCAAATGCTTTTTCTCCATCTATTGAGAGGATCATATGGTCTTTGTTTTTGCTTCTGTTAATACGGTGGATTATGTTTATGGACTCGTGTATGTTAAACCAGCCTTGTATCCTGGGATGAAATCTACTTGATCGTGATGTATGACATTTTTGATGATAAGCTGTAATCTATTGGCTAGGATTTTGTTGAGAATTTTTGCATTTATATTCATTAGTGAAGTTTGTCTGAAATTCTCCTTTTTAGTTGGGTCTCTTCCTGGTTTTGGTACCAGACCAGGGTGATGTTTGCTTAATAGAACATGCTGGGGAAGATTCCTTCCTTCTCAATTTTTTGGAATAATTTCTGCAGTACAAGAACAAGCTCTTCCTTGAAGGTTTGATAGAAATCTGGTATGAGGCCATCCGGACTAGAGCATTTTTTTTTCGGAAAAATTTTTATTATTTCTTTAATCTCAGTGCTTGAAATTGGTCTGTTCAGGAGCTCTATTTCTTCCAGGCTAAGTCTAGGGAGAGGGCGTGCTTCCAAATATTGATCCATTTCCTTCACATTGTCAAATTTCTGGGCATAGAGTTTCTGCTAGTATTCAGAGATGATCTCTTGTATTTCTGTGGCATCAGTTGTTATTTACCCCTTATCATTTCTGATTGAGGTTACTAGAGATTTTACTTTTCCATTTCTAGTTAGTCTGGCCAAAGGTTTATCTATTTTATTTATTTTTTCAAAAAATCAACTCCTTGTTTCATTAATTTTCTGATTGATTCTTTTGTTTTCAATTTCATTGATGTCTGATTTAATTTTGGGTATTTCTTTTCTTCTGCTGGGTTTAGACTTAGATTGTTCTTCATTTTCCAATTCAGAGGGCTTGTGAGTTTGTTGATGCGTTCTTTCTGTTTTTTGAGTGTAGGGATCTAAAGCGATAAATTTTCCTCTCAGAACTGCTTTTGCAGTATTCCACAGGTATTGGTAGCTTCTGTCTTCATTGTCATTATCTTCAAGGAAGTTAATAATTTCCTCTTTTATTTATTCCTGCACCCAACTGTCATTCAACAGAAGGTTGTTTAATTTCCATGCCTTTGTGTGGGGTTGAACGTTTTTGTTGGAGTTGAGTTCCACCTTTAGTGCCTTGTGGTCTGAGAAGATACAAGGTAAAATTTCAATTCTTTTGATTCTGTTGAGATTTGTTTTGTGTCCTAGGATATGATCAAATTTGGAGAATGTTCCATGGGGTGGTGAGAAGAATGTATATTCTTTATCTTTGAGACACAGTGTTCTATATGCATCTATCAAGCACAGTTGTTCTAGGGTCTCATTTAAGTCTCTATATCTTTGTTTAATTTCTGTTTAGAGGATCTGTCCAGCTCTGTAAGAAGAGTGTTAAAGTCCCCTGTCATTATGGTGTTATAGGATATCATATTGCTCAGACTGAGTAAGTTCTGTTTCAAGAATCTGGGAGTATTTAAGTTGGGTGCATAAATATTTAGAATTGAGAGGTCTTCTTGTTGTATTTTCCCTTGACCAATATAAAGTGAACATCTTTGTCTTTTTTGACTTTAGTTGCTTTAAATTCACATGCATCTGAAAATAGGATTACAACTCCTCTTTTCTTCTGAATTCTGTTTGCCTGAAAAATTGTCTTGCAACCCTTAACTCAGAGTTTCAATTTGTCTCTTGAAGCTAGGTGTGTTTCCTGCAGACAGCAAATGGATGGCTTGTGTTTTTTAATCCAGTTAGCCAATCTATGGCTCTTCAGTGGGGAATTCAAGCCATTAACATTTATTCAGATAATTGATAAGTACGGTAGTGTTGTATTCATCTTATTTTGCAAGAGTCTATTGCTTAGTTTTATCTTTTGCATCATTGTGGAAGTTAGGTTCTGTCCTTTAATTTCTGAGAACTTACTTTGCTGTTGATCCATTGTGATGGTCAGTGTTTAGAACAGGTTGAAGTATTTCCTGTAGAGCTGATCTTGTCGTGGCACATTTCCTCAATGTTTGTATATCAGTAAATGATTTGATTTCTCTGTCAATTTTAAAGCTTAGTTTAGCAGGATATAGAATTCTGGGCTGGAAATTATTCTGTTTAAGTAGATTAAAGGTAGATGACCATTGTCTTCTTGCTTGGAAAGTTTCATTAGAGAAGTCTGCAGTCACCCTGATGGATTTGCCCCTATAGGTCAATGGGTGCTTACTCCTGGCAGCTGGCAGAATCTTTTCTTTTGTCTTGACTTTGGACAGGTTCATCACAATGTGTCTTGGAGAAACTTGGTTAGAGTTGAGGTGACCTGGGGTCCGATATCCCTCTGAAAGGAATGTGTCATAATCTTTGGTGATATTTGGTAAATTTTCATTTATAATATTCTCTAGTATGGCTTTCATTCCCCTGGGGCATTCTTCTTCCCCTTCTGGGATACCTATAGCTCATATGTTTGAACACTTCATAAAGTCCCATATTCTGTCAGTGAATGTTCTGCTTTCTCTGTCTGTTTTTCTGCCTCTTTAACCATCTGAGTTATCTCAAGAGCTTTGTCCTCTACCTCTGAGATTCTTTCTTCTTCATGGTCTAATCTGTTGTTGATACTTTCTATTGCATCTTTAAGTTCCCTAATTGACTGCTTTAGTTCCTTCAGCTCTGCTATATCCTTTTTATATTCTTCATATCATTCATGTCTTATTTGATTCTCTTTTTGGATTTCCTTTTGGTTATTTTCCACTTTATCAGCAGTTTCCTTCATTGTTTTCATCATTTCCTTCATTGTTTTCATCATCTGTATTGTAAATTCCCTTTTTATCATTTCTAACATTTCTTTTTTTTTTTTTTTTTTT
>NW_003852548.1:599236-608794 GCF_000181295.1 Otolemur garnettii | reverse complement strand
GAACCCGCCACCTTAAGTGTATGTGGCTGGCGCCTTAGCTGCTTGAGCCACAGGCGCCGAGCCCTAACATTTCTTTATAGGTGGAATCCTCTGCAATACCTACCTCACAGTTCCTTGGGGGGAGGGGTTGCTCTGGCCTGGTTTTTCATGTTGCTAGGATTTTTCTGCTGATTCTTTGTTATGAGTGATTTCTTTATCTGTTTCCTTGCCCTAATTTTCCTTTCACTTCCTTTTGCTCTTTAAGTTACTGTGCCTCTGGACTAGGGTTTTGATGAGTCAGCTGCCAGCGGAATTAGACTGAACTGAATGAACACACGCAACCACTTGCTGGTTCTCCACTGCTTTTATCCTCCTCATGGGGTCCAGAAGTCTCTTGCTGACTCCCTGTGTCCCCAAAGGAATGTTTCTGGGCAGATTCCCCCCAGCCAGAGATGCTTGGAGTCTTCTCTCCCCAAGCTCACTGTACCCAGTTGCAAGGAAGCTGTTACTCGGCTGCCATCTTGTTCCTCAATCCCAAAAGTTACTCTCTTAAAAGACTGGCAGAGCATGTGACTGCCAGAAATTAGTTGGTGCTGCTGTTAGTGCTATAACTTCCTGTAGCCTTAGGCAAATTACTGACGCTTGTTCTTCTCCAGATCGTGTCGTGGTCATTGACCAGTTGCTGGATATGTCCTCTGAGCAGCTGATACAGCTGTGCAGAACCAGCCAGTGCTGGTGGCTCTAGTTCTGAGCTTGCTTTAAACCACTACAGCTGCCTCCAGCAAGAACCAGAAAGTGTAGTCAGGCACCTACTGCTCTTGTTTCCAAAGCTCCCCAGAGTGGCTTTTGAAGCCTGATCCTGGCCAGTCATGTGGACAATTGTTCTGTCAGTAAAGATGCTCTTGTTCAGATGGGTCCCTGTACAGATCTAGATGATGTCCCTCCCGCAGCTTCAAAGGTTGCAGCTCTGTGGTTCACATTCCCATGCTGAGCAACCCTCCACTGGAACACTACACCAGAATGGCTTTGTCTTGGGAAGCCTCAGGCTCACCAACCCTTGCCCCATAGTGGTGGGACAGAGTCTTATCCTAATATCTCCATTCCTCTGAGTAAATTCCTTTTGGGATAATTGGTGCCCTTTCTTTCCAGCAAATCATAATTGGAGCTACCCAGATCCAGAGCAACAAGGTTCTTTAACCATTCATCTCTGGGAGCCAAAGTTGAACTAGATTGTCACACCAAGGAATATCAGTAGGGTTCTAGCTTTTACAGGCTACTAAAAGGTCTCTCACATCCTTGCCTCAGAATAATGGGCGGCTCCTATGACTTTCACACCATTGTCATAACATTAGGAGGCTGCCAGTGTCAAAGTAAGAAGTGGGTGGCAGGAAACTTCTGACACCCTGTTATATAAAATTGACACTCTAGCAATGTGTTATGGGTTGAGTTGTGTCCTGTTCTCCACCTCCTTGAATTTATATGTAAGAATCCTAATTCCTACTACCTCAGAATGCTTCTATTATTTGAAAATAGGGAATGTAAAGAGGTAATTAGAGTAAAATGAAATCATATGGGTGGGCCCATAGCCAATCTGACTTGTGTCCTTATAAGAAGAGGTTAAGAGAAAGACATGTTCTTCCCACACAAGGGAAGACCATGTGAGGACATGGTGAGAAGACCGCCTTCTGCAAGCCAAGGAAAGAGGGCTCAGAAGCATTCAAACCTGCCAGCACCTTGATCTTGGACTATCCAGCCTCCAGAATGATAAGAAAATAAATTCTATTGTTTAAGCCACCCAGTCTGTAGTATCTGTTATGGCAATTCTAGCATACTAGTGCACAAAAGAAAAGAATGGATTACCATACTTCAAATATAAGCCAATGGCACGCATTCACATGGGGCAGTGTGTGGAGAAGTAAGGAGAGGACACCAGAGCTGGGCAGTCCATGCCTGTGTTGCCTCCAAAGCCTCCTTTCCCCCAGATTTCTACCTTCCTGTCCAGGGTCTCAGAAGTGGGGAGAGGCGATGTGAGGTCTGTGACAATTGCCTTAATTTGAATTACCGCCCCCAGATACCTTTCTCTAACAGTGGTTTGATGGTGTGTGTGTGTATTCACTGATACTGTCTTGCTCCACCTCTGCTTTTGCAAGTTTAGAGAATCCCAAAGTTCTAGTGTGTATTGATCAATTAGCTATTTCTATTGCAGCATTCTCTAGTAGATATGTAGGGTGGCCATAAAGTTAATGTGCCAAATATTTAAGTTGAACATGAGCTTGATGGCCACCCTGTAAAATGTGGAATTTTGGCCTGTTTGGTTTCCTAAGCTGAGGTCCAAAAATACTGTTGAGCTTTTGAATCTTGGTAGATGTAGTTTGAACATCAAAGGAAGGCAGAATTTGTTGTTATTCAGAGTGGCAAAACCCAGAAGACTTGGGTGGACCAGCCTCAGGAGTCATCATTGATTGTTAAGAGCCAAACCTATGAGGCGCGGTGTCTGTGGCTCAAAGGAGTAGGGCGCCAGCCCCATATACCAGAGGTGGCGGGTTCAAACCCATCCCTGGCCAAAAACTGCAAAAATAAAAATATTAGTCATAACAACAAAAATATTTCTACATGTATTATTTATGAGCATAGGAAAAGCTCCTTCCAGAGTATTGAAGCATTTATCTTGGGCTTCTATTGGGGGCCAGGGTGGAAGGAAAGATTGCAAGACGGACCACAGGACTTAACTCCAGTCTTTTTATGCTCAAGCTACTCTCCATGTATCTATTTCTATCTATCAGTTTATTTCCTCACTCTGTATCTTTTCAGTACTTCATAGCTTCTTTTATTCATACTTTCCATTCTTTCATAATTTCTCCTTATACGTGGCCCATCATAGCCACCAATCAGCCACCATCTTTCATAATTTCTCTTTATACATGGCCCATCATAGCCACCAATCAATTTTGTTATTTCCTAATTCAATTCCTGAGGGTGGATTGCAACTCAGTTAATCTCTTCTTTCCAGGTGAAATCATAGGTTTCAATGGGTTCGTTGCTTTTGAGTCAGATAAATACTTGACCTTCAGTCTAGTCATCTGAAGCTCGGAGGTTGTCACAGGTGCAAGTTTAAGGGCTGTCCATGGAGTGAGAGCTGTGGGTGGTGGGGCCCACAGTAGGTTTGATCCTTGGATACAAAGTCCATATGTCCCTACAATCAGTTAGCTGACTGACCATTATTGAGGCTGTGCTGTCACACAAATATCACATACATCTTCTTTCCTTGGCTTCAGTTAAGGGTCAGTAATTTGGGGGTCACTTGAGAAGTTAAGAATGAGTAGGAACTGTGACTGGCAACAAGAAAATTTCTCTTTGACTCTGAATATAAGTTTTCTGAGGAGGAGGCTTATGTAACAACCATGTAATATCCTTATCCTTTGGTGTGAACAGCAGTGTGCTTCTTTCCAGGTCCATCAACATCACTTCTATTCTTCCATGGCACATGTTTTCACCACTGGTAAAATCTTTAAATTTTCCTTTGTGTTGTAAGTTTGTAGTTAAGAGTATATAGTAAAATGTTGGACCATATTTCAACAGAGCTTAACCATTGTAGGGATGTAATTTGTTGTTTTTTTTTTAATTTTTATTTATTTATTTTGAGACAGAGTCTTACTCTTTCACCCTGGGTACAGTGCCATGTCATCATAGCTCACAGAAACCTCAAGTTCTTGGGCTCAAGTGATCCTCTTGTCTCAGCCTCCTGAATAGTTGGGACTACAGGCACGCACCACAACACATCTAGTTTTTTTCTATTTTTAGTAGAGATGGGGTCTCATTTTGCTCAGGCTGGTCTTGAACTCCTGAGCACAGGCAATCTGCCTGCCTTGGCCTCCCAGAGTACTAAGATTACAGGTGTAAGCCACTGTGCCTGGCCCTGCTTTTGTTTAAGTTAATTATTATGGGCACAGAATAGTTGTATATCTTTATAGTGTACATGTGATGTTTTGATATATGCATACAATGTGAATTAATAAAATCAGGGTAATTTGGAGTATCTAGCACCTCAGGCATTTATCATTTCTTTGTGTTAGGAACATTCCAATTCTACTCTTTCAGTTATTTTAAAGTACTATAGTAGCCTAACTTATTGTTGATTATAGTCACTTTGTGGTGCTGTCAAATATTGTTCATTCTCGGCTTGGTGCCTGTAGCACAGTGGTTATGGTGCCAGCCACATACACCAAGGGTGGCAGGTTCAAACCTGGTCCGGGTCAGCTAAACAACAAAAAAATAGCCAGGCATTATGGTGGGCGCCTGTAGTCCCAGCTACTCAGGAGGCTGAGGCAAGAGAATTGCTTAAGCCCAAGAGTTCGAAGTTGCTGTGAGCTGTGATGCCATGGCACTCTACCAATGGCGACATAGTAAGACTCTTTCTCAAAACAAAACAAAACAAAAATGAAATAAATATTGCTCATTCTATCTGACTATCTAACTATATGTTTGCACCCGTTAACCATCTCCACTTTATTCCCCTCCCCCTGCTACCTTTCCCAATCTCTGGTAATCATCATTCTACTTCCAGTCTTCATGATATCAATTGTTTTTTAATATTTAGTACTCACATACTAGTGAGAACATATGAGATTTGTCCTTCTATACTTGGCTTATTTCACTTACCATAATGTTCCCCAGATCCATCCATGTTGTGCAAAAGAAGGGATTTCATTCTTTTTTTCTGACTACCTAGTATTCCATCATATATATGTACCACAATTTCTTTATCCATTCATCCATTAATGGACACAGGTTGATTCCAAATCTTGGCTACTATAAATAGTGCTGCAATAAACATGAGGTGCGGATATCTTTTCAATATACTGAATTTCCCTCCTTTGCATATAATACCCAGCAGTGGATTGCTGGATCATATGGTAGTTCTATTTTTAGTTTTTTTGAGGAACCTCCATACTGTTTTACATAGTGGTTGAACCTAATTTACAATCCCACCAACAGTGTACAAGGGTTCCTCTTTCTTCAGATCCTCACTGGCATTCATTATTGCCCATCTTTTTTTTTTTCAGACAGAGTCTCACTATGTTACCCTCAGTAGAGTGCTGTGACATCATAGCTCACAGCAACCTCAAACTCCTGGGCTTAGGTGATTTTCTTGCCTCAGCCTCCCAGTAGCTGGGGCTACAGGTGTCCACCACAATGCCCAGCTATTTTTTGTTGTTGTTGTTGCAGTTAGCCCTGGATGGGTTTGAACCCACCAGCCTATGTGTATGTGGCTGGTGCCATAACCATTGTGCTACAGGTGCCAAGCCTATTGCCCATCTTTTTATAAAAGGCATTTAATGAGGTTTAAATGATATCTCATTATAGTTTGGATTTGCATTTCTCTGATTACAAATAATGTTGAGCATTTTTTCTTATACCTGTTGGACTTTTGTATGTCTTCTTTTGAAAGACGTCTATTCAGATCTGTTGCCCATTTTAAAATCAGATTATTTGATTTCTTCCCATTGTGTTGTTGGAGTTCCTTATACATTCTAGTTGTAAATCTCTTCTCCAAGGGTAGTTTGCAAATATTTTTTCCCATTCTGTGGGTTGTCTCTTCACTTTGTTGATTGTTTCCTTTGCTGTGTGCAGAAGCATTTTAGCTTGATGTGATCTCATTTGTCCAATTTTGCTTTGTTTGCCTGTGTGTTGGGTGTATTATTCAAGAAATCCTTGCCCAGGCCCATGTCCTGAGGCATTTCTCCAATGCTTTCTTTATGTAGTTTCATAGTGTCAGGTCTCAGATTTAAGTCTTTAATTCATTTTAATTTGATTTTTGTATATGGCAAGAAATAAGGATCTAGTTTCATTCTTCAGCATATGAATATCCAATTTTCCAGCACCATTTATTGAAGAAGACAGTCCTTTCCCTACTGTATGTTCTTTGCACCTTTGTCAAAGAGAAATTCACTGTAGATGTGTGGATTTATTTCTGGTTTCTCTATTTTATTCTATTGGTCTACGTGTCTGTTTTTTGCCAGTACCATGCTGTTTTGCTTGCTACAGCTCTGTAGTATAATTTGAAGTTGAGTAATGTGATTCCTTTAGTTTTGTTCTTTTTGCTCAGGATAGCTCTGGCTATTAAGGGTCTTTTGTGCTTTCATGTAAATTTTAGGGTTATTTTTCCATTTCTGTGGAGAATGTCATTGGTATTTTGATGGGAATTTAGTGCCATCTGTAGATTGTGTCAAGTAGTATGGACATTTAAAAGATATTGATTCTTCCAATCCAAGAACATGGACTATCTTTCCATGTTTTTGTGTCCTCTTTAATTTCTCTTCTTTTCTTCTTCTTCTTTTTTTTAAAGACAGAGTCACTTTGTTACCCTTGGTAGAGTGTGGTGGCATCTTAGCTCACAGCAACCTCAAACTCTTGAACACAAGCAATCCTTTTGCCTCAGCCTGGGTGCTGAGACTACAGGTGCCCACCACAACACCTGGCTATTTTTAGAGATGGGATTTCACTCTTGCTCAGACTGGTCTGGAACTCCTGAGCTCAAGCAATCCACCTGCCTTGGCCTCCCAGAGTGCTAGGATTACAGGTGTAAGTCACCATGTGGCCTCCTCTTCTATTTCTTTCATCAATGTTTCATAGTTTTCATTATAGAGATTTTTCACTTTGGGGGGGTTAAGTTTATTCCTGGGTATTTTCTTTTATTTCTAGCTATTGTAAATGGGATTACTTTCTTAGTTTGTTTTTCAGATTGTTTACTATTAACATATAGAAATGCTACTGACTTTTGTATGTTGCTATTGTAACCTGAAACTCTACTGAATTTTTGGATCTGTTCTAATTGGGTTTTTCTGTGGAATCTTCAGGTTTCTCTAGATATAAGATCATATTGTCTACAAACAAGGTTAATTTGACTTCTTCCTTTCCAATTTGAACGTGCTTTATTTCTTTCCCTTGTCTGCTCTAGCTAGAACTTCCAGTACTATGTTGAATAACAATAGTTAAGGTGGGCATCCTTGTTCTAGATCTTGGAGGAAAGGTTTTCGGTTTTGCCCCATTCAGTATGAGACTAGCTGTGGGTCTGTCATATATAGCTTTTATTGTGTTGAGGTAAGTTCCTTCCATACCCAATGTTGTAAGAGTTTTCAACATGGGCTCGGTGCCTATGGCTCAAGTGGCTAAGGCGCTAGCCACATACACTTAAGGTGGCAGGTTCAAATCCAGCCCAGGCCCACCAAATAACAGTGACAGCTGCAACCAAAAAATAGCTGGGCATTGTGGCAGGTGCCTGTGGTCACAGCTACTTGGGAGGCTGAGGCAGGAGAATCGCTTGAGCCTAGGAGTTGGAGGTTGCTGTGAGCTGTGATTTCACAGCACTCTACCCAGGGGAATAGCTTGAGGCTCTGTCTCAAAAAAAGAAAAGAAAAGAGTTTTCAACATGAAAGGAGGTCTCGGGTCCTCCTGTTGGACAAACAGCTGCATCTTCTTGTGCAGTGCCAGCTGCATCCCTAAGGTACCATGGTGAAAGTGAATAAAACGGCTTTAACCATATTGGGCACCTGGTCACCAAGCTGATTTTAACTCTGGCAAAGTGGATATTGTTGCCATCAATGACCCCTTCATTGACCTCAACTACATGGTCTACATGTTCTAGTATAATTCCACCATGGCAAATTCCATGGCACAGTCAAGGCTGGAACAAAAAGTTTGTCATCAATGGAAATCCCATAACCATCTTCCAGGAGTGAGATCCCACCAAAATAAAATAGGGTGAGGCAGGCACTGACTATGTTGTGGAGTCGACTGGCATCTTTACCATCATGGAGAAGGTTGGGACTCACCTTCAGGGGGTTGCCAAAAGGGTCATCACCTCTGCCCCTTCTGCTGATGCCCCCATGTTTGTAACGGGTGTGAACTATGAGAAGTATGAAAACAGCTTCACCATTGTCAGCAATGCCTCCGGCACCACCAACTGCTGAGCCCCCTTGGGCAAGGTCATCTATGACAACTTCAGAATTGTGGTGGGACTCATAACCATAGTCCATGCCATCACTGCCACCCAGAACATCATCCCTGCTTTGACTGGTGCAGCTAAGGCTGTGGATAAAGTCATCCCTGAGCTGAATGGGAAGCTCACTGGAATGGCCTTCCATGTCCCCATTGCCAACATGTTGGTCGTGGACCTTACTTGTGGTCTGGAGAAGGCTACCAAATACGATGATATTAAGAAGGTGGTAAAGCAGGCATTGGAGGGCTCCCTCAAGGGCATCCTGGGCTACACCTGGCATCAGGCCATCTCCAACTTCAACAGTGACACCCATTTTTCCTTCTTTGATGCTGGGCCTGGCATTGCCCTCAACAACCACTTTGTGAAACTCATTGCCTGGTATGACAATGAATTTGGCTACAGCAACAGGTGGTGGACCTTATGGCCCACATGGACCACCCTTGGACCACCAGCCCCAGCCAGAGCATGAGAGGAAGAGAGAGGCCCTCAGTTGCTGAGGTGCCCCTGCCTACTCAGTCCCCCAGATCACCAAGAATCTCCCCTTGACACAGTTTCCACACCAGATCCCCTGAAGAATGGGAGGGCCCTAGGGAACCCCACCTTGTCATGTAACATCAATAAAGTTCCCTATACTCAACAAAGAAAACAAACAAACAAACAACAACAACAAAAAAAAACCATGAAGGAATGTTGAATTTTATTGAATTTTTTTGAGTATCAATTGAAATGATCATATGGTTTTTGTTTTACATTCTGTTGATATGATGTATTACATTGATTTATGTATGTTGATTCTTCTTTGCATCCTGGGGATGAATCCCACTTGATCATGATGGATAATCTTTTTAATATGCTGTTCAATTTTTTTTTTTCTTATTGCAGTTGTCATTTTTGTTTAGCAGGCCTGGATCAGATTTGAACCCACCAGCCTCAGGTATGTGGCTGGTGCCCTAACCACTGGGCTATGGGCACCGAGCTGTGCTGTTGAATTTGGCTTGCTTTTATTTTGTTGAGAAATTTTTTTTGCATCTATATTCATCAGAAATATTGGCCTACAAGATTTGGGTTTTTTTTTTGTTGTTGTTCTTGTGTTTTGTCTGGTTTTGGTATCATGGTGATACAGGCCTCACAGAACGAGAATAAGAGTATTCCTGCCTCCTTGATTTTTTGGACACTTTAAGTAACATTGGACTTAGTTCTTTGAATTAGTAGAATTCAGCAGTGAAGTCATTGAGTCCTGGACTTTTCTTTGATGGGAGACTTTTTATTACTGCTTTGGTCTCATTATATGTTATTAGTTTATTCAGGTTTTAAATTTCTTCCTGGTTTAATCTTTGTAAACTGTATATGTCTAGGAATTTATCCATTTCTTCTAGGTTTTACAATTTATTTGGGATATAGTTGCTCATACTAGTCTCTAATGATCCTTTGGATTTCTGAAGTATCATCTGTAATGTCTTATTTTTCACCTCTGATTTTGTTAACTTGGGTCTTCTCTCTTGTTTTCTTGGTCTGACTAAAGGTATATCAGTTGTTTTTATCTTAAAAAATATTCCTGTTTTGGCTCGGCGCCTATAGCT
>NW_003852548.1:590296-597016 GCF_000181295.1 Otolemur garnettii | reverse complement strand
ACAGCTCACAGCAGCCTCCAACTCCTGGGCTCAAGTGAGTCTCCTGCCTCCGCCTCCCAAGTACCTGGGACCACAGGCGCCCGCCACAACACCCGGCTATTTTTTTTGGTTGCAGCTATCATTGTTGTTTGGCGGGCCCGGGCTAGATTTGAACCCGCCACCTTAGGTGTATGTGGCTGGCGCCTTAGCCACTTGAGCCACAGGCGCCAAGCCTCTCAAACAGTTGTTGTAGGTATTTTTGATAAGTTTGTCTTTTAGCTTTCTACTCAATATACATAGTATAAGTGGTTTATGCACCACAGTTACAGAATATTCTGTATTTATGTACTTACTATTACCAGTGAGTTGTATACCTTCAGATGATTTCTTATTGTTCATTATGTCTTTTTCTTTCATACTGAAGAACATTTTAGCATTTTTTGTAGGACAGGTCTGGTGTTGATGAAGTCCCTCAGCTTTTTTCTTTTTATCCTTTTTGTCCAGGAAAGTATTTTCTTTCTTCTTCATGTTTGAAGGATATTTTTGTGAAATGTAATATTCTGGGGTTAAGGTTTTTTCCCCTTAGCACTTTGAATATGCCCTGCCCCTCTCTCCTGGCCTGTAGGTTTTCTATGGAGAAGTCTGCTACCAGATGCATTGGAACTCCTTTATATATATTTTTTTCTTTTTTTCTTGCTTCCCTTAAGACATTTTCATTATCAATGACCTCTGGAAGCTTAATTGCTAAGTACTTTGAGGTAGTCTTGTTTGGGTTAAATCTGCTTGTGTTCTATGACCCTCTTGTTCTTGAATATTAATATATTTCTCCAGGTTTAGAATGTTTTCTGTTATTATTTGAATAAATTTTCTACTTCAGTTTCTCTTTCTACCTCCTCCTTAAGGTCAATAATGCTCAGATTTGCTCATTTGAGGCTATTTCCTAGATCTTGTAGGCATGCTTCATTCTTTTTTATTCTTTTTCCTTTTTTTAAGTAGCCTGTATTTAAGCTCAGTAATTCTTTCTTCTGTTTCGTCAATTCTGCTATTGAGAGACTATGATGCATTTCTCAGTTTATCAATTGAATTCTTAGGCTCCAGAATTTCTGCTTGACTTTTTTGTATTATTTCAATCTCTTGGTTAAATTTCTCTGATGGGCTTCTGAATTCCTTCTTTGTGTGGTCTTGAAGTTCTTGAGCTTCATCAGGACAGCTATTTTTAATTCTTTGGGGATTATTCACTGGTGCCTCATTTAGTTCCTTTGGTGAGGTCATGTTTTCCTAGATGTTCATGATGCTTGTAGATATTTGTTAATGTCTGGGCATCAAGGAGTTGGGTATTTATTTTAACCTTCACAGTTTGGGCTTTGTTGAATTTGTCCTTCTTCAGGAGGCTTTCCAGATATTCAAAGGTGATTGAGTGCTGTAATCTAATTCTTTGGTCACTGCAGCTATATCAGCACTGGGGCTGCCCCAAGCTCAGTGATGCTGTGACGTTTGTAGACTTCTTTTGGTGAAGTTCAGTGAGACATGGGAGAATTTCCTGAATTAGCAGGCAAAGTCTCTCCCCTCACTCTCTGTGCTGGGCTGCTGGAGTTGGGGGAGGAGTGACATGGGCACTCCTTTGTGGCCACCGGTACCAGGTTATACCTGAAGCTAGCCTAGTCTCATCCAAACCCCATGGTGACTGTTGCCTGGATACCTCTGATGTTTATTCAAAACCCAAGGGCTCTTTAGTCAGCAGGCATTGCATCCTACCAGGACTGGGTCCTTCCCTTCAAGGCAGCATGTTTCCTTCTGGCCCAGGGTGGGTCCAGAAATGCCATCCAGGAACAAAGGCCTAGGGTCTTCAGGAGTCTACTTGGTACTTTATTACTACCAGGTACTGTGGCTGAGCTGGTACCCAGGTTGCAAGACAAAGTCCTCTGGGCTCTTCCCTTCCCTGTCCCCAAGTGGAAGAAGGCTCTCCTTTAGCCACATACCTATAGTTGGGGGAGGGGTGACATGGGCACTGGCTTGGCCATTGCTGGCATCACACAGGGTCATGTGCACCTTAAATCCACTGGTTCTGAGCCAGCACAGCTATAGGAATTGCCCAAGGACTACAGCATTTATGACCTGACTGCCTCATAAGTTTAGTTTTGGCCCCAGGCTGCATTTTGTCAGCCAGGGATGGGGCTAGCCAGAACTTGGATATGGGGGCAGAGGGTCTTCCTCTGGTGGAGTTGGTCTAAATGCTCCTCCTGCGGGCCCTGGCAGAATTCTTGCCCTGTGATGTGTTCCCCTGTGCCAAGGTGGCCCTGTATTTCAATGCAAAGCCCCACAATCACTTCACTCCCCCTCCCCCAGGCACACAGATTCTCTCTCTACCTGGTGAGCTGGTGCAACACTGCCAGGGAATGGGAGAAGGCTGGAATAGGCAATGCAAGACTTCTTTCCTGTCCTCTTCAGTGCCTCTTTCCTTGAGAAAATGTTAAAACCAGGTAGTGTGATCATCCATCTGATTTTTGGGTCTTCTGAAGGTGTTTGCTTGTGTGGATAGTTATTGAATTTGGTGTTCATGCAGAGGGACAATTGCTGGAGGTTTCTATTCGGCTGTCTTGCTCCCTCCCCCTCAGTAATTCAGGGTGGTTTCTTTCTGAGTAAGGAATCACCAAACTTTAGTTCTTGAATAGAATTTATTAACAAAATAATCGAGTACCTACTATGTGCCAGGTACTATTCTGGGCACTGGGGATATAAGAGTGAATTATACAGATAACCTCTTGCTGTCATGGACCTTTTATCCTAGTGGCATAAATGAATATGAAGAATGGCAGGTGGTGATAAGTGCTGCAGTAAATAATCTCCAATGATAACCATGGCTATCATCAATTCCTTCCCTCCTTGCACATGCATGCTACTCCTTCCACCAAATGATGGAGTCTATTTTCTCTTTCCTCTTTCAGGGCTGGCCTTTAGTTTTTCCTTGACCAAGGGTATGTTGCAGAAGTTTTGGCTTATCAGTTCTGGGACTGCCTTTTAAAAAGCCTGGCAATTTCCATTGTTTCTAAGGAAGAAGCCAGTTACTATGGAAGACACCCGACTACCCTAAGACCATTTTGCAGTGTGGAATTCCAAGCCAGCCATGTGTACAGTTCATCATTGAGGAGACCTGATGAACCCAGATAACAGCAAGAAGTGACACCCTACACATTAAATCCATCCCAACATTCTTCAGGCTCCAGAATGCCTGAAATTCTATCCCGCAAAATTGTGAGTGAATAAGGTGGTGGTTCTTTGAAGCCAGTAAGTTTGGGGATGGCTTGTGATATGGTTTGGATGTTTGTCTCCCTCCAAACCTCATGATGAAATTTGATCCTCAGTGTTGTGGGGCCTTGTGGGAGGTATTTGGGTCATGAGGGCAGATCCCTTATTAATAGCTTGGTACCCTCCCCATGATAGTGAGTCGGTTCTCACTTTATTACCTCGTGGGAGAGCTGGTTGTTTGAAGGAACCTGGTTCTACCTCCTCCCTCTCTTGCTCACTTTCTTACCGTGTGAACACACCTGCTCCCCCTTTGCCTTGCACCTTGATTGGAAGTTTCCTGAAGCCCTCACCAAAAGCAGATGCTGACACCATGTTTCTTGTACAGACTGCAGAACCATGAGCCAAATAAACCTTATTTCTTTAATAAATTATCCAGCCTCAGGTATTTACTTGATAACATGGCAAAATGGACGGAGACACCTTGTTATGCAACAATAGGTAACTAGGACAAATGCTCAGGAGAAAAATAAATCAGGGCAAACAGAGAAAGAGGCAAAGGTACTATCTCAGTGGGGATGGTCAGGGAGGGCCTCTCGGATAAGGAGACATTTGAGCTAAAACCCGAGGGCAGTCAGGGACCAGACTATTTTGTAATTTGCCATGAGTACATTCCAGGTGGAAGAAACAGTAAGTACTGACACTGAAAGGCAGGAAATGTTTGGCACATTCTGAGAATAGCACAGAAGCCAGTGTGGATAAAGCAGTCTCCTATAGGAGACCGGTAGGAAATTTGGGCAGAGGAGCGGCAGCACCACATCATCTGGGGGCATGATAAGGACTCTGAGTTTGACTCGGTAAGTTTTGAACAGAGGTGTGACATAATCTGATTTACATGTAAAAAGGCTTGCTTTGAAGTGGAAAACAAAATGCATGGAAGACAAGAATGGAATGCAATGCACTGCAACCAGTTAGAGTGCTATGCCAATAATTCAGGTAAGAAAGGATATTAGGTTGGACCAGAAAGGTAGCTGTAGAAATGATGAAAAGTAGCTGGATTTGGGGTGGTGCCTGTGGCTCAGTGGGTAGGGCGCCGGCTTCATATAACAAGGGTGGCGGGTTCAAACTCGGCCCCGGCCAAGCAGCAACAACAACAAAAAGAGCTGGGCATTGTGGTGGGCACCTGTAGTCCCAGCTACTTGGGAGGCTGAGGCAAGAGAATCACCTAAGCCCAGGAATTGGAGGTTGCTGTGAGCTGTGATGCTATGGCACTCTACTGAGGGCGATAAAGTGAGACTCTGTCTCTAAAAAAAAAAAAAAGTAGTTGGATTTTGGATTAATTTTAAAGATAGAGCCCATAAGAAGGACTGGTGGGTTGGATTGGGGTAGGAGGGAAAGAGTGGAATCAAAGCACCTGGCAGAATAACACTTCTATTTACTAAAATGAGTAAGAATGAGGGAGGAGCAAGTTTGGACACAAAAACTGAATTTGGTCCTGTGAGTGTTGTTTAGTTTGAGGTATCTATTAGAAAACTAATGTGGCTGAATATGCGAATCTGGGGTTCAAGAAAGTGATCATGGGCTCTTTTCTGTGGTGCCTAGGAGGCGTTCAGATACTTCAGGATGAAGCTGAGTATCTCCTTCCCAGCCACTGGCTGCCAGAAACTCATTGAAGTGGATAATGGACACAAACTTCGTACTTTCTATGAGAAGCGCATGGCCACAGAAGTTGCTGCTGACGTGGTGGGTGACGAATGGAAGGGTTATGTGGTCCAAATCAGTGGTGGAAACAACAAGCAAGGTTTCCGCATGAAGCAGGGTGTCTTGACCCATGGCCGGGTCTGCCTGCTGCTGAGTAAGGGCATTCCTGTTATAGACCAAGGGGAACTGGAGAAAGGAAGCGCAAATCTGTTCTGGGTTGCACTGTGGATGCCGATTTGAGTGTTCTCAAATTGGTTATTGTAAAAAAAGGAGAGAAGGATATCCCTGGACTGATTGACACTACGGTACCTTGGCGTCTGGGGCCTCTAGCAGAATCTGCAAACTTTTCAATCTGTCTAAAGAAGATGATGTTCGCCAATATGTTGTGAGAAATCCCTTAAACAAAAAAGGTAAGAAACTAGGACCAAAGCTCCCAAGGTTCAGCGTCTGGTAACTCCACGTGTCCTGCAACATAAACACCGGCAGATTGCTCCGAAGAAACAGCGTACTAAGAAAAATAAGGAAGAGGCTGCAGAATATGCTAAACTTTTGGCCAAGAGAATGAAGGAGGCCAAAGAAAAGCACCAGGGACAGATCGCCAAGAGACGCAGGCTGTCCTCTCTGAGAGCTTCCACTTCTAAGTCTGAATCCAGTCAAAAATAAGGATTTTTTTTTTTGAGTAACAAATTAATGAGATCCTATCTCCTCCCCCCCCAAAAAGAAAGAAAGAAAGAAAGAAAGAAAGAAAGAAAGAAAGAGAGAGAGAGAGAGAGAGAGAGAAAGTGGTCACGGTTAAAAATATTTACTTGAGAACTACTTATGATGGTAATTAAAATCATAATGTTTGATGAAATCAGTTAGGGATGAATGCAGCTCCAAACAAAAAAGAGGTCTGTAGAGGAGCCTTGGGGAATATGAGGGAGAGGCAACAACAAAAACCAATAATGGGCTGTTGGTTCCAGACAAGATAGAGCAAACTCATTCCATCCTATTCCTCCCATTTATTTTAAAAATATCTGGACAAAATTGGTAAAGCAACCAACAAAGACTCTGAAGTGTGGAGAAAAGAAGGCAGGATGATTGGGAATCTTGGTACTTAAACAACAGAAGCTGAGTACAGTGGCTCACACCTGTAATCCTAACACTCTGGGAGGCTGAGGCAGGTGGATTGCTTGAGGCCAGGAGTTTGAAACCAGCCTAAGCAAGAGCTAGACCCCACCTCTAAAAAAAAAGCCAGGTGTTGTGGTGGGTGCCTATAGTCCCAGTTACTTGGGAGGCTGAGCATGAGGATCTTTTGAGCCCAGAAGTTTGAGGATGTTGTGAGCTAGGCAGCTGCCATAGCCCTCCAGCCTGAAACAACACTTGAAAAAAAAAAAGAAAGAAAAGAAAAAGAAAGAAAGAAACATCCCAGTGGTGAGTTCCCTGTTTTGTTTTGTTTTGTTTGTTTTATCTCCTATATATCATCACTGCCAGCTCTGGAGAAGGCCACAGTCCAGAAATGTCAATAGGCACAGACAAAAAAATATGCCCCAAGAAAACCTACTCTCCTTTGCCAAGGTGGAAGCTCACCAGGGCAAAGACATTGTGATTATACCTGTGCTATTCCAGTTGAACACCACAAAGAAAGCCACATTTTCCTTCCTCTCAACTAGAAATTAGAAACAGGATTATTGAGAGGAAGGAGGTAAAGAAAGTGATTTTTAGGCTCGGCGCCTGTGGCTCAAGTGGCTAAGGCACCAGCCACATACACCTAAGGTGGCGGGTTCGAATCCCCAGCCCGGGCCCGCCAAACAACAA
>NW_003852548.1:585919-587128 GCF_000181295.1 Otolemur garnettii | reverse complement strand
TCTCAAAAAAAAAAAAAAAAAAAGAATTCAGCCTTCAACAAAAATCAGTGAGTGGACAGATATTCTGGATCTCTAACACGACATTACAAACACAATTGCGTACTTGCTACCTTACTGCACACCCCACTTCCTTGATTGAGCCTTTAAAAAAAATTCCAAGGTGATCTATTTCATTAAGTAGGTGACAATCTTAACATTTTACTGTGTTTTATGTTCACTCTGCTAAACAAAAGCCTTGAAATGGTATAAAACACTGCAACAATACATTCACTTCCTAATAAAACAACCTCTTTAATACCATGAAAATAATATGGCATAATTTTGCATTAAACTACTTAGCATGAACTTCTGCAACATAAAAGGACTAAACACAAGCATGAGAAGATATTTACAAACTATCTTTTAACTCCTGTAGGTCTCTCCTCCTTCTCCTGGAGAGGCATACCCCAATTCAGTTCACCTGCAGAGAACACAGCTACAGAGGAATGCCCCATTCCATAAACGTAATGTCACCAACAGCCTCAAGGACAGACATTTTGCATGAAACATGATAAGGTAACAAGATGCATCATTTTCCACTGACAAGAGTTTTTGGGGGTCTTCCCTACAATTAGGATATATTCTTTGCCCCTGAAGACTCATACTTCAAAAACAAAAGCATTAGAACAGGAATTAAGATTTTATACTGGGCAATTAAATAACTATGCAAAGGTGTCTTCCACAAACCTATTAAAACCTTGTGTTTTGCAAATAACTTACAGGCACATGTAAAATACAGTAAGAACACTGGGTCAGAGCTTCATCCGGTGAACTCATGTGACAATCCTTCACCGGAAGGAGAAAACTTCTTTCACACAGTCAAGGGATGAGGACCTGATCCAAAATGCATTTTGTTGAATTATTCATTCCAACAGATTGGAGTTGGGATGCAGCGTGCTGGCTACAGCATCATCAGGAACATTGCACAATTACTTTATGTCATTTGGGAATGATGGAAGGGAATGCTGGGAATGTTTAAAGGCCTTAGCAGGCCCTGAATAATTTTATAGAATAGTTAAATAAATATTGCTTATATATAAAAACTCATCTCATCCCAAGATGGGAGAGGGGGAAGGGCATTTGGAAATCTCTTAATGTAAAACAAAATAAAAGTACTGGTTAAGGGCATGATCCTATTATTAATCCACAAGTAAGAATTCAGCCTTCAGG
>NW_003852548.1:580541-585414 GCF_000181295.1 Otolemur garnettii | reverse complement strand
CATACTGAAAATATATCCTTAAAGAAATAAACACTCTATACAAATGTAGTATAGCATATAAATTTTTTTTTTTTTTTTTTTTTTTTTTAGCATATAAATTTTTAAAAGATGGTGTCATGGCATGAACCATTGCAAGTCTCTTAGAAATGTATGAACACAGGCCTGGCTAAATTGAAAATAGTCTTAAAAAACTAGTGAAAACTTCATGTGTATAAAATATTTCAATATGACATTTGACAGCATTCTTCACTTTTGGGTGCACCTGTGTGCTAATCCGACACGTTCTTTCTTCATAAATAGTAAAGCGTTCCTTCAGTGGTGTTTCTGCGCTTTGTCTTCACTCTCGTCACCAGGCTCAGTATGTCTGATACGCGTCGGGAATGGGGACCTGAATGGCAGCAGCTGGGAAGGCCTGAGGTATGTAGTCCGCATACCCCCCGTACATGGCAGCGGCCGCATTATTCTGTAGTGTGGCGATAGTGGCGGTGGCCGGAGCGGCAAATGGAACATAACTGGCCCCATAGATCCCGGTAGTGGGAATTCTCTGAACGAATGGAGCCACGGTGTATATTGGGGTTATCGGGCGGCCCTGGAAGGGTGGCGGCGTCGAGACAGCAGGAATAACGGCGGTGGCTGCAGTGGCAGCAGCGGCACTGGCTTGGTCTGGCTGCACAGCAACAGGGCTGATAACCTGCTCCATCGTGTGAATTTTGCCATCTTCAATCATTTTAGGTGCTGGAGCTGCTTGGTACATGGGATACTGGGCCCCGATGGCAGGGATGACCACTGTACCAGGTTTCATGGCAACTGGATTAACGGCAGAGATTTCCAAATTCGGCACAAGTTCATATCCTTGTTCTTGCTGGTTTCCTTTTTCTTCATGATATCGGCTATACACGCCACGGCCAGCAGAATATCCCCCGAAGTAGGAACCCCTGGGCCCCGGGGCTCTGTTGCCAGCTGCACCTCGCCCTCGGCCTCTTACGCTGCCTGCTTTCACGAAGTAGTCCTGGTTGGGCCCGATGAGCACGTTGCAGGGGTAGCTGTAGTAGGTCAGCGTGTAGGGGTCATAGGAGTACACGTAGCTGGGCAGCTGCGCCACCGCCTCAGCCCCGCCGCAGCCCTTGGTTGCCTTCTGGTAGCGCAAGTACTGCTCCTTGTCCACGGGCTTGGCCAGCGTGACCTCCAGGCACGAGCCCTCCAGCTCGGTGCCGTTGAGGCTGTTCATGGCGTGCACAGCGTCCTCGCGGCTGGTGAAGTGCACGAAGGCGTAGTCACGGATCTTCTTGACACGCTCCACGCAGCCCGGGTTAAACTGGCCAAAGCTCGTCTTTATGGTGTCCTCGGTGGTCTCAATCATGAGGTTGCGCACGTAGAGGACCTTGACGGTCTCCATCACATCCTCGTCCACATCGATTTCGGGCTCGGCCCAGTCCACGGCAATGTGGTGGCCCCACAGCTGGGTGCCGCGGGGCAAGAGCTTGCGGCGCGCCATGGCGGCCGCGCGGTGGCTTTCGTACTCCACGAAGGCAAAGCCGCGGTTCTTCTTCTTGTCGGCCGCGCTGGCATACACGATCACGTCCAGCACGCCCTCAGTGACCTTGGTGATCTCCTCCAGGATCTCCTCCCGCTTCTTCAACTTGGGGATGCCGCCGAGGAAGAGGCGACAGTTGTCCACGCTGCAGCATACGCCGAGCAGGCGGCCCGGGCGGATCTCGTAATCGTTGAGCTCGCGCACGGCGCGCTTGGCATCCTGCTTGTGGCAGTACATGACGAAGGCGTAGCCGCGGTTCTTGCCGTCGAAGTCCATCATGAGGCGCAGCTCATAGATTCGGCCCACCATCTCGAACACCGGCACCAGCTCATCCTCATACACGTCGCGCGGGATCTTGCCCACGAAGACTTCGCATCCGCGCTCCGGGTGGGGGCCGTCCCAGCCCGGCGGCGGGCCGCCATACTTGCGCTGCCCATTCTCCTGCACTAAGCTGTAGCCAGTGCGCTCCGTCAGCGCCAGCAGCGCCTCCTCGTTGGGTGCGTCCGCCATGCCCTCCGGCACCTTGGCCGAGGACATAGCGGCTGAGTCGCTGCTCATGGCTACAGTGGAATCCTCTGCGGTCATAATGTCAAAGGCATCCACGGCTGGGGGCAATTGGGCGGTGCCTGTGGCTCAAAGGAGTAGGGCGCCGGCCCCATATGCCGAAGGTGGCGGGTTCAAACCCAGCCCCTGCCAAAATAAATAAATAAATAAATAAACTGAAAAAATAAATACCAATTTGATCTGTCTGGTCCTTTGTGAGGCGCAAAACGAGAGGATCCAGGCAAATTCGGGCAGCTTGCTGTGGCTTCTCTAGAGTTCAGTTTTCAGAGTGCCCTTTGAGGGAAATCCTTACGTGGATGGGTCCCATCTTATTTTCAGTCTCCTCCCGTTACAGAAGCTTCGGTTCTGTGACTAAGGGCAATTGACTTCACAGCTCTAGGGTCTCAGGGAGAAGTTTGTTTGTGGCGATGAAATAGTTATGTGTCCTGATTTGTGGCAGTGGTGGCGATTATATAAATCTATACTATACACTCTCTTCTCAAAATAGATACATGTAAAGACTGGTAAAATCCAAGTAAGATGTAGTTTTATTAAGAGTATTGTACCAGGCGGCTCCTGTGGCTCAAAGGAGTAGAATGCTGGCCCCACATGCCAGAGGTGGCGGGTTTAAACCCAGCCCAGGCCAAAAACTGCAAAAAAAAAAAAAAAAAGTATTGTACTAACGTCAGTTTCCTGGTTTTGCTAATATGGATATGTCAGAAGCTATCTTTATGGGAAAGCTGGGTAAAGGGTATGTGGGACCCCTTTGTGGTATTTTTTGCAACTTTTTATGAGTCATAAATTATTTCAAAATAAAAAGTTAAATTAAAACAAATTAGGGGCTCGACACCTGTGGCTCAAGTGGCTAAGATGCCAGCCACATACACCTAAGGTGGCGGGTTCGAATCCAGCTCTGTCGCCAAACAACAATGATGGCTGCAACCAAAAAATAGCCAGGCATTGTAGCGGGCACCTGTAGTCCCAGCTACTTGGGAAGCTGAGGCAGGAGACTCCCTTGAGCCCAGGAGTTGGAGGTTGCTGTGAGCTGTGATGCCACAGCACTCTACCCAGGGGGGATAGCTTGAGGCTCCATCTCAAAAAAAAAACAACAAACTAGGAATAATCAAGGAGGCTCGGCGCCTGTGGCTCAAGTGGCTAGGGCGCCAGCCACATAGACCTAAGGTGGTGGGTTCGAATCGAGCCCAGACCTGCCAAACAACAATGATGGCTGCAACCAAAAAAAAAATGGCCAGACATTGTGGCCACCGCCTGTGATCCCAGCAACTTGGGAGGTGGAAGCAGGAAACTCGCTTGAACCCAGGAGTTGGAGGTTGCTGTGCGCTATGCCACGGCACTCTACCCAGGGGACGGTTTGAGGCTCTGTCTCAAAAAAAAAAAAAAAGGAATAATCAAGGAAGTAAAAGAGGCCAGAGGTCAAGGGAAGAAAAGTCTTTTATGTAGACTGAAGTGGCCACAGGATTTGGTTACATGGATGTTGTTAGAGACTTAGAGAAGAGCAGTTTGGGGGTAGAAAGAAAGACAAAAGCATGACTGGAGTGTGTTCGAGAGAGTCTGGAAGGAGAAGAGGTGGGAACAATGACTATAACATGGAAACTGGTTCATTGTATAAAAACAAAACAGAAACCACAATTTCCATTTCATATTTTTCCCATGTTATATAAGATACATGTTAAATTGTAAATCACTATTAAATTGTGGCAAAAACACTTGTTTGTTTAACCTTATAAGTAGGCTCTGGTTATGAAATATATGATACTTTCCAGCCTTGTTGTGTAGTTCTGTTTTTAAAAATACAATTATGTCACTCTGAGGGCCTCTGGGGGATAAATTATACTGGTTGTTAACAACCAGGGCAGCAAGGGACTGTGTTTGAAGATGAGATGGAAAAATAATGCAGCAGGTTAATTAATAATGTGACACATCTGGATGTTTTCAGCTCTCAGACTGTGGTAATGATCCTATCTCCTTGACTACCAGCAGTTATTTGTGCTTGTTGTCAAAAACAAAAACAGAGGCCTGCAGAAGCTTAATGCGGAAGTGGTAAATAGAAACAATGTAAACTAATCATATATACCTTTATATTAATCTGAAATTAAAAATTAAACAAAGAAATAAAAAGAAAATGGTCTTTTCTCTGCAAAAACAAAAAATTTCCCACTAAAATGCCTTTCCCCTAATCACAATAGTGCACTTTTTTATAAACAGATAAACAATATAAGTTAAAGATGAAGCCCTTGCATGTGTCAAAATTAAGAGATTTATGTAGCCTTTTCAGAGGAAGAATTAACTGAGATTCCAACTATAGCATCTATCTTGAAAGAGAAAAGTCAAGCTCAAAAATCCATAATCAAATAATCAGGTTCAACACTCACTATGATCTCATCTAATCAAGATCTTCAGACAACTTCACCACATTGTAATAAATCGAGCTAACAAATACCTAAAGTTCCGTTCTTAAAGAATAAGAGGTCAATACCAATTTACATAGGTGTAGCAGTTCTGTTCTTTTATATTGCATCACTAATAAGCGTATTTACTTCTTTGCTGATGAATTAATTTATGTATTCAACAGCTTTTGAGTATACCCACTATGCTAGACCCTGAGGATATAAGAATGGACAAGGTATGGTCCTCCACAGAGCTTGTGGTCTAGAGGGGAAAGGAAACAGAAAATTAGAAGACGATGTAGGCTCGGCGCCTATAGCTCAACCGGCTAAGGCGCCAGCCACGTACACCTAAGGTGGCGGGTTCGAATCCCCAGCCTGGACCCGCCAA
>NW_003852548.1:578425-579587 GCF_000181295.1 Otolemur garnettii | reverse complement strand
AACTCCTGGGCTCAAGCGAGTCTCCTGCCTTTGCCTCCCAAGTAGCTGGGACCACAGGCGCCCGCCACAACGCCTGGCTATTTTTTGGTTGCAGCCGTCCTTGTTGTTTGGCGGGCCCGGGCTGGATTCGAACCTGCCAGCTCAGGTGTACGTGGCTGGTGCCTTAGCCTCTTGAGCCACAGGCGCCAAGCCCACATAACTTTCAAAAGAGCAAAAATGGAAACTGAAAGGTCTTGTCAGGCCTAGGTCTTGAGCTGGCACAAGATCATTTCCATCTCATTTTATTGGTCAAAGCAAGTTAGACAACCAGACAAGATTCAAACAAGAGGAAGAGGCTCCTCTTGATAGGAAGAGTGGTAAAGTCACATTGAAAAAGTCATTTCCAGATGGAAGGGATTGTTCTGGCAATCTTTGGAAGCAGTCTACCACAACACTGCAATGTTTTAGCAAGGAAAAAGAAGGCTGCTGCTCTTACCTGGGTGAGAAGTTGGGTGTCCTGAATCCAAACCTGATTGACAACCAGAATTACCTGGGGAATGTATTATTAAAAATACAGATTCCCACAACCTATCACAGACCTATTCAATCTGAATCCCTAGAAATGAGGCCTGAATATATATATATTTTTAATGCTTTTTTTTTCAATGACTATGTTGAATGTCTACCCTGTGCTAGGCACCATGTTGTGCTTTGGGGATAAGGTAGTGAATGAGATAGACAAGATTCCTTCCTGTTTCCTACTGGAGTCAGGAAGGGAGGTAGGGGAGATGGACAAAGTACAAATGAAAACCTAAAGAAAAGACTGAATATCTTTTGAGTTTTTTTTTTTTTTTTTACCAAAATCATCCTTTTCAAAAAGAAACAAAATTAAATACTGTGAAATCATAATAAATACTCAAGAAAACAGGTAGAGATGGAGAGAATGGACACAGGTAAAGGTTATTTATTATTTATTACTTGCAATAGCACTAGATTCGTTAAGAACGAATTTTATTGGGGCATAATTTAGGGATAATGAACAGCACCCATTTAAAGTGTACAAACCAGTGAATTTTGACATTTGTCATAGCCCCTTACTTACATCTCTAAACCCAAGTAGCCAGCAATTTGCTTTCTATCACTATAGATTAGCTTGCAATATTCAAAATTCCTTTTTTTTTTT
>NW_003852548.1:574803-578303 GCF_000181295.1 Otolemur garnettii | reverse complement strand
CCTGCCACAACGCCCGGCTATTTTTTTGGTTGCAGCCATGATTGTTGTTTGGTGGGCCCAGGCTCAATTCGAACCCACCACCTTAGGTGTATGTTGCTGGCACCTTAGCCACTTGAGCCACAGGTGCCGAGCCAGAATTCCTTTTTTTATTTTATTTTATTTTATTTTATTTTATTGAATGGTAACTATGTACAAGGATTCCTTTTTTAAATTATTTACTTACTTTATTGATGCATAATAGATACACATAGTTTTAGGGTACATGTGATAAATTAATATATCAAAATAACTTGAATAGCTCATATTAGTGTACTTCGGATATCTGTCATCTTAAATTTAGAATTTTATCCAAGTGGAATCAGAGAGCATGTAACAGCAAGAGATCTCTAAACAAACTAACTTAACAAGAATAGTGGTGTGGTATTTTGTGCTACATTTATTCAATAAAATACTATGCAGTTGGGGATGTGGAATTTTTTATGTCCTAATCATTTCCTAAGAATATGGTTCAGTGGAAAAAGCAGGGGAAAAAAGAAAAACATGTCCACATATTTTCTTACCTGTACATAGACAATCTCTTAAAGAAGCTAGCAACATAGATTGTCTCATGGGAGACAAGGGGTGGGAAGGTTTTCAAAGTAAACCTGTTTGTTCCTTTTGAATTTTGTACCACTTGAGTTTATCACTGTCTTAGTCCATTTGTTCTACTATAACCAAATACCTGAGACTGAGTAATTTATGAGGAAGAAATATTTATTTCTTATAGTTCTGGAAGCTGAGAAGTTCTGTAGGCCCTGGCATTGCCATCTGATGAGGGTTGCTTTCTGCTTTCAATGTGGCACCTTATTGCCATGGCCTCACATGGTAGAAAACAGAAAGGCAACAAGAGTGGTTTCTTCAACCTTGTGCCCACTTAATCACCTCTCAAAGGCCACACCTCTTAATACTGTTGCATCATGGATTAAGTTTCCATATGAATTTTGGAAAGAGCACAAATATTCAAATCATACCAATCACCTATTCAAAGAACAACAAAACTTAAAGTTTTTTAAATCATAATAAAAAGAATGAGAAATTTCCTCCAACCTTGGTAGATGAAAGACTTTGTAATGTCAAATAAAGGACCACAGGCTTCAAATATTATAATTCAAACTTGATTAAAATTATAGTTGAAACCACAATCTACAACTTAACAAAGTGATCCCGAAATTCATGTGGAAAAAAAGTAGCCAGGGAACTATGGAAAAAAAGAAAGAAGAGCAATGATAGAGGAACCAGAATGATCAGATATTAAAACATAAAGCCTTGGCTCCGTGCCTGTGGCTCAAGTGGCTAAGGCGCCAGCCACGTACACCCAAGGTGGCGGGTTTGAATCCAGCCCGGGCCCGCCAAACAACAATGACGGCTGCAACCAAAAAATAGCCAGGCGTTGTGGCGGGCGCCTGTGGTCCCAGCTACTTGGGAGGCTGAGGCAGGAGACTTGCTTGAGCCCAGGAGTTGGAGGTTCCTGTGAGCTGAGCTGCCACAGCACTCTACCCAGGGGGACAGCTTGAGGCTCCTGTCTCCAAAAAAAAAAAAAAAAAAACCAAAACCATAAAGCCTTAAGAGTGGAACTGGCATATGAGTAGACAGACCAATGGAATAAAAGAGAAAACCCAGGAACTGAAATTGCTGCATAATAACTGAACCAGTAGAATAAAAGATAGACTCAGTGGGGTACCAAGAGAGTAGGAGGGACAGTAGGAATGGCTCACCTTAGGCATAGGCAATAAGAAGGCTCACTACTACAGGGAATTTTGAAGAGATAAGACAGCTGACCAAATCGGTCTGCTTTTATCATCACTGGGCATCAGTGTTTACAAACAAGGTCAATGATAAAATTCACCCCCTTACTCCAGCTGCTGGAGGGACTGCTCCATCTCTTTTCTTTGGAATACTACTGAATAGAATAATACTTTATTTGGGACAACTGGATAGTGACAAAAATAAATAAAATTCAAATAGAGACAAAGGCTTTATACAGCCAATGTTCATCAAGCAGCACCTCAAAATTAGGCAACTCCCTGTGCCAAAGCAGAACTGGAATTGTCACAAGTAAGGAGAAGAGAGGAGTACATAACTTCGGTCTTATTTCAGGTTGCAGTTTTCTTTATCTGTAATCATTGTGAAACTCACAGCTGGGATGGGTGGAATAGATCTGATCTTTCACCTCTCTCGGCATGGACAGTGTAAGAAACATTCTCATTTTGACAGTGGTATATGTGTGTATGCACGTGTGTGTGTGTGAGAGAGAGAGAGACAGAGAGAGAGAGAGAGATGAGGGAGTGAGACAGAGGGAGAAGGAGGGATAGAGCAAGGGAAAGGAAGAAAGAGGAAAGGGAGAGAGAAAGAAAATTTATAATTAAATCAAGGAATAAATGTTCTCTACTTGCTACCTTTTGGTCCAGTTGGAGTCATGAGCCCACCTCTGGACCAATAATAGTTTCCGAGAGAAATGCTGGGTTGATTGGTTTAAAGTGTGGGATTTTGCATCTGTCCCTGGTAAGGGCAATAGGATCACAACATCTGTCCCCGAGTTCTCAGGACCCACCCCTCAGGTAAAGTGGGCATTACCTTCACCCAAATCATAAGGACAGAACAAATGGCCAATTGAGGTTCCTTCAAGAAGTTGGATATGGGATGGAGGCTGGGTAAGTAACAGCGTAGAACCTCCATAGTTGACCACCTGCCTACATTGACCACTTCCTTAAGTTGACCTAATTTTCATAGACTCGACATGTACCACATGTATGTTATCAGTATGGCAGGCCTAGTTCCTTATGTTGACCATCTCCATATGTTAACCAGTTTATTACAGTCCCTTCGGTGGTCAACTTACAGAGGTTCTACTGCATATACTTACTCCAAAGTGAGGTGCACATGTAGAAATCTTATTATCATGAACAGTTAAAGTACCTTTACAGTTTTAAGTAATCATTGGGGCCACAGATGGCAAAATAGCACAGTGTTTGAGCATGAGCTCTGAAGTCAGACTGTCAGAGTTTGAGTGTCAAGAACCTTGTGACCACAGGCAAGTCAATGTCCCTGCACTCCACTTTCCTCCTATGTAAAATGGGGATGCTGCTGCTGCTGCTGCTGGCATGGTATGCTACTGATTTCATAGGAATATCATGAGGATTAAATGAAACAATGTAGGCTAAAGCAGAGTCCTCAGTAAGTGCTCAAAATCACTATTAAGTCATTGACCAGGGATTAAAATGTTTTGTGATATTGAATTTGATTCATAATTGCTCTTATTTTATTAGGATTTGATAGAATTTCTTGAGGTGGTTTACACAGATTCACCCTACTAGCATCTGTTTTCCCCAGCCATGTAGCATGGATACATGTCAATGCAAACAATTTATCACCATCACCAGACTCTGATGGCACAACCAAGAAGTTCACTTGGCAATGCAAGGCCTGATCTGGCTGGCCCTGCTCCCTCAAAGTGTCAGCTC
>NW_003852548.1:570096-571417 GCF_000181295.1 Otolemur garnettii | reverse complement strand
CTGCCTCTGCCTCCCAAGTAGCTGGGACCACAGGCGCCCGCCACAACGCCTGGCTATTTTTTGGTTGCAGCCGTCATTGTTGTTTGGCGGGCCCAGGCTGGAATTGAACCCGCCACCTTGGGTGTACGTGGCTGGCGCCTTAGCCACTTGAACCACAGGCGCCGAGCTGAAAATATATTTTCATGTTAGGAATCTGACAAAGGGTTGAAAAGTGGAATCTACAGAGAACTCAAATTAATCAACAAAAAAAGAGCAAATAATCCCATCTTTCACTGGGCAAGAGACATGAGCAGACCCTACTTTGAGGATGACGAGGACTGGCTAACAAACATACGAAAAATGCTCACCATCCCTAATGATCAGAGAAATGCAAGTCAAAACCACCCTGAAGTATCACCTAACCCCAGTGAGAATGGCCCATATGACAGTCTCAAAGCTGCAGATGCTGGAGTGGATGGATGCAGAGAGAAGGGAAGGAAGTATGGAGAATCCTCATAGAACTCAAATTAGATCTCCCATTTGATCCTGCAATCCACTACTAGGCATCTACCCAGAAGGAAAAAAAAAATTATTTTATTTTTATTTATTTATTTATTTATTTGCAGTTTTTGACCAGGGCTGGGCATGAACCCACCACCTCTGGCATATGGAGGTGGCGCCCTGCCCTTGAGCCACAGGTGCCACCAAATAATTTTATCATAAGGACATTTGCACTAGATTGTTTATTGCAGCTCAATTTACAATTGCCAGAATGAGGAAACAACCTAAATGGACCAATCTATGAATGGATTAACAAACTGTGGTATATGTATACCATGGAATACTATTCAGCCACTAAATAGATGGAGACTTTACGTCTTTTGTATTAACCTGGATGGAGTTGAAATACATTATTCTTAGTAAAGTATCACAATAATGGAGAAGCAGGAATCCAATGTACTTAATACTAATATGAAGTAAATAGACAATCTAATACATGCACACGTAAGAGAAAAACAAATCACTACAAGGTGAGGGGCGGGAGAATGAGAGTGGGGGCTGAGGGGAGAATGGAGAGGAACTGGTGTGCTGCCACTTAATGGGCACAATGTCAGTGTGTATGGCACACATCTTGGGGGGCAGGACACAAATGTAAGAGGGACTCTACCTAACAAATGTCAGCATTGTAACCTAATTCTTTGTACCTTCAAATTAACCTGAAGCAATAAAAAAGAAAGAAAGAAAGAAAGGAAAGAAAACGGCATATCTCTAAAAAAATAGAACGGGGTAGACTGGGGTGTGTTGACTTATGTATGTAACCCAGCACTTTGAAAGGCCAAGG
>NW_003852548.1:564864-569034 GCF_000181295.1 Otolemur garnettii | reverse complement strand
AAAAAAAAAAAATTCCCAAACATGATAACAATACTGTAAGGAAAAAATTTAAGTAGTTGAAAATCTTGTTCCATGGATGAGAAGGGCTATTGTACTTCGTTTTATATGGAATCAGAAAAACCTCGAATAGCCAAGACATTACTCAGAAATAAAAACAAAGCAGGAGGAATCACGCTACCAGACCTCAGACTATACTATAAATCAATAGTGATTAAAACAGCACGGTACTATCACAAAAACAGAGAGGTAGATGTATGGAACAGAATAGAGAGCCAAGAGATGAGCCCAGCTACTTATCGTTAACTGATCTTTAACAAGCCAATTAAAAACATTCAGTGGGGAAAAGATTCCCTATTTAACAAATGGTGCTGGGCAAACTGGCTGGTGACCTGTAGGCTGAAACTGGACCCACACCTTTCACCATTAACTAAGATAGACTCTTACTGGATTAAGGATTTAAACTTAAGACATGAAACTATAAAAATACTAGAAGAAAGTGCAGAGAAAACTCTTGAAGAAATCGGCCTGGGCAAATATTTTATGAGGAGGACTCCCGGTCAATTGAAGCAGCATCAGAAATACACTACTGGGAAAAAAAAAAAAAAGAAATACACTACTGGGGCCGGTGCCCTACTCCTTTGAGCCACAGGCACCGCCTGAAAAATTAAAAGTGTAAATGTAAAAAAAAACAATACTGATCAAACTAAAAAGCTTCTGCACAGCCAAGAATACAGTAATCAAAGCAAGCAGACAGCCCTCAGAATGGGAGAAGATATTTGCAGGTTATGTCTCTGACAAAGGTTTAATAACCAGAATCTACAGAGAACTCAAACGTATGAGCAAGAAAACAAGAAGTGATCCCATCTCAGGGTGGGCAAGGGACTTGAAGAGAAACTTCTCTGAAGAAGACAGGTGCATGGCCTACAGACATATGAAAAAATGCTCACCATCCTTAATCATCAGAGAAATGCAAATCAAAACTACTTTGAGACATCATCTAAGTCCAGTAAGATTAGCCCATATCACAAAATCCCAAAACCAGAGATGTCAGCATGGATGTGGAGAAAAGGGAACACTTCTACACTGCTGGTGGGAATGCAAACTAATACATTTCTTTTGGAAAGATGTTTGGAGAACACTTAGAGAACTAAAAATAGACCTGCCATTCGATCCTACAATTCCTCCACTAGGTATATATCCAGAAGACCAAAAATCACATTATAACAAAGATATTTGTACCAGAATGTTTATTTCAGCCCAATTCATAATTGCTAAGTCATGGAAGAAGCCCAGTGCCCATCGACCCACAAATGGATCAATAAATTGTGGTATATGTACACCGCGAAATATTATGCAGCCTTAAAGAAAGATGGAGAGTTTACGTCCTTCATGTTTACATGGATGGAGCTGGAACATATTCTTCTTAGCAAAGTATCTCAATAATGGAAGAAAAAGTCTCCAATGTACCCAGCCGTACTATGAAACTAATTTATAGCTTTCATATGAAAGCTATAACCCAATTATAGCCCAAGAATATGGGGAAAGGGGAAAGGGAGGGGAGGGGAGAGTGGAGGGGGAAGGATCGTGGAGGGAGAGTAGTTGGTGGGACCACACCTATGGTGCATCTTAGAAGGGTACATGTGAAACTTACTAAATGTAGAATATAAATGTGTATATATATATTTATATATGTATATATAAATATAACACAATAACTAAGAAAATGCCATGAAGGCTATGTTAACGAGTTTGATGAAAATATTTCAAATTGTATATAAAACCAGCACATTGTGCCCCATGACTGCATTAATGTACACAGCTATGATTTAACAAAAAAAAAGAAAGAAAGAAAAGAAAGGGAAATAGGCCCATAGAAGCATTAATGACCATAGCCAGCAGGTGGCAGCAGGGGTTCGTGCCAGGAGAATTCACTAACTCCGAAAGGCCCTAGCTAGGCTGCTGTAACTTTGGCCTTTGGGCCTAGGAACCAGCATCTGAGGGCGGTTGGTAGAGGGTATGGTATGTTTCTCAGCAGCAAAAGAAACAGTGATAGGTCTTCCAGAAGCTCAGTATTAGAGTCTAGTGTCTAAAACGAAGAGCCCAGAGTTAGGGTTGATTGGCAGGGAGCAGGGATGTATTCAAGACTAAAAAGGGAAAGATAAGGCAGCACCTGTGGCTCAAAGGAGTAGGGCGCCGGCCCCATATGCCGGAAGTGGCAGGTTCAAACCCAGCCCGGGCCAAAAACTGCAAAAATGAAAAAACAAACAAATAAACCAAAAATAAAGTATTAAAAAAAGAGAAGGAAGCATAGTGAAGAAGTGAAACCATCCCCAAGGCAAGGAGGAAGGCACAAGAGAAAGAGCAGGAAGGTCACTCCCTGAGTAAAGATGACAGAGCAGAGTAGGAAGTAGGTCAGAAAGGGTGGGGGTTATGTCTTTTTGTGTGAGCTGGTGGTGGCACTGATTTTAGAAGGCTCTGAGAATAAGTGAAAGTAACCCAAATATTCATGGATGGATGAATGGATGCACAAACTGTAGTGTACACATACAAAGGAATATTGTATTCAGCTTTAAAAGGGAGGAAAGTCTGACGCCTACTACTACATGAATGAGCCTTGAGGACATTATACTAAGCCTGTGGCTCAGTGAGTAGGGCACTGACTCCATATACCGAGGGTGGTGGGTTCAAACCCGGCCCCAGCCAAAACAGCAACAACAACAACAACAAAAATTGAATTAAGCCAGACACAAAAGGATGAATACTCTGTGATTCCACTTATGTGATGTGCCTAGAGTAGCCAAATTCATAGAGACAGAAAGTAACAGTTGGTTTCCAAGGGCTGTGGGAAGGGAGGGAGTCAGTGTTTAACAGATAATAGAGTTTGATTTCTGCAAGATGAAAAAGTACAACAGCTCAGTTGCACAACAATGTGAATATACTTAACACTAGTGAACTGTACACTTAGAAATGGTTAAGATAATAAATTTTATATTAAGTGTACTTTACGGCTCGGCACCTGTGGCTCAAGTGGCTAAGGCGCCAGCCACGTACACCTAAGATGGCGGGTTCGAATCCAGCCCGGGCCCTCCAAACAACAGTGACGGCTGCAACCAAAAAATAGCTAGGCGTTGTGGTGGGCGCCTGTGGTCCCAGCTGCTTGGGAGGCAGAGGCAGGAGACTCGCTTGAGCCCAGGAGTTGGAGGTTGCTGTAAGCTGTGATGCCACGGCACTCTACCCAGGGGGACAGCTTGAGGCTCCTGTCTCAAAAAACAAAAAGTGTACTTTACCATGATATAAAAGGATAAGGTTCCTCACCCCTCTTTTCCTTAAGGAGTTATTGGCTATTTCAGGCAAGGTGGTGGAACAGGATGTGACAAGTTAGTACAATAAATAATAATACCTCACATTTAAGTGGCAGATAGCAATTTCCACAGTTCTATTGTTGAAATACCTTACCTTGTTAGATTCTTTTAGCAATTAGTATGGAGTGGGCTGGGTGTCTGTGTTAAAAGTAAGTGGGTGGGCTCCATAAGGGTAAGTAGAAAAGTAAGGGTGATTAGGTTAACAGGAGCAGAGGGACAAAGGCTAAAATTGTGTTTCAGAAGAAATGGACAAGAAGGAATCCAGCCAGTTCATGCTCTACCTGATTCCTCTGGTAGCCTCAGATGTGATAGGAGGTAGCCATAGTCTTGTGTATTCCAAAGTTTTCTACTGTTCCTAGGCCCCATTATTGTTTTTTTTTTTTTTTTTGAGACAGAGTCTTACTCTATCACCCTACATAGAGTGCCATGGCATCATAGCTCACAGCAACCTCGAACTCTTGGGTTTGAGCAATCCTCTTGCCTCAGCTTTCCAAGTAGCTAGAACCATAGGCATGCACCACCACACCCACCTGGTTTTTCTATTTTTATTAGAGATGGGGTCTCGCTTTTGTTCAGGCTGGTCTCGAACTCCTTAGCTCAAGGAATCCTCCCACCTCAGCCTCCCAGAGTGCTAGGATTACAGGCATAAGCCACTGCACCTATCCTCTAGGCCCCACTTTTCATAAGCTCTGTTCCAAGAATCAGTATTGCTTCATAGTTAAAGGTGCCTGTGTTCCAAGTTTGGCCTTGCTCCTTCCCGATTACGTGATCTTGGGCAGGTTACTCATCTCTCTTTTTTTTTTTTTTT
>NW_003852548.1:561552-564124 GCF_000181295.1 Otolemur garnettii | reverse complement strand
CGTGGCTGGCGCCTTAGCTGGTTGAGCTATAGGCGCCGAGCCACTAAAACTTCTTGACTTCAATAATTTAGAAGAAAACAGTTGATTGGAGTACAGACTGTTCCACAAAGCTTTTCAGAGATCAGATGGAACTCTTGAGGAATGTTTCTGGAAAATGATCTCAAAAATTTCTTTAAAGCATCTGATTACATGTTATTCTTAGTAAAGCATCACAAGGCTGGAGAAGCAAGAATCCTATGTACTCAATTCTGATATGAGGACAATTAATGATCTAGTAAACGGTGGGGGTGGGGGAAGGGGAGAACTGAAAGAGGGAAGGAGAGAGAGGGGTGGGGGGTCACGGTGCATGACACAACTTTTGGGGGCAGGACACAATTATAAGAGGGGCTTTACCTAACAAATGCAATCAATGTAACCTGGTTCTTTGTAACCTCAATGAATCCCCAATCATAATAATAAACCGTTTGATTACAATAGCAGTGGTGACATTCTGGTGATTAGTCCAGCTGAAAGAATTTTAGCCATATTGGACAGCAGGAAAATTTTGCTCTGAAATCTCCAGAGGTAATTGCTCATTACCTTGAGTATATTCTGACCTGTTGGTGATGGTGTTTTTCAGTTCATTACATTCTATGAGTCTTTTTTTACATTCTAATTAAAACCTAAAGTGAGATTTCTCACTTCTTTTGTCTGTTAATGATACAAATTATCTTAGCTTCTATGAAAATAAAAAGACTTCCTTCATTTGGATTTCTCAAACACTGATATGCATTACTCATTTGAGAATATCTGGAACTGCTATCTAAATGGAGATTATTTCGTACAGAGAGAAAATTCTTTGCTTTGAAAGCTGTTTAACTAAGATGAATTGATATATTTTATGACTAACACAACTGGGCCAACCTGTATCTTATGTTTGGTCAGTGCAAAAAGAAACAAAAACCTGTTCTCAACCAGATTAAATTGCAAAACATACACAGAGTATTTAGGATCAAGAACTAAACGTGCGTGGTTCAGGATTGATTTCCCATCTTCTCTGAGGCGTCTTCACTCAGACTTTTTAGGATGACCTGGCTTCATTTGGCGTCACATACTTGCTTCTTGAAGCAAAGCACATGGTAGACTCCTAAAATTATGCTTCTAATCCAGAAATTCTCCTTCTTAATTCTCCAAAAGGGAGGGTTTCTTTGGGTCATTTCCAAGTTCCTGCAAAACCAAAAGATACAGAAAAGCATATTCTGTAAATGTGCACAGACAGCCCTGAATATTTATGATTTCTCATAGTGAGCCTTGTATCCTTTGTGTTCTGGTTACCATCGCTTGGTGGTAAATTATCCTGAAACTCAGTGGCTTAGAACAACCATTTTATTATGCCCAGTAATTTTGTGGGTCAGGAAATCATGCAGAGCACAGTGGGAGTCATTTGTCCCTGCTACATGATGTCTGGGGCCTCATCTGGGAGGACTTGACGGCTGAGGTAACTCAAGTGCTGGGGGCTGGAATCATATGGAAGTGCTTCCCTTCATGTGTTTGGCTGTTGGCTGGAACCTCAGCTGGGGGTGTTGACCATAACACTCCTCTACGTGACCTTTCCATGTGGCATGTGGCTTGGTCTGCCTTATAGGATGGTGGCCTCAAGATAGTCCAACTTTTTACATGGCGAGTCAAGGCTTGAAAAGTTAAAGTGTCAGGGAATAAGGCAGAAGCTGCTTTGACTTTTCTGACCCGATTTACAAGTCACACAGCATTTATATGACATTTACAAGTCACTTCTGTCTGTCTCATTCTATTAGCTACAAGCCAATCACAATTTGTTCCCAGTTCAAAGAAAGGGCTGCATAAACCGTGCTTCTAAAAGGAAGAAGAACCAAGGAATTTGTGGGCATGTTTTAGTTATCACAACATGTTAAGCTCCATGTGTTTAGAGCTCACTTCTTCTGTTTGTTACTGATGTCAGTTATCTTAGCTTACTGATAATCTGCAGAATTATACTGTGATTCTCAAACAAAACATCAGACTGGACAAAAATGAACAAAAAAGAGGAACTCCAATTTTAGAGATGAATGAAAGGAACGCAGTAGAATTGCTGTCAGAGGCTGGGCTCAGGATCCTGTGTTCAAGATTGATTCAAGCAAACCTACAGGAGCAGAAACTTAAGCCTCTTATAGGAATGTGAGGGGTCTCTTAGTCACTGTCCGTGGTGGACACTGTCATATGCCGGTCAGGTCTCCCATCAAGGAGCAACTTGTCCCAGTTTCTAGGAAAGCTCTGGATAGACAGCTTTCAGCCCTCAGCCCTTTCAGAGATTGCTTCAGTGGCAGCTACCTTGCCCAAGGTCATGTTCCTCCTGGTGGCTCACAACCAGTGACTGATGGATGTGGGATTACAAGGCCTGGCATTTTGACCCAATCCTGTACCATTCTGAGGGGTCACTTTATGTCCATCATTTCCAAAATGGCTAGTTGAGGCTGTTAGGTCTATTTTGCAGCTTGACTTTTTTTCTGTGCCCTGTTTTGCTTCCTTCCTTTTCCATCCCAGGGGTTTTTAACAGGACACTCTTTTTTTTTTTTTT
>NW_003852548.1:556558-557854 GCF_000181295.1 Otolemur garnettii | reverse complement strand
ATTTTCTCAGTTATTGTTTTAAAACGTTCACATTCTACTCTTAGAAAGATTCACTTGGATGTTGGTATTTTAATGGGGATGGCACTGAATCTGTAGATTGCTTTGAGAAGTATAGACTTTTTAACAATGTTGATTCTTCCCAGCCATGAGCATGGTATGTTCTTCCATTTGTTAATATCTTCTGCTATTTCTTTCCTTAGAGGTTCGTAGTTTTCTTTATAGAGGTCCTTCACCTCTTTTGTGAGGTATATTCCTAGGTATTTCACTTTCTTTGACGCTACTGAGAAGGGTATCATGTCCTTGATTACCTTCTCATCTTGGCTGTTATTAGTGTATACAAAGGCTACTGATTTGTGGACATTTATTTTATATCCTGAGATGTTACTGTATTTTTTTTTTTATCACTTTCAGGAGTCTTGTGGTTGAGTCTCAGGGGTTTTCTAAGTTAAGATTATATCATCAGCAAAAAGGGAGAATTTCAATTCCTCTGCCCCCGTTTGAATGCCCTTTATTTCCTTCTCTTGCCTAATTGTATTAGCTAGAACTTCCAGCACTATGTTGAATAGTAGTGGTGACAGAGGACAACCTTGTCTGGTTCCAGTTCTGACTGGAAAAGCTTTCCATTTTACTCTGTACAGTATAATATTAGCTGTGGGTTTGTCATAGATGGCTTCAATTAATTTAAGAAATGTGTGTGCCACCAGTGCCTATATTCTTCAGAGTTATAATTAGAAAAGGATGTTGAATTTTATTGAATGCTTTTTCTGCATCTATTGAGAGGATTATATAGTCTTTGGTTTTTTTTGCTTCTGTTGATATGGTGAATTACCTTTATGGATTTGCGTATGTTAAACCAGCCTTGCATCCCTGGGATGAATCCTACTTGATCATGATGTATGACTTTTTTAATGATAAGCTGTAATCTATTGGCTAGGATTTTATTGAGAATTTTTGCATCTATATTCATTAGTGAAATTAGTCTGTAGTTCTCCTTTTTAGTTGGATCTTTTCACGGTTTTGGTATCAGGGTGATGTTTGCTTCATAGAACATGTTGGGGAAGACTCCTTCCTCCTCAATTTTTTGGAATAATTTCTGAAGTATGGATATAAGCTCTTCTTTGAAGGTTTGATAGAATTCTGGTGTGAAGCCATCTGGACCCGGGCATTTTTTTTTGTTGTTGGGATATTTTTTATTGCTGCTTTGATCTCAGTGCTTGAAATTGGTCTGTTCAGAAGATCTATTTCTTCTTGATTAAGTCTAGGGCACAACACTCATGTTTGTAGTTTTTTAAATTT
>NW_003852548.1:550419-555431 GCF_000181295.1 Otolemur garnettii | reverse complement strand
ATTGTTGTTTGGCAGGCCCGGGCTGGATTCGAACCTGCCACCTTAGGTGTATGTGGCTGGCGCCTTAGCCACTTGAGCCACAGGCGCCAAGCCTTATCAATCTTAAATATGGAAAGAACAAAGATCTTTTACTGTCTGCTCAACCAAAGCCCACAGAGAGGAAGACTGGGGGCCCAATTGGTAAGTAAAATATCTCCCCACATGCTGGCTGGTGTCAGGTTCCAATCTTCTTGCTATGACTTTCAGGACAACAGACTGGCTTTGAGGATCCTGCTGACTACTGCAAACTGAAGAGATCATGGCAAAACTTGCCCTTTTCCCCTAGGTTGGTTTGCTGAAAAGATCATCTCACAGTTATGGTAGATCAATAAGAGAAAGGTTTATTTGCATATGCCATGTGCATGGGGGGAACCACAGGAATGATTTCCCCAGCCATAGTATTTTAGACACTTTAGGAATCACATAGCCATAGGATTGAGGAAAGTCAAAATTCTGTTCAAATTGGAAAGAGAGAAAACAGACACAGATGTGGCTGATCTAAAGCACATAAAAAGAAGTAAGCATGGTTAGATACAGACATCAGGAGTATTTTCCAATGACAGAGGGGGGTGTTTGACTCCAGATCTTCTAAAGGGCCTTAATAGTGGAAACACAGCTGTGTCTAATAAGTCTGAGTGAAGTAAGGTCACATCTGAGCTTCTGGAAAGCTCAGCAACATGGTGAGAGAGAACAGTTCAGACCAGAAGACTTAGGCATGAGCACAGCCCTTATTTCTCATCCGCAGCTCAACTAGATCAACCTAGCCTGGGCCAAGTACTTTTTAGAGCATAGAGCTGTGACACTGGAATTAAAACCAGTGGCCCTGACATCCCTGGGTATCCTGGACAAGCTCTAGAGCTAATCCTGAAGGGATGTGTTGGGAGGGGAACAATAACACCTAAGTGATGCGCAAGAATGAAGACCAAGTCACGAATGGATTGGAGGCAGGGAGGATGCCAAAGATGAGCATCTGACACAGGGTTTTAGTAGACTGATTGCATTTATGGCCACGATTATTCACTCTTCCCTGTATCCGTACCCTTTGATGTAACTTTGAGGCTTCTCTCACAGAGGAGACAGAGTGCATTTCTGTGCCTCTTAATTCTGGTTTAGCCACATGATTTTCTTTGACTAATGAGATGCTAGCAGATGTGACACATGCAGAGGTTTTAACCATCACTTGCAAGTATCTCCTTCTGTTCTTGCTCCTCTGCCCTCACCACAAGGACATGGCTCAGCTAGACTTCCAAAGGATGAAATATATGTGGAGCAGAGTCACATCACGCTAGTAGCAGCCAAGGGTATCTAAGATAAATTGTCTCATTCTTTCCCACTTCTGTTTCCTTCTGTTGGCTACAAGCCAATCACAGTTGTGTCCCGGTTCCATGCTTCTCAAGCAAACAAAAATCACAGAATTTGTGGACGTGTTTTAAAATTGCCAGAACATGCTAAGCTCTATGTATTAATTTTGCAGTTATATCATGATTCTCAAACAGAGCATCAGACTGGACAAACATTGTGAAAAAAAAAAGCCAGCCGGCCCCCACATAGTAGAGTGATCCCAGCAAAGACCAGAGGAATCGTCCCACTTGAGTTCAGTCTAAATTGTCAAAGTACATAATTGTTAACTAAATACATGTTTATTGTTATAAGCCATTGAGATTTGGAATAATTTGTTATGAAGCAATACTGTGGAAATAGATAATTTAGCAGTCAAGACTGAACAAATTCCTAGGGCATGCACAGAAATGAAGAATAGGTTTTAAAAAAGCAGAGATGATGTGTCAGAGTTATATTCATGCAGTATGTAGGTGGAGGGTGCTCCCTAGAGTGGAGCAGATGGTTTGGCAGAGGGTGCCCTCCACTCACACTCCATGCCCATTGCTATCCTCTCCACTCCTGTTTTCTTTCTTTCTTTTTTTTTTTTTTCGAGACCGGGTCTCACTATGTTGTCCAGGCTGGATGCAATCTCCTGACCCCAAGGAATCTTCCTGCCTTAGCATCCTGAGTAGTTGGAACTACAGGTGTGCACCATCATACCCAGCTTCACTCCTGTTTGTCAATAGTCATCCAGCATACACATTCTGTACATGTTTTGTTAGATTTATACATGACCATTTCATTTTGGAGGTATTGTAAATGGCATTGTTTTTAATTTCTATTTGCAATTGTTTATTACTAGTATGCAAAAATGGAATTTATCTCTGTGTGTTGGCTTTGTATTCAGTGACCTTGTTAAACTCATTGTTAGGCCAATATTGGACCATTTGAAACAAATAGACAAGGTAAAGAAGCTGAATAGATGGGTTACACATGAATTAAATGAGCGTCAGAAGAGAAAGCATCGGCTCGGCGCCTATAGCTCAACCGGCTAAGGCGCCAGCCACGTACACCTAAGGTGGTGGGTTCGAATCCCCAGCCCGGACCCGCCAAACAACAATGACGGCTGCAACCAAAAAATAGCCGGGCGTTGTGGCGGGCGCCTGTGGTCCCAGCTACTTGGGAGGCAGAGGCAGGAGACTCCCTTGAGCCCAGGAGTTGGAGGTTGCTGTGAGCTGTGATGCCATGGCACTCTACCCAGGGGGACAGCTTGAGGCTCTGTCTCAAAAAAAAAAAAAAAAGAGAAAGCATCTTGAAGCTTGCCTCTCTTTGCTGTCACAGCATAAAGGTAAACTTTTTTTTTTCTTTGAGACACAGTCTCACTCTGTTGCCCTCAGTAGAGTGCCATGGAGTCATAGTTCACAGCAACCTCAAACTCTTGGGCTTAAGTGATTCTCTTGCTTCAGCTTCCCAAGTAGCTGGGACTACAGGTGCCCACCACAACACCCAGCTATTTTTTAGAGATAGGGTCTCACTCTTGCTCAAACTGGATAGCAAAATATTTCTACACTGTATTGTTAGACTGCCACTTCTTTCAGGATTTGGATCACTTCTTGTAAGGAAAAATATTCAATTCTCAACAAGGGGTAGAAAATGCCTTTTGTGATTTCATAGTCACTTGCTCTCCAGGCTTCTTTGCTGTTGGCATAAACATGCTACCATTAAGATGGCAAAACTGTGTCGATAGTTTAGGTGGATACCTCGGTTAATTGTACTGCTTGTTGTTTGAGATATCATAAACTAAACTTTTGATTTGAAACAGGACATTTCATATTTAATGACCTAATAATTTCAAGTCATTTCACGGATTTGGGGGGATTTCTTTTTTTTTTTTGAGACAGAGCCTCAAGCTGTCCCCCTGGGTAGAGTGCCGTGGCATCACAGCTCACAGCAACCTCCAACTCCTGGTCTCAAGCGAGTCTCCTGCCTCAGCCTCCCAAGTAGCTGGGACCACAGGCGCTCACCACAACGCCCAGCTATTTTTTGGTTGCAGCCGTCATTGTTGTTTGGCGGGCCTGGGCTGGATTCGAACCCGCCACCTCAGGTGTACATGGCTGGCGCCTTAGCCACTTGAGCCACAGGCGCAGAGCCTTGGGATTTCTTGTGTAGACAACCAACATGTTATCTCCATGGGTAAAATTTTCATTTTTCCAATTTGTGCCCTTTTCTTTTTTGCTTATTACATTAGCTAAGATTTCCAGTACTGTCCCTACTTGTAGATGATATGATAAATAATACCACAGGATCATGAGGGATTCATCCTGGGAAGGCAGGGCTGGCTCAATATTCAAAATCAACCGATGGAAACCACATGATTATATCAATTGATGCAGAAAAAGTGTTTGACAAAATTCAACATCCATTCATTAAAAAAGCCTCTCAGCAAACTAGGAATATAAGGGAACTTCCACAATCTGATAAAGGGGATGAACAAACAAGCAACCCCCACCCATAGCTAACATCATACTTAATGGTTAACGTCTGAATTCTCTCCCCTAAGATTTGAAATAGGTAAGAATGTACACTTCCCTCACTCTACTTAGAATTGATATTTTAAAAAATTTCATGTAGAATGAAGAGATATTACTACTGCCACTATGGGGTTGCCTTGCAGACTGGGATTTCAGACAACCAAGAAAATAAAACAAAAACATAACCAAGGATTTCTCTACTTTCTCTGAGTTTTGGAAGATTCCTTTCCCACTCCTCAACCTTGAACTAGAAGACTTCTTTTTTTTTTTTTTTTTTTGGCCGGGGCTGGGTTTGAACCTGCCACCTGCAGCATATGGGGCTGGCGCCCTACTCCTTTGAGCCACAGGCACGGCCCTAGAAGACTTCTTTTGGAGCTCTCTTTGTTAGTACTAATCCTCATGTGTGGGTTTTGGATGGGTTGCATTGAGAATTCAGGCTAGGGGATGCCGGGGGGTGGGGGGGGAGGCAAATTCACCACTGGTTTGGTGATACTTTGAAATCTGGTCTTTTCACGAGAGTGATTGGTGGGATCATGCCTATGGTTCATCCTATAAGGGTACATGTGAATCTCTCTAATTGCAGATTTTATAGCTGCATTCATTGTGAAAGGTGGTACAGAGTATGTTACCCCATCTTACCTATGACTGAAACCTGGCATTTTTTGATCAAATTGAAGCAGCCTATGTATGCTAACATGGCAGTTCCATTCCTAGGGATATATCCAACAGGAAAGAATGTGTATGTTTATTACAGTACATGTACCAAAATATTCATGCAGCACTGTTCTTTGACACGAAGAAGCATAAAAATTATGCTATAGTCATACAATGAAATATTACAAAGCAATAAAATAAACAAGCCAGGGCAGCGTCTTTGGCTCAGTGGGTAGGGCGCTGGCCCATATACGGAGGGTGGCGGGTTCAAACCTGGCCTCAGCCAAACTGCAACGAAAAATAGCCAGGTGTTGTGGCAGGCGCCTGTGGTCCCAGCTACTTGGGAGGCTGAGGCAAGAGAATCGCCTAACCTCAGGAGTTGGAGGTTGCTGTGAGCTGTGTAATGCCACGGCATTCTACTGAGGGCAATAAAGTAAGACTCTTTCTCTGCAAAAATAAATAAAATAA
>NW_003852548.1:547336-549987 GCF_000181295.1 Otolemur garnettii | reverse complement strand
GTTGTTTGGCGGGTCCGGGCTGGGGATTCGAACCCACCACCTCAGGTGTACGTGGCTGGCGCCTTAGCCGGTTGAGCTATAGGCGCCGAGCCAATGTTCTGTTTTCTGACCTTGGCAGTGGTTACCCAGATGTTACTTTTAAATAGACTTTATTTTTAGAATAGTTTCAACAAAATTGAATGGAAATGCAGCGCTTCCATATACCACCCCCTACACACAACAGCCTCCACTATCAGCATCCTCCATCAGAGTGCTACATTTATGACATTATTCTCTTTTAGAATAGTTTCAACAAAATTGAATGGAAATGGCTGGGCGCCTGTGGCTCAAGTGGCTAGGGTGCCAGCCAGGTACACCCAAGGTGGCAGGTTCGAATCCAGCCTGGGCCCGCCAAACAACAACAACGGTTGCAACCAAAAAATATAGCCAGGTGTTGTGGCAGGCACCTGTGGTCCCAGCTACTCAGGAGGCTGAGGCAGGAGACTCGCTTGAGCCCAGGAGTTGGAGGTTGCTGTTTGCTGTGATGCCACAGCACTCTACAGCTTGAGCCTCCTGTCTCAAAAAAAAAATTGAATGGAAATGCAGCATTTTAGAATAGTTTTAGAATAGTTTTTAGAATAGTGTTAGAAACTAGACTTTATTTTTTAGAAACTAGACTTTATTTTTTAGAATAGTTTTTAGAATAGTTTCAACAAAATTGAATGGAGATGCAGCGTTTCCATATACCACCCACCCCCACACAACAGCCTCCACTATCAGCATCCTCCATCAGAGTGCTCCACTTATGACAACTGATGAACCTACATTGACACATCATTATCAGCCAGAACAGCAGTGAAATGTGTTTTCTCATTTCCATAGTTTTAATAGCCACAGTCTTTGTTCCTTTGACATCCATAGTTCTTTTTTTTTTTTGAAACAGGAGCCTCAAGCTGTCCCCCCTGGGTAGAGTGCTGTGGCATCTCAGCTCATAGCAACCTCCCACTCCTGGGCTCAAGCGAGTCTCTTGCCTCAGCCTCCCAAGTAGCTGGGACCACAGGCGCCTGCCACAATGCCCGGCTTTTTTGGTTGCAGCCATCATTGTTGCTTGGCGGGCCCCGGTTGGGGATTCGAACCCGCCACCTTGGGTGTACATGGCTGGCGCCTTAGCCACTTGAGCCACAGGCGCCGAGCCTGACATCCATAGTTCTGTTGGATGGCACATCAAATGTGAGTGGGACATATCATCAATCTGGAAGAGATCAAAGTTGTAAGTCTTGAAAATTGATAAAAATAAGAACGAAAATCCAAAACTTGATTCTCATAAGGCTGCTGGAAGTTTTGGGAGCAGTTTTCTTCATGTCCTCATGCTCAAACCTCCTTTCTTCATAAAGTTAAAGCACCATTTAGATGTCCCTAAGAAAACCATTTTTTTTTTCTTGCGCAATTCTTTTACCCTGTTCTTGCAGCATCTTGGTTAAAACAGAGATCAAAGTTTGACGCTGGTCCAGAACCCAGGTCTTCACTTCCCACTCCACCTCTGGCCTCTTTGTAGATTTCCCTTGTTATTGACTTCTGTTTTGCCATCTGAAGAAGCTTTTCTTCCTGTTTCCTCCACAATCAGATGACACTCTCTGAAGAAGTCTAAAGTGTCTCATGGCAGCTCTGTCACCATACTCTTTAATGCATATTTAATAACTGTTAGCTTGGCTCGGCGCCTGTGGCTCAACCGGCTAAGGCGCCAGCCACATACACCTAAGGTGGTGGGTTCAAATCCAGCCCGGGCCCGCCAAACAACAATGATGGCTGCAACCAAAAAATAGCCAGGCGTTGTGGCGGGCGCCTGTGGTCCCAGATACTTGGGAGGCAGAGGCAGGAGACTTGCTTGAGCCCAGGAGTTGGAGATTGCTGTGAGTGATACCACAGCACTCTACCCAGGGGGACAGCTCGAGGCTCCGTCTCAAAAAAAATAAATAAATAAATAAATAAATAAATGTTAGCTTAAAGTTTGCAGTGATTGAGGCACGGTGCCTGTAGCACAGTGGTTATGGCGCCAGCCACGTGCACCAAGTCTGGTGGGTTCGAGCTCTGCCTGGGTCAGCTAAACAACAATGACAACAGCAACAAAAAAATTAGCTGGTCATTGTGGCAGGCATCTGTAGTCCCAGCTACTTGGAAGGCTGAGGCAAGAGAATCACTTAAGCCCAAGAGTTTGAGGTTGCTGTGAGCTGTGATGCCACAGCACTCTACCCAGGATAACATAGTGAGATTTTGTCTTTAAAAAAAAAAAAAAAGTGTTTGCAGTGTTTGAAAACTATTTTGAAATTTTCCAATAAATTTTGTTAAAATATCAGCAAGATTGCTAGTTATTGTCTAAAGCGTATGAAGAGTCTTGGCGCCAGTGGCTCAAGTGGCTAAGGTGCCAGCCACATACACCTGAGCTGGTGGGTTTGAATAGAGCCCAGGCCTGCCAAACAACAATGACAGCTGCAACCAAAAAATGGCTGGGCATTGTGGTGGGCGCCTGTACTTGAGAGTCCCAAGTCCCAGCTACTTGGGAGGCTGAGGCAAGAGAACTGCTTAAGCCCAAGAGTTGGAGGTTGCTGTGAGCTGTGATGCCACAGCACTCTACCCAGGGTGACAGTTTGAGGCTCTGTCTCAAAAAAAAAAAA
>NW_003852548.1:543229-545564 GCF_000181295.1 Otolemur garnettii | reverse complement strand
GGTTGCAGCCATCATTGTTGTTTGGCGGGCCTGGGCTGGATTCGAACCCGCTACCTTAGGTATATGTGGCTGGCGCCTTAGCCACTTGAGCCATAGGTGCCAAGCCAATCAGCAAGTTTCAATGAGCATTACCTCAATCAGCATTATTTTTTTACCTTGTTTTTTTTTCTTTAGACAGTCTTACTCTGTCACCCTGGGTAGAGTGCTATGGTGTCATAGCTCACAGCAACCTCAAACTCCTGGGCTTAAGTGATCTTGTTTGCCTTAGCCTCCCAAGCAGCTGGGACTACAGGCACCTGCCACAATGCATGGCTAGTTTTTCTATTTTTCATAGAGATAGGGTCTCACTCTTGCTCAGGCTGGACAATGAGCATTTTTAGATTACTGATAAGACTATACAGACACTTAGTTGACTCTTGAGTGGCAGGTCTGAACTTACCTTTCTCCTCTAGATCTGTGCTCTGGGTGAATAGCATTTAATTGATACTCCCAGTCTCATTCCACAATCCACTTTTACCTATATTCGTTACCTTTACTAAAGTTTAGATTTCATAAATTTTTAATTTGAATAAGGTTAAGAATGACTCAAGAAGTGATTATTGGGGAGAGGGGCAAGATGGCAGATTAGAGGCAATTTTTGCCAGAAGCTTCTAGCCAGGAGAAAAGTTGGACTGAAGTGAACTTGGAGAAGTTGAAATTGGGGAGTTGAGCACAAAGAGAAGAAATCAAGATGCACATCATCCCCACTGAGACAAGCTGCCAGGGCAAGAAAGAGGAGGAAAGATAACAGAGATCAGGTATTAAGTGACTAGACTGAAGGCATCTGGTGCCAAGGGGTTAGGAGACCTCTCACCCAACCAGGAGGCTCAGTGTGGGCTTTCTCCAAGCAAGCAGAAAATGAAGAACCTCTCACCTCACCCTATGGGAGAGAGCTATGCGGTCCCAGTTCTCCCGCACCTGAGAATTTCTACCTCTGAGTCCCCATCCTGCCTGGTGCAAAAGCGAACATATATTCCTCTCTGCAGTCCTGAACCCACAGCCCACCATCCCCCCTATCTGGTTGCCTGACAGACTTTCCCCTGCAGAGACCAGTTATGTTTGGCGAGATCTCTGAGAAACTTCTGCATTATGTGGGCTGCTGAGCTGAGTGTAACCTGGTCCTTCTTATGTAAGGAAACCGTGGCATCACAGTTCTAACTTTGGTGTGGCCTGGCATGGTTTCTCTTGGCTCTCATTCCTGCTAGGTGAGACCTTTCCCCTGCCCTCTGGAGAGCCCCTGCCTGGTCTCTGTGCCTGGGGCATTGTGGATTCCCTCCTGACAACTTGGAGAGAGAAAGACCTAGCCACATACAAACTCCACTGAGAAGGTCCAGGAACCAGATACCCTCCTCAGCCAAGTGTGACAGCTGCATTTCATCTAGTCCATAGCCAGGACTCGGGGTAGGGGGGGCAGATCATGGTTTCTCTGAACTTGTTAGCACAAGGGGTGCTTGCACCCTTAGAGTGGGTTCAATAGGAACTTTTGGTCAGAACGGTCTGTAGATTGTTCTTCTCTAGCTGCCAGTGGGTGGAGCTGCAGGGACACAACTAGTTTAAATTGTTCCTATAAGGGGAGGTTGCTCTGTGGGGGGTGGGAACAGTGGGTCTATATGAGAATTCCCCTTCTCCAGCTGTCACCAGCGGGTGGGTTGCAGATGCTCAAATCTTTTACAGCAGGAACACCAGAGAAATACTGTGGTTTTCATAAACTTGGTGGAGGACAATCTGACACCAGGACAGAATCACTTTGTGCTATCCAAGTAAGCCCACAGAGAATACTACGGTAGCCCTGAAAGGGAGCTTCGTGAGGCTATTGGGAAGGGCCACAAGCACATGCTCCAGCTCATCGGTGAAGGTGTGGTAAGCTCCATTTCCTGGGGCCTCCAGATCTGGTCTCACCGCACCAGTTTTAGTTGCCAAATAGGGTGTAGTATTCTCCTTAAGGGTCCCCAATTAGATTATCTCTCAATAACTATTCAGGGACAACCTAACATTTCAGCTAACAAAGTATAGTTAATATATTAAAAAAACTGAAAATACTTATGGGGAAGAGCCAGCAGAATAATTCTGGCAACATGAAAAATCAGAGTAGATCAACTCCCCCAAGAGATTATAAGGGAGACATAGCAGAACATACCATCCATACAGAAACTGATGAAATGTCAGAAATAGAATTCAGAATATAGATGGCAAATAAGATGAATGGAATTGAGGAGAAGATGGAAATAGAAATCCCTCTCAAGAAATTAGTGAATTGGCTCAGCGCCTGTGGCTCAAGCGGCTAAGGCGCCAGCCA
>NW_003852548.1:538619-539884 GCF_000181295.1 Otolemur garnettii | reverse complement strand
AAAAAAAAAAAAATTTATAGTGATCAAAAAAGCATGGTACCAGCAAAAAATAGAGATATCAATCTATGGAATAGAACAGAGAACCTAGAAGTGAACATATCGCCACCTGATCTTTGACAAACCAAACAAAAGCATACACTGGAGAACAGAATCCCTATTTGATAAATGGTGCTGGGAGAACTGGTTAGCCACATGTAAAATACTGAAATTGGACCCACACCTCTCACCATTGACAAAAATTGACCCTTGCTGGATAAAAGATTTAAATATAAGACATGAAACTATAAAAATTCTAGAAGAGAGTATGGGGAAAACACGTGACAAAATTGACCTAGGGAAAGATTTTATGAAGAAGACTCTCTTGGCAATTGCAGCCACACCAAAAATAAATAAATGGGACATGATCAAGCTAAAAAGCTTATGCATAGCTAAGGGTACTACAACTATGGCAAATAAGCAGACTTTGGGATGGGAGAAGATATTTGTGTGCTATGAATCTGACAAAGAGCTGCTAACTAGACTCTACAGAGAACTCAAATTAGTCAACACAAAGGAACAAACAACCCAACTTATATGTGGGCAAGAAATTTGAACTGAACCTTCTCTGAAGATGACAGATGAATGACCAACAAACAGATGAAAAAATGCTCATCATGCTAATCATTTGCATTAACCATCAGAGAAATGCAAATCAAAATGACTGAGATATCACCTAACTCCAGTGAGAATAGCCCACATCACAAAGTCCTGAATCTGCAGATGCTGGCATTGATGTGGAGAGAAGGAGCACTTCTGCGCCGCTGGTGGGATTGCAAACTAATACAATCTCTGTGGGCAGTAGTATGGAGAATTCTCAAAAACTAAAAGACAACCTTTCATTTGATCCTGTGATCCCATTACTAGGTATCTCTCCTGAAGAACAAAAATCCTTTTACCACAAGTACATTTGCACTAGAATGTTTATTGTAGCTCAATTCACAATTTCCAAGATGTGGAAGCAACCCAAGTGCCCATCAACCCATGAATGGATTAACAAACTATGGTATGTGTGTACCATGGAGTACTATTCAGCCATAAGAAAAGATGGAGAGGCTCAGTGCCTGTGGCTCAAGTGGCTAAGGCACCAGCCACACACACCTAAGGTGGTGGGTTCGAATCCAGCCCGGACCTGCCAAACAACAATGATGGCTGCAACCAAAAAATAGCTGAGCATTGTGGCAGGCGCCTGTAATCCCAGCTACTAGGGAGGCGGAGGCAGAAGAATA
>NW_003852548.1:533426-538304 GCF_000181295.1 Otolemur garnettii | reverse complement strand
CTTGAGCCCAGGAGTTGGAGGTTGCTGTGAGCTGTGATGCCACAGCACTCTACCCAGGGGGGACAGCTTGAGGTTCTGTCTCAAATAATAATAATAATAAAAGAAAAGATGGAGATTTTATCTCTTCTGTGTGTATCTGGATGGAGTTGAAACACATTCTTCTTGGTAAAGTATCTCAAGAATGGAAAAACAAGTATCCAATGTACACAATATGATATGAAAGTAATATATAAACAACTACATATAAGCCCACATGAAAGAAAAAACACAAATATAGTCTAGCAAGGGGGAGGGGAGAGGAAAGGGAAAGGAGTAGGAAGGAGGGAGGGCAATTGGCGGGATCTCACCTAATGTGCACATGTGAGGGTGTTAAGTCATCATAAGAAATAATTAGGGAGGACATCTTTTTTTTTCTTTTTCTTTTTTTTTTTTTTAGAGACAGAGTCTCATTTTGTTTAGAGTGCTGTGGCATCACAGTTCACAGCAACCTCCATCTCTTGGGCATAGGCAATTCTCTTACCAAATCCTGCCGAGTAGCTGGGACTTACAGGCACCCACACAATGCCCAGCTATTTTTTGTTGCAGTTTGGTTGGGGCCGGGTTTGAACCCACCACCCTCAGTATATGGGGTTGGCACCCTACTCACTGAGCCACAGGTGCCGCCCGAGAAGACACTTCTTTTTTGAGACAGAGTCTCACTCTGTTACCCAGGCTAGAGTGCCATGGCATCAGTCTAGCTCACATCTACTGCTCAGTTCAAACAAGCTTATACGATGTCCATATAAAGAAATAGGAAACAGTATTAAAATTCATTTTAGGGCTAAGAAGCATTTCAGATGGCCTTAGATTTACTAATTCATAGGGATGAGAGGGAACTTGATAGAATATTTATTTATTCTCTTAGCACAATTATACTAGACAAATAGATGATAGGCTTTTAAAGGAACTAGTAAAAGTATTTTAAAGGATCTATGGCAGCGGTTCTCAACCTGTGGGTCGCGACCCACAGGAACTGTATTAAAGGCTCGCGGTATTAGGAAGGTTCAGAACCACTGATCTATGGCATAATGATCTATGGCATATGATCTAAGGGCATAGGCTTAAAGCTAGGCTCCCTGGGTTTAATTCTGGGCTCTACCATGAACTATCTGTGTGACCTTAGACCAATTATTTACTCACTTTGTGCCTCACTGTCTTCATCTACAAAATGGGTACTAACAGCACCTATCTCACCACTTAAAATGAATTGATAGATACAAAGGACATAGTAAACCCTCAGTAAACAGTTACTATATTAGTAAATCATTTCAGTGTTTAAGCACATCTTTAATATCAAAATCTTCCCTATAATTTATAATTTTTGTTTCTCAACTAACGTTAAAGCTGATTAAAAAAGAAAAGCACCTAAGGAAAAGCATCAACTGTATTTTATCTCCAGTCACTGCGATAATAGTCTGTTCTCATTCTACAAATATCTATTGAACTAGAATCTGCCAGGCTCTATATAGGGTGAACAAAACAGATAACATTCCTGATTTCGAAGTTTGAGGGTAATGCCTCCAGCTTTGTTCTTATTTAAGATTGCTTTGGCTATTAAGAGTCTTTTATCATTTTTTTTTTTTTGAGACAGAGCCTCAAGCTATCCCCCTGGGTAGAGTGCTATGGCATCACAGCTCACAGCAACCTCCAACTCCTAGGCTCAAGCGAGTCTCCTGCCTCAGCCTCCCAAGTAGCTGGGAACACAGGCACCCGCCACAACGCCTGGCTATTTTTTGGTTGCAGCCGTCATTGTTATTTGGTGGGCTGTACTTGAATCCGCCACCTTAGGTGTATGTGGCTGACGCCTTAGCCGCTTGAGCCACAGGCGCCGAGCCTCTTTTATCATTTCTTACACATTTTAGAATTGTTTTTCCTATTGCTGTGTTCAATGCCATTGGAATTTTGATAGGGATTATGCTGAAGCTGTAAATTACTGTGGGTAGTATGGGCATATTAACAATACTGCTTCTTCTAATCCTTGAACACAGGGTTCATTCTTCTAATCCCTGAACACAGGATTTCTTTCCATTGATTGGGTAGTATGGGCAAATTAACAATACTGCTTCTTCTAATCTTTTGAACACAGGGTTTCTTTTTTTTTTTTTAAAGATTTATTTATTTATTTTTGCCATTTTTTTTTTTTGGCCGGGGCTGGGTTTGAACCCACCACCTCCGGCATATGGGACCAGCGCCCTACCCTTTTGAACCACAAGAGCCACCCGAACACAGGGTTTCTTTACATTCATTTGTTTCTTTTTCAATTTCTTTCATCACTGTTTTATAGTTTTCAGCGTATAAGTCACTCCTTGGTTAAATTTATTCCAACATATTTAATTCTTTTTGATACTAAAGCAAATGGGGCTGTTTTCCTATATTTCCTTTTTCGATATTTCATTATTGGTATAAAGAAATCCTAATGATATTTGTATGCTGATTTTGTAACCTGCAACTTTACTGAATTCATTTATTCTTTCTTTATTTTTTTGGCCAGGGCTGGGTTTGAACCCACCACCTCTGGCATATGGGGCCAGTACCTTACTCCTTGAGCCACAGGCGCCACCCTCATTTATTATTTCTAACAGTGTTTTGGTGGAGTCTTTAAGATCTTCATGTCATCTGCAAACAGAGATAATTTTACTTCTTCCTTTCTTATTTAGATGCCTTTTATTTCTCTTTCTTGCCTAATTTTTCTGGCTGGGACTTCTAGTACTACGTCAAATAGAAGTGTCAAGAATGGACATTATTGTCTTTTTCCTTATCTTATAGGAAAAGCTTTTAGTTGTTCTTTTTTTCTTGAGACAAAGTCTCATGTTTTCGCCCTTGGTAGAGTGTCATGGCGTCATAGTTCACGGCAACTTCAAACTCTTGAACTCAAGCGATTCTCTTGCCTCAGCCTCCCCAGTAGCTAGGACTACAGGCACCTGCCACAACGCCTGGCTATTTTTAGAGGTAGGGTCCTACTCTTGCTCGTGCTGGTCTCGAACTTGTGAGCTCAGGCAATCCATCCACCTAGTCCTCCCAGAGTGCTGGGATTACAGGCATGAGCCACCATGCCCAACCCCTAAAAAGCTTTCAGCTTTTGAAAATTGAGTATGATGTGAGCTGTCTGCTTGTGATATATGGCCTTTATTATGTTAAGGTAAATTCTTTCTAAATCTAATTTGAGAGCTTTTTCTTTTCACAAAAGGTTGCTGAATTTTGTCTAATGCTTTTCTGAACCTTGGAGATGGTCATATGATTTGTATCCTTCCTCCTGTTAAAGTGATGCATCATATTTATTGATGTGCATATATGTTGAACCATCCTTGCATCCCAGGGATAAATCTCACTTGATCATGGAGAATGTGCTATTGAATTTGGTTTGCTAGTACTTTGTTGAGGATTTTTGCATCAGTGTACATGAAGAATATTGGCTTATAATTTTCTTCTCTTGTAGTATTCAGTCTGATTTTGGTATCATGATAATACTGGCCTTACAAAATGAGTTTGGATGTACTCCCTCCTTTTCAATTGTTTGGAAGGGAGTTGGAAAAGAAGAAGTATTACTTCTTTAAATGTTTAGTATAAGTCACCAATGAATCCATGAAATCTTGGGCTTTTCTTTGATTTTAAATTACTAATTCAATGTCCTTATTTGTCTATTTATATTGTCTATTTCTATATATTTCTATTTCTATTGTCTGGTTAGTCTGGGTAAGTTGTATGCATCTAGGAATTTATTCTTTCTTCTCAGTTACCCAATTTGTTGATATATAATTGTTCTTGGTAGTCTATTATGATCATTTGTATTTCTGTGGCATCAGTTGCAATGTGTCCTCTTTCATTTCTGACTTTATTTCACTCTTTTTTTCTTAGCCCAGCTAAAGGTTTTTCCATTCTGTTTCATCTGTTCAAAAAAATAACTCTTAAGTTTTGCTGACATTTTATTCTTGTTTTTATAGTCTCTATTTCATTTATTTCTCTTCTAATCTATGTTATTCCCTTCTTTTTATTGTCTTTAGACTTCTTTTTCTAGTTTTTTGAGGTGTAAAGTTAGGTTATGTATTTAAGATGAGGTACATGTTTAATTTCCACATATTTGTGAATTTTCTGGTTCTCCTGTTACTGACTTATAGTTTCTTATTATTGTGATTGGAAAAGATACTTTTTTCTTTCTTTTTTTTGTTGCATTTTTGCCAGGGCTGGGTTTGAACCAGCCACCCTTGGTATATGGGGCCAGTGCCCTACCCTACTGAGCCACAGGTGCCTCCCCCTTCTTTCACTTCTGACAATGGTAACTTGTGTATTCTTCTTTCCTCATTAAGTATTGCTAGAGGTTCATCAGGTTCTTTTTTTTTTCAAACAGAGTCTCACTTGGTCACCCTCAGTAGAGTGCCGTGGCATCACAGCTCACAGCGACCTCCAGCTCTTGGGCTTAGGCAATTCTCTTGCCTCAGCCTCCTGAGTAGCTGGGACTACTGGCACCTGCCATAACGCCTGACTATTTTTTGTTGCAGTTCGGCTGGGGCCAGGTTCGAACCCACCACCCTTAGTATATGGGGCTGACGCCCTGCTCACTGAACCACAGGTGCCGCCTGGAAAAGATACTTTATATTGGGCGGTGCCTGTGGCTCAAAGGAGTAGGGCGCCAGCCCTATATGCTGGAGGTGGCGGGTTCAAACCCAGCCCTGGCCAAAAACTGCAGAGAAAAAAAAATTAAAAGATACTTTATATTATTTCAGTCTTCTTAAATGTAAAAGTTTTTTTTGTGAACTAAAATATAATCTATCCTGGAGAATTTTTCATGCGCATTTGAGAATAATGTGTATTCTGCTGCTCTTTTTTTTTTTTTTTTTTTTT
>NW_003852548.1:518620-533302 GCF_000181295.1 Otolemur garnettii | reverse complement strand
ACCACAGGTGCCCGCCACAACACCTGGCTATTTTTGGTTGCAGCCATCATTGTTGTTTGGCCGGCCAGGCTGGATTCGAACCTGCCACATTAGGTGTATGTGGCTGGCGCCTTAGCCACTTGAGCCACAGGCTCCGAGCCTATTCTGCTGCTCTTGAATGGATTATTCTGCATAGGTCTGCTCAAATATTGGGTGCATGTATATTCCTAGTTGTTACATCTCTTCATGAGTTGACTGTTTTATCATTATATAATGACCTTCTTTATCTATTTTTATGTGTTTTTTTCCCACTCTGGAAGAACTACTTGATCTTTTTATTGTTTTTGACTTAAAGTGTATCTTATCTGATACAAGTATAATTACCTTTGCTCTCTTGTGGTTTCTGTTTGCATGGAATACTTTTACCATCCTTTCACTTTCTGTCTATGTGCATCCTTAACACTAAGGTGAGTTTCTTTTTTCTTTTTTTAGAGAGAGTCTCACTTTGTCATCCTCAGTAGAATGCTGTCACATCACAGCTCACAGCAAACTCCAACTCCCAGGCTTAGGCGATTCTTTTGCCTCAGCCACCTGAGTAGCTGGGACCACCGGCGCCCACCACAATGCCTGGCTATTTTTCTGTTGCAGTTTGGCTGAGGCAGGGTTTGAACCCGCCACCCTGGGCATATGGGGCCAGCACCCCACTCACTGAGCTACAGGTGCTGCCCCTAAGGTGAGTTTCTAACAGGTAGCATATAGTTTTCTTTTTTTCAGATTAATATGAGGATACAAACAGGTTACAATTTTGCATTTGTTAGGCAGAGTCCCTGCTGCAGCTATGTCCTGTGCCCAAGAGGTGTGCAATACACCCCCACACCATGCCCATTAAATGGGAGCACACTAATCTCTCTCCTTCCTTCCCTTTCCCTTTCGCCCATCTTGAATTGAATTGAGTTTGGGTGGGTGTGTATTAGATCATCTACTGGCTTCATACTAATATTGAGTACACTAGATACTTGTTTTTCTATTCTTGTGATACCTTACTAAAAAGAATGTGTTTCAACTCCATCCAGGTTAATACAAAAGAAGTAAAGTCTCCATCTTTGTTATGGCTAAATAGTATTCCATAGTATACATATATCACAGTTTATCAATCCATTCCTGGGTTGATGAGCATTTAGGTTGTTTGTCCATCTTCGTGATTGTAAATTGAGCTGTGGTAAACAATTTAGAGCAAATGGCCTTATGATAAGGTGATTTTTTTCTTCTGGGTAGATGCCTAGTAATGGTATTGTGGGATCACACGAAAGGTCTACTTTGAGTTCTTTGAGGGTTCCCCATTACTTCTTTCCAAAGAAGCTGTATTAGTCTGCAGTTGCCATGCCTGGCCCTTGTTTTTGTTTGTTTGTTTGTTTGCTTGCTTGAGACAGGGTCTCACTCTATTACTCGGACCAGAGCACAGTGGCACAATTGCAGTTCACTATAGCCTTGAACTCCTGAGCTCAAGTGATCTGCCTGCCCCAGGCAGCTGAGTAGCTAGGGCTATAGGCATGTGCCACCATGCTTGGGTAATTTTTCTCATTTTTTTGTAGAGATGGGGGTCTATTTTGCCCAGGCTGGTCTTGAATTTCTGGCCTCAAGTGAATGTCCCCAGTTGGCCTCTCAAAGTGTTAGAATTACAGGCATGAGCCATCATGCCCAGCCTGTAGTACTTTTTACTATTTTGTCTTTTAACCTTTTTAGTAGAAATATGTGACCTACAGATTGCCATTACAGTAATAGAGTATTCTGAACTTGACTACATACTCACTTTTGCTCATGAGTTTCATATTTTGATATGTTTTCATGTTGCTAATCAGCTTTTTTTCTGTTTAAGCTTGAAGAACTTCCTTTAGCATTTCTTTTAAGGCAAGTCTAGTGAATATGAACTCACTCAGCTTTTGTCTATCTGGGTGTCTTTATCCTCCTTTTCTGAATGACAGCTTTTCCAGGTAAAGTAGTCTTTCTTGCCAGTTTCTTTTTCTATCAACACTTTGAATGTACCATTCCATTCTTTCCTGGCATGCAATGTTTCTGTCGAGGATTCTACTGATAGCCTGATGGGGGTTCCTGTGTATGTGAGAAACGCTTTTTCTCTTGATGCTCTCAAGATTCTCTCTTTGTTTTTGATTTTTTTTTTTTTTTAGACAGAGTGTCACTATGTTACCCAGGGTAGAGTGCTGTGGCATCATAGCTCACAGCAATCCCAAACTCCTGGGCTCAAGTAATACTCTTGCCTCAGCCTCCCGTGAAGCTGGGGCTACAGTTGCTCACCACAACTCCGAGGTATTTTTTAGAAATGGATCTTGTTCTGGCTCAGGCTGGTCTCAAACTCCTGAGCTCAGGCAATCTACCCACCTTGTCCTCCCAGAGTCTAGGATTACAGGTGTGAGCCACTGTGCATGGCTTTCTTTGTTTTTCTTTTTCTTTTTTTTTGAGACAGAGCCTCAAGCTGTCCCCCTGGGTAGAGTGCTGTGGCATCACAGCTCACAGCAACCTCCAACTCCTGGGCTCAAGCAAGTCTCCTGCCTTAGCCTCCCAAGTAGCTGGGACCACAGGTGCCTGCCACAACGCCCGGCTATTGTTTTGGTTGCAGCCATCATTGTTGTTTGGTGGGCTCGGGCTGGATTCAAACCTGTCACCTTAGGTGTATGTGGCTGGGGCCTTAGCTGCTTGAGGCACAGGTGCCAAGCCTGTTTTTCATTTTTGACAATTTTATTAAAATATGTCTTGGTGAACTCTTGTTTGTGTTAAATCTGATTGGAGGCCTTTGAGCTTCATGTGCCTGAATGCCTATATTTCTTCCTAGATTTGGGAAGTTTTCAGTCATCATTTCTTTAAATATACTTTCTGCCCTCTTTTTTTCTCTTCTCTTGAAAACTCTGTGATGTAAATGGTATATCCCTTGATAGTGTCCCATAATCCTATAGGCTTTCTACATTCTTTTTCATTGTTTTCTCTGTTTTTCTCCTCTGACTGGATATTATCAAATGACCTGTCTTCAAGTTTATAGATTCTTTTTCCTGCTTTATCAAGTCTGCAGTTAACATTGTAGATTGCATTTTTCATTTTATTCATTGTATATTACAGCTCCAATATTTTCTGTTTGGTTCTTTTTATGATTTATATTTCTTTACTTAACTTCTCATTTTGTTCTTGTATTGTTTTTCTGATTTTGTTGTGCTGTTTATCTGTGCTCTATTATAGTTTGCCAAGCTTCTTTAAAGCTACTATCTTGAATTTTTTTGTCAAGAAACTCATATATCTCCATTTCTTTGGCTTTGGTAACAGGAATATTATTGTGTTCCTTTGGTGGTATCATGTTTTCTTGAATTTTTTGGTTATCTTTGAAGTTTTGGGTTCCTGTTTACACATTTGAAGAAGCAGTCACCTCTTCCAGTTTCTGAGTGTCTACAGGATAGAAAAACCTTCACTAAACAGCCTGACTAGGGATTATAAGGTTTTTTCAGACCTTTTCTATGGTATATCAGCTCCATACTTGTTATTTGTTTTAGAGGAAAATCTTAAGATTGTCTGCTTTCTCTCAATTTCACAAAGCCAGTCTGAGTGCTGGGACTCTCCTATTTGTTTTCCCTTGGGTGGCACCCTAAAATGCTCAGGTTTCTGTACCTTCATTCAATCTTGTAGAGTTAAATCAGATGTCTACGCAGACATTTGCACCCATTGTCTGTAGGTACACTTGGGGAGCTTGCTTGGAGGAGGGGAGTGTGAGATGCATGGAGTATTTAGAATGCAAATCAAAACCACATTGAGATATCACCTAACCCCAGTGAGAGTGGCCCACATCACAAAGTCCCAAAGTTGCAAATGCTGTGTATATGTGGAGAGAGGGGAACTCTTTTACACTGTTGGTGGGACTGCAAACTAATACAGCCTCTTTGGAAAGAAGTATGGCGATTCCTCAGAGAACTCAAATTAAACCTCCCTTCTGATCCTATAATCCCACTACTAGGTATCTACCCAGAAGAAACAAAAGAATTATATCATAAAGGCATTTGCACTAGATTGTTTATTGCAGCTCAGTTTACAATTGCCAAAATGTGGAAATAACCTAAATGCCCACCACCCCAGGAATGGATTAACAAACTGTGGTGTATATATACCATGGAATACTAGTCAGCCATTAAAAAAGATGGAGACTTTATATTTTCGAGGGCCACCAGGGTTGCTGCCACTCCATAAGGAACCTTTGTGTCAATTACAAAAGTACTCACCCTCTGGGTGAGTGTAGCTCTTCTTGCTGAGCTCTGGGATCCCAGAGGACCTTTGTGCAAATTAGAAAAAAACCTCTTTTTAAAATTTCAAAATATTATGGGCGTACAAATGTTTTTGGTTACATGGATGGCTTTTGTAATGCTTGAGTCAGGATTATGTGTATGCCCATCACCAAGATACTGTGCTTTGTACCTATTAGGTAGGTTTTTGCCCATCCCCTCCTTCCCACTCCTCCCTGCTTGATGAGAGAAAGGAATGTTTATACACTGTTGTTGGTACCGAAAATTAGTACAACCTCTATGGAAAATAGTATGAGTCCATGCTAAAAAGTAGAACTGTCATTCAATCCCGCAATCCTACTATTGGGCATTTGCTTAAAGGAGAAGTAATCATTTTATCAAAAGACCCCTGTATTCAAATGGTTATTACAGCACAGTTCACAATTGCAAAGATGTGGAATATACCCAAGTGCCCACTGATTCATGAGTGGATTAACACAATGTGGTATATGTTTACCATGGAATACTACTCAGTCATGAAGAAGGAAAAAGCTTCTCTTTACCAAATAGAAGCAGACCCCACCAGGATGCAGAGGTGATGAGGAGGAAGGGCTGTATTTGAGTCCTGGCTAACTTGTTATTCCTTTGGTGTGCACTCTTGAAAACAATCTTCACAGCCACACATGGCAGCCCTAGGTCACGACTGTGCACCAGGTTCTGTGTGCTAGGTGCTGATGAGACTGCAGTGAGAAAAGCAGACATATTTTGGAACTCAGAGAACTTACATTCAAATGAGACTGACTTATTTTTCAGGAATGTATGATCTATTCAGTTGTGACTAGGAAATAACAGAAGTTAGAAATCTGGATACACAGTTGATATGTGAACTGTCTATAGCTGATAAAGACAGACTGAAAATCCTTGAAATCCAGACACAAGAAAACAGACTCTGACAGTGATAGGACTGACGTCCAACAAGACTAAGATAAAAAACTTCTGTAATTACATCCTAAGTGTTTCTCTTAATGGAGAAAAATTAGAAACTGACATTGGAGCTGTGACATCTATTGTTTTTTTGTCTGTTATCAATAGAGTCATATTTAGGTTCATTGTTAAATCATTTCATAGTGTGAGCTCAGACATCCTTGACTAATCCTCTCCACTTTCTTTACTTATAAAGATCCATGGTGAAGGAGTTTCAAGGAGTAGTTCTCACTAATGCCTTCAGGAGCCTGGTTGGTTCTATGTAATCTTCAGTGTGAGAAAATATAGAATCAGGGGAAACTGTAGAATACATGCCCCTTAACCGTATTCAAATACCAATACTAATAAAAAATGACAACAGTGTTAGTAATAAACATGTGTCCTGGCCAAATGAAACATGCTTTTGGAATGGGTTTGGCCAATGTATGACTGCTCAGGTATGTTGACAGAAATCTGCACTTGGTGCATTCAGCAGAAAGACCACATAAGTGACAACACCACCTTTTATGGAACAGAAAATATGCCTATAGGTATACCCATTCTTACCTTGGAGTGTAATATGTTACTCATGCTGTGGGCTGCACCTTCTTAAATAAGTTACAGAATGAAGAATTGTCTGAGGAGGTTGTACTGCTGAATCAGTTATGAATAAGTTTGGCTTCAAAGAACAATATCCTCATGGCAGCAAATAACAAGATAGCATTTTCTCTCCCATTTCTGTCAGGTAAAGGAATCTGAAAGTACACTGTTTACAAAATGTATAGTATCTTTGGGTTGTCATTGGGCACTCAGGCTCTTATCTTTTTGTCTTACCATATTCAGCACAGAGCTTCCAATTTCAAGGTCATATCATGATCCAGGTTGGACAGTGATGCTTAAGTCGTCAAGTCTGTTTTGTAGGCTGGAAGAAAGAAGACAATGGGAAATGACAAAATGTCATGCATTGTTAAGGATCCTGGCTGGAAGACTCACCCAGTGCTTTCCACTCATATTTCACTGAGCAGAGCTTAGTCTCATGGTCATACCTTGCTGCAATGGAGGCTAGGAAATGAAGTTTTTGTTTTCCCTTTTTAGCTGTGTATACTAATCACATTTCGGTTACTAAGGAAGAAAGGGATGGAAGGAGATATTGGAAGGGTCGCCATTTTTACCTAAGTTGTAGATAATGTGGCTCTTATTGAAACTACCGCTGCCAACATGGGTTTGTAGGAGCTGTACAAAGGCGATTTGCATAAAGTTGGTCTTAATTTTTTTTTTTTTAGCAGAAGGGAAGAGAATACTCTTTTTATTGAGGTAAGATTCATATAACATAGAATTAACCACTTTAAAGTATACAATTTATTGTGGCATTTATTATATTCACAATGTTGTACAACAATTGCCTTTATCTAGATCTAAACCATTTTCATCACCCCAAAAGAAAACCTCAACCCCATTAACCAATTGTTCCCAGTTCTCTCTTCCTTCTTTCCCATGGTAACCACCCATCTGTGTTCTCTTTATATGGGTTTACCTAGTCTTGATATTTTATATAAAGGGAATTATACGATATATGGCCTTTATGTCTGGCTTCTTTCACTGAGCATAATCTTTCTGAGGTTCATCCACATTGCAGCATTCCTACTTGTAGCTGAATATAGGAAGAGACTCTTCTTAGCAGATACAGTATCATCCCTCCATGCCATATTCCAAGTAAAGACTGCAGCAAAAATCTGTTGCCTTATAATTGGGTGTATTGCTCTTGAACAGTCTTACGGAGGCAGACTTTTGTAATTGCCCCACCCCTTCTTCCTAGCTAATAGATCTTAGATGTTCTTTGAAGCAGCAATGTGCCTGCCAAGCAATTGCTTACAACTACACTAAGCCAACTGTGGTAAATCCATTCCTTGTTTTTCTAACCTCTCTTGCAGCCAGAGGTGGCCACATAAGCCCTGGGCGATAAACCTAAGCAGAAGTCAGGTGGGCCCCAGGGAAATAGGGCTGGGAAAGCATTTGCCTTCTTCACAAAAGGAGAGAGGCTGCAGGGGCACCTCATGGTTATTCTGGCTCTGAATCTAGACCTGATGGTTGGAGGGTTGGAGCTGTAGTACCTGTCTTTAAATTAACCATTCAGTTATGTGGAGATGTGGTTCTTACATCCTTGAATCACTAAGCCTGCACTAGGAGCTTCCTATGGAGAGAATGCCTGTTATACAAACAATATAAACTCCTATCTGCTTCAGTCCTTGGGAGCAGGTTTCCTGCTACTTGCAGCAAAAGTATTTTTTAATAAACCTAAAGAGTTCATTTTAAGTGATCAGTTTTCCCATACATGTCAGAGGCAAAAGTTTACAGCTCCATAGGAAGAAGGATGATGTCTGCAGGAGGGACTCATAAGGTAAATGGTAGCTAACCCTGAGTAGGGTTTAAGGTAGCACTTTTTAAACATGGCTACTGAATCATGAACATACAGCCTGAGTGGGTTTGTACAGGTATAAAGGCATGCCTGTGTCTTCTCGTGTCTCTTAAAACAAGAGGAGCATCTATTTATGTCTATGGAAGTCAACATGTCCATGAAGTTTCCCCGGGGGCTGTTTGACCTTGCCTGTCATCTCATCACAGAGTGGTGCACTGCAGTGGGAGCTCTGGATGAAAGCCCAAATCTGAAGGATGCTAAAAGGAGCTCAAAAATGCAATACCTACATTTTGCTTACTGTAGTGAGACAGAAACAGGCAGATAGAAAGGACAAACCTGAATTGTTAACAAAAACGTTGACGAGTATCTTGAGTTCATAATAGGCTCTTCTCAATTTTGAAACATCTTGCTAATCAGGGCATTCTCCCCAGTATTTGCTGAAATATTTTCAGATAATGTTAAGATAATTAAAAAGGAATCTGGAGGTTTCTGAAGGCTTTGCTTAAATGACTCACATTGAGAAGAATCTCAGTGTGTATAATGAGAATCATAAAACAAAACTACGAGTGCCAAGAAATGATTTTGATTTTGAGACTCAGAACTGAGTCTGTATTTTGAAATTGAGTCAGGAGGGATTTTGGTTTTTGGAAACAGAATAAAAAATGAACAGCTCTGGTTTAGGGATGATAAATCAGCTGACAAAAACAATGCTTTTGTATTTAAAAGTACCTTGTATTTAATTTGGAACATGCTCCAAGGGTACTATAGCTTTCAATATATAAAAGATATTTAAGCCTTTCTAATTTCTCAGGACGTCTCTGAATTTTAACTATACGTAGTTACTAATACAGATCAATTACATGAATGTTGCCAGCTGGTCTACCATAGAAACAGAACAACAAAAGTATAATAAGAAGGGGGCAGAAAATATGTTAGAAAAAAAGAGAATAATGACTCAGAAAATATGAATTCTAAATAGACAATCAAGAATCCATATGAGGGATCTTCAAAAATATAGAAAGCACCAAATGACTTCCAATTAAATTGCATTATAAATATATAGCTAAATATTTTTATTTATTTATTTATTTATTTATTTTTTATTTTTTTTGAGACAGAGCCTCAAGCTGTGCCTGGGTAGAGTGCCATGGCATCACAGCTCACAGCAACCTCCAACTCCTGGGCTCAAGCGAGTCTCCTGCCTCCGCCTCCCAAGTAGCTGGGACTACAGGCGCCTGCCACAACGCCCGGCTATTTTTTGGTTGCAGCTGTCATTGTTGTTTGGCGGGTCTGGGCTGGGGATTCGAACCCGCCACCTTAGGTGTATGTGGCTGGCGCCTTAGCCGGTTGAGCTATAGGTGCCGAGCCAGCTAAATATTTTTAAAACATATCCTCTGCTTTATTTGTATGCATTTAATCATTCTTTCAACAAATATTTTTCCAATATCTACCATATACCAGGCATTGCACTTGGCACGTTTTTTGCTAGAGCTAAACAAAACAACAAATAAGAAAAAAATAAATAAAAAGAAAAGAAAAGAAAAAATTAAATCCTTGCCTCCAAAGAGCTTAATGTAAAGTGGACACATCAGCCAATAAATAGATAATATGACACAATGTGAGATGTGCCATTTATGTCAGAAGTCATAAGAGGCTGAGGTAGGAAGACCGCTTGAGTTCAGGAGTTCAAGATCAGCCTGGGCAAAATGTGAGACCCTTCCTCTAAAAAGAATGCCTCAAATTAGCTAGGCGTGGCTCAAGTGGGAGGATCACTTGAGTCCTGGAGTTCAATGTTGTAGTGAACTATAATTGGGTCACTGCAGTCCAGCGTGGGTGATAAAATGAGATCCTGTCTCTAAAACTTTTTTAAAATTAAGTTAAATTAATAAAAATAGAGGTAACCACAGTCTATTAGGGGAAAACATAGGAAACAGCCCAAAGCCAGATTAAGGAAGCTTTCTGGAATCAGTAACATTTGAACTGGGCTTTGAGTAACTAGCAGCAGGTGCCAGGTCAAAATAAAAGGAAGAGCCTGTGCAGCAACCCAAAGGGGTAAGATACTTTCACGCACTTAGGGGAGAGGGAGTGAGGAGGGGACGCGGCTACAGGTGAATCTAGAAAGGTAGGCAGAGGGTGAATCACAAATGCGTTAGGCATGAGAAGCTAGGTTATACTGTGGTAAGAACCCAGAAGTGAAAAACAATTCTCCCCGGACTACATGTCATACACAGGCTTTTTGCCTTGGAACGCTACCATCTCCGCCTAAGGCTTCAAGTGGTACTGCTGCCAGGAGGGAAAGCACAGAGAATCATGAACCTGCTCTTAAATATTTTTCCCCAGAAGTAACGCTCACCACTTCTGCTTTCATTCTATTGGCCAAAGCAAGTTGTAAAGTCACCACAAACTTTAAAAAGGTGAATAACGCCATCCTCCCTGTTTGCAAGAAGAAAGGAACCATAAATACTAGGAACTACCCCCGAAGTTTGACAGAAGCTTCATGTCCCATGCTTAGGAATTATGATTTTATACTCAAATGTAGGAACAAATGCAAGCCGAGGCACACTAACCCAAGGAACTCAGGGTCAGCCTTCTCACTGGTTGCCCTCTAACTTTATACTTCAAGTGTCCAGAGATGGAGTAGCAGTCAGAATACAGGCAGGAAAACAGTACCACTAGATGTTTCCACAGAGGAGGTTCAACACAGGAATCTGTTACATAGGTACTGGAGAACCGAGAGAGCAAAAAGACAACTTTAAGGAACTCGAGATAATAACTACAAGCAGTAGCTACTGCCCTGAAACTTGGAAGAATGACAGGGAAGAGGTGGGGTCTTCAGAACCTGGGATACAGAGCACAGGCCCTGCTCAACTGATATTTGGACCTTTTAGGAGGCCTGGTCGTGCTGCTGAGGCCGGTTCTGGAAGCTCTGAAGGAAGCTGCAGGCTGGAACGCACTACTATTGTTGGAACAAAGCAAACAGAACAGTGGGAACCAGGAAGGAAGCCTTTCTCCCATGAGTGCTTCGCGTTGGCAACACCTAACATGACAGCCTGCCATGATGCCAGCTTCTGTCATGTGCCCATGAGCCCTGGTTTGGAAGGAGAAAGGTATCAGAAATATAACACTTCCTTTTCTCTTTGTCACTCCAGGGTAGGGGCTTTCCTGTGCTACTGTCTAGGAGCACATCATGTTTCCTGGTTGGAGTCTTAGTTCTTCAATCACCTGTGGAGCCAATTTACCTGTATTAAGTTTCCTCTGTTGTAAATACCTGAAGTGGTTCTGTTTTTCTTATTAAATCCTGAGTATGAAAAGAAAGCTGGAGTGGCTAGTTAAATAAGTAAATCCTGAGTAAACTAGCAACTCTCCAGCTTATTTGTGAAAACCCATCACATGGCTTTTTTGAACAATTGATTCCAATTCTAGAAAAACAGGCCTCAATCATGATGCTAATATTTATGTAGTTCATAGTACCCTGTGGGTGTGCCTGAGCTTAAGGTTTCACATCTTGCCACATCCTGCCCCATTTCAGGGTAACTGAACCCAGGACATAGCTTTCAGGGGCTTATTGCGGCCTTAACCACCTCCTTAAACTAATATAAAATCACAGGGTTTGTTAAAGCATGACAGAGAGAAATTATTTAAATTAACATACAGTAACATTTATTTTTAATGTACAGTTATATGAATTTAATATGTGTATAGATTCATATATCCACTGCAACAAGGAAAATATAGAATGATTCTATCATACCACAAACCTCCCTGGTGCTGTCACTTTATAGTAACATTCTCTCCCTTCCACCAAGCCCTGGAAACTACTGATCCATTCTCTATAACTACAGTTTGTCTTTTCAAGAATGTCATAAAAATGAAATCATATATCATGAAGCCTTTTGAGATTCACTTCCACTCAGCATTGAGATTCATCCAAGGTATGAGATATATCAATTGTTCATTCCTTTTTTTTTTCTTTCTTTCTTTTTTTTCTATTTTGGCCGGGGCTGGGTTCAAACCCACCACCTTTGGCATATGGGGCTGGCACCCTACTCCTCTGAGCCACAGGCGCTGCCCTGTTCATTCCTTTTTATTGTTGTGTGGTATTCCATTGCATGAATGTACCACAGTTTATCCATTCATCCATTGAAGGACATTGGGGTTGTTTCCAGTTTGCAGTTACTATAAATAGAGCTGCTATTAACATCTGTATATAGGTTTTGATATGAATATTAGTTTTCACTTCTCTTGGATATATACCTAGGAACAGGATGGCTTCCTCTTATGAGTATATGCATATTAACTTTCTAGGAAACTGTCAAGCTGTTTTCCAGAGTGGCTTACCATTTTGCATTCCCCCCAGCAAAGTACGAGAGTTCTAAGCACTCTTTTTTTTTCTTTTTTTTGAGAAAGAGCCTCAAGCTGTCCCCCTGGGTAGAGTGCCGTGGCATCACAGCTCACAGCAACCTCCAACTCCTGGGCCCAAGCGAGTCTCCTGCCTCAGCCTCCCAAGCAGCTGGGACCACAGGCGCCCGTCACAACACCCGGCCATTTCCTGGTTGCAGCCGTCATTGTTGTTTGGCGAGCCTTGGCTGGATTCGAACCCACCAACTTAGGTGTATGTGGCTGGCGCCCCAGCCACCTGAGCCACAGGCACCGAGCCCTAAGTACTCTTCATTCTCATCTCCAGTTGATGTTGTCAGTACTTTTTTTATTTAGTCATTCTAAATCTAATATTTTAAGCCATTCTAATAGGTAGTATTGATTTTTATGCCCTAATGAATAATGATGTTAAACATCTTTCTTTTTTTTTTTTTTGAGACAGAGCCTCAAGCTATCACCCTGGGTAGAGTGCCATGGCTTCACTGCTCACAGCAACCTCCAACTCCTGGCTCAAGTGAGTCTCCTGCCTCCGCCTCCCAAGTAGCTGGGACCACAGGCGCCCGCCACAACACCCGGCTATTTTTTGGTTGCAGCCATTATTGTTCTTTGGCGGGTCCGGGCTGGATTCAAACCAGCCACCTTAGGTGTATGTGGCTGGCGCCTTAGCCGCTTGAGCCACAAGCGCCAAGCCAACATCTTTCCATGTAATTAGTTGTCATTTACATATCCTCTTTTGTGAGGTGTCGGTTCCAGCCTTCTGCCCATTTTTCAACTGGGTAATTTTTTTACTGTTAAAGTTTGGAGAGTTTCTTATATGTTATGGATACAAATTCTTTGTTGGAGAAGTTTTGCAAATATTCTCTCTCAGTGTGTAGCTGGTCTTTTCATTAGACATGTATACATGTTTTTCATAGGGAAAAAATTTAATTTTTATGCAGTCCAATTATAATTTTTTTTTTCATATAAGGACTGTGTTTTGGGTTTCGTGTCTTAGCCCTAGGTCAGAAAAGTTTTCTTCTAACATTTTTTACATGTTATATTTAGATCTACCTTCTATTTAAAATTAAGTTTTGTAAAGGTTGAAGGTTCATTTTTTTTTTGCATATGGATGTCCAGTGATTTCAAACCATTCATTGCAAGGAATATATTTTCTCCATTTAATTGCTTTTGCATTTTTGTCAAAAATCATTTTTAGGTGTAGACTTATTTTTGGACTCTATTCTGTTTCAGTGATCTATAAATTTATTCTTTCACCAATACCATCCTACCTTGATTATACCTTATTAGTTTATATAGTAGCTTTATATTATTTTTAATTGGATAGTGTGAGACCTCTATTTGTTCTTCTTTTTCAAAATTGTTTTGGCTATTCCAGTTATGTTGACTTTCCTACTAATTTTATTTATTTATTTATTTTTTTGAGACAGAGCCTCAAGCAATCCCCCTGGGTAGAGTGCTGTGGCATTACAGCTCACAGCAACTTCCAACTCCTGGGCTCAAGCAAGTCTCCTGCCTCAGCCTCCCAAGTAGCTGGGACCACAGGTACCCACCACAGTGCCCGGCTATTTTTTTTTTTTTTTTGGTTGCAGCCGTCATTATTGTTTTCGGTGGGCCCAGGCTGGATTCGAACCCACTACCTCAGGTGTATGTGGCTGGCGCCTTAGTTGCTTGAGCCACAGATGCCAGAGCCAGACTTTCCTACTAATTTTAAATTTCTCTTATCTATATTTACCAAAAATTCTTTTGGAATTTTATCGCTAGAAGCAGTGATAATGGACTTCCTTGCCTTTTCCCTGATCTTAGGGAGAAAGAATTTAGTTTTTCACCTTAAGAATGATGCTAGCTATAGTTTTGGAGGCACATGTTCTTTATCAAATCTATTTTCCTAAAAGGTATCATGAATGGATGTTGAAATTTGTCAAACACTTTTTCTGCATCAATGAATATGATCATGCTTTTCCTGGAGCTCTCTCTGTCCATATTGACATCCCCTTAAGGATTTTGGCCTGTGTTGAATTCAGTCTAGTAGAGACTGTGGGAAAAAAGAGTAAATTCACTGCCAGTTCAGTTTTAATTCAAATTATGGTATTCCCCTTCAATTTACCTGGTATAATTTACTTTTCAGATTTCTCAAATATATGATCTATGCATTCTTTTGTTTAGGTTTTAAAGATGCATTCAGTGGGAGATAGTGTATTGAGTGTGATTATTCTGCATTAACTGAAATCAGAATCCCTGTATTATATAGGTTAGTTTTCACATATAAATATGTATAGATAATGGAGTGTTTTCTTGGGTATATCTTTTGTGAATAGTTGGGACTAGTATTGTTATACCCAAGACAAGTACTTTATATAAAAAATACTCTTCTGGTTATGTACTGCTGTGGAAGAAAGCACCTTTAAAGTCAGTAGTTTAAAATAACATTGGGCAGTGCCTGCGGCTCAAAGGAGTAGGGCACTGGCCCCATATACAGGAGGTGGTGAGTTCAAACCTGGCCCCGGCCAAAAACTGCAAAAAAAAAATAAATAAATCATTTTATTATGTTACCATTGTAGGCATTGATTAGGCCCAGCTATGTGGTTCTTTCATGGGGCTTCTCATGCATTTATAGTAAGATAGTGGCTGGGAATGAAATGAAATTTTTTTAAGACTCTTTTTTTTTTTTTTTTT
>NW_003852548.1:517079-518278 GCF_000181295.1 Otolemur garnettii | reverse complement strand
CTATGACATCACAGCTCACAGCAACCTCCAACTCCTGGGCTCAAGTGAGTCTCCTGCCTCAGCCTCCCAAGTAGCTGGGACCACAGGTGCCCACCACAACGCCTGGCAATTTTGGTTGCAGCCGTCATTGTTGTTTGGCGGGCCCGGGCTGGATTTGAACCTGCCACCTTGGGTGTACGTGGCTGGAGCCTTAGCCACTTGAGCCACAGGCGCCGAGCCAAGTTATTCATTTTTGAGACAGAGTCTCACTCTGTCACCCTCGGGTTGAGTGCCATGGTATAATTGCTCACAGCAACCTTAAACTTGGGTTCAAGTGATCCTCTTGCCTCAGCCTCCTGAGCAGCTGGGACTATAGGCACCCACCACTATACCTGGCTACTTTTTCTATTTTTAGTAAAGATGGGGGGTCTCACTCTTGCTCAGGCTGGTGTCAAACTCTTCAGCTCAGGCGATCCACTGGCCAAGGCCTCCCAGAGTGCTAGGATTACAGGAGTGAGCCACTATACCTGGCTGGGAATGAAATAATTTGAAGGTTCATTCATTCACATGTGTGGCATCTGGGCTGGGACCACTCAAAAGTTGGGGCTCCTGTGCATCTGTCTCTATTGCTACATGCTCTCTACATGGTTTCTCCAGCATGGCAGTTTCAAGTTAGATTTCTTTTTTTCTTTTTTTTGAGACAGAGCCTGAAGCTGTCACCCTGGATAGAGTGCTGTGGCATCACAGCTCACAGCAAACTCCAACTCTTGGGCTCAAGCAATTCTCCTGCCTACATCTCCCTAGTAGCTGGGATTACAGGCACCCGCCACAACACCTGGCTATTTTTGGGTTGTAGCTGTCATTGTTGTTTGGCGGGCCCAGGCTGGATTCAAACCTGCCAGGTGTATGTGGCTGGCGCCTTAGCCACTTGAGCCACAGGCGCCCAGCCAAGATAATTAGATATCTTAAAAAACACTCAGGGATCCAATATTATGCCTTCTTGGCTTCCCTCTTGTGTATGATTGCCTTTTATGACCTAACCTCACAACTCACATAGTTTCCATTGCCACATTCTGTTCTTTCAGGCAGTCACAAAGGTCCACTGAAGTTCAAGGGGAGGAAACACAGATGCCCTCTTTTGATGGGGGGTACTGGGATTGGAAATATGGTTGCAGTCATTTTGGGGAAATACAATTTGTCACAAGTACTAAGAAGTCTGT
>NW_003852548.1:508107-516268 GCF_000181295.1 Otolemur garnettii | reverse complement strand
TCTCAGCCTCCCAAGTAGCTGGAACCACAGGCACCCGCCACAACGCCCGGCTATTTTTTGGTTGCAGCCGTCATTGTTGTTTGGCGGGCCCTGGGCTGGATTTGAACCCGCCACCTTAGGTGTATGTGGCTGGCACCTTAGCCACTTGAACCACAGGCGCCAAGCCAGCATTACCATTTTCAATCAATCGTCTTAAAAATTCAAATTCCTCTGGGAGAGAAAACATGGACAATTGGTAGGGAGTTCAGAGAGGTTCAACAAACACATGAGCATAGTACTGAACACTGGGAAATCCGTGATTAATTTGATCTCCTTTCTTCCTTGACCAGAGGAACAAGGTGGATTGAAAATTCTAGTTCCTGAGAATTTGTTCCAAGAGGCTTCCAGTTCATGATTTTGTTCAGACCTGGGCTTGAGCCTAGGATTTATCATGACAAAGACCCCCGAGGCTACCAGGAAGACCACACAAAAGAGTCATTAGAGTAATCTCCCGCACAACCTCATTACCAGGAATGGCAAGCATTCAGTGAATTCTGGTTCAACCCTCTTCCCTAGAGTCGAGGATGAGAAGTCATTCTATTTCCCAAATGATGTAATAGATATTTCAAAGTCCTCACCAGATTCCAACCCCTTATCGGTCGTTCCTCACTTTAAGTCAGACTAGAGCAGAGATTTGAATGAAACTTGGCAGGTTCTGGGGAGTCCTGAGAGCTGGAAGGCAACCTAAGAGATGATGAAAAAGAGGTGTACGGGCTAACGTGGCTTCGCGGCTCCTCGGTTCCCTCAGAGTTCCCACTTTACTGGCCCCATGGAAGCTACACACCGGCCTGACATTAAACACTTGGCGGTGGCGCCAGAGAGAGGACTCCACACCGCACGGCGAGCGAATCCAAGTTGATGCTCCTGCCAGGCGCGGGCGACCTCTGGTGTTCTGTTTAGGAAGGGCGACGTTGGCTGCCCAAGAACTGGCTCGGTGACCCCAGACGGCCTGGCCAGGTGCGCACGGAAGGGGCTAGGAGCTCAAGGAGGCCATGGGCCTGTGGCTGGCCTGCGGTCCGAGGGCGACAACCGGCCCCGCCTCGGTGGCCCAGTAGGCGCGCCGCTCAGCTCGGCGGGGGGACGAACAGGTGCGCGGGCGGGGGGCGGTGCTTGGGGATCCTGCGCACTGCGCGCGCCCCTCCCCCGCGCGGCTCCCTGCGCAGCCCCGGCCCCCGCACCGGCAGGAGGAGGAGCTGCGGCGCCGCGGCCACTTGGGCAGGTCGGCTGTGCGGCCAGAACCCGCCGACGGCGCGGGCTGCTGGTCCCCACGCGAACGAGGCGCAGGCGGTCCTGGGGCCATGGAGCCTGGTGACGCGGCGCGCCCTGGCTCGGGACCGGGTGTCCCAGCGCTGTCGCGGTGGCTGCTGCTGCTGCTACTGCTTCTGCTGGGTCGGGGGCTGCGAGCCGCCGCCGCGGCCTCCTCCTCTGGGGCGGCGGCCGAGGACAGCAGCGCCATGGAGGAGCTCGCCACTGAGAAGGAGGCGGAGGAGAGCCACCGGCAAGACAGCGTGAGCCTGCTCACCTTCATCCTGCTGCTTACTCTCACCATCCTCACCATCTGGCTTTTCAAGCACCGCCGGGTGCGCTTCCTGCACGAGACCGGGCTGGCCATGATTTATGGTGAGCACCCCTATCAGCGCCCAATGTCCCCCACATCCCTAGGCAGCCGGACCGTTGCGCTCCTCCCGGCGCCGTTCTCCCGCTTCACTTGCCAACGTGTTTCTTTTACGTTTCCCGCTGAGATGGTGTTGGTTCCCAAGGTCAACTGTCTGCATTTTCTGGCTTTTTACTATCGTTAAAAGAATTCCACTTCATCTCAACGTTTCATTACCAGGAACCCAGGAAAATGAAAGGCACAGGGGTGGCCCGGTTCTGTCCCTCTGTTCTGTCTCATTCCCCAACAGATCGTCCTCTCCCCCTCCCCTCCCCAGTTCAGCTCGGGTGGGTGTGTATGTGAGGACTGGAGGTGGGTGACTTCCTAGAGGGACACATCACCCCACTGGACACGCCACAGTAGTGGGTGAGGATGAGGGTTCAAATTGTTTCGGCTTGAGTATGGGCTGTGGGTGCCTCTTGGACACCAGATACATGGTACGTGGTCAGCATGGGTGGGCGTCAGCTTCTGAGGTCTATGTTCCCAGGGTTCTTGATGATAAAGTCAGAGCATGAAGTGCTATGAAAGGTGAACAGTGGTCCGGGACCCAGAATGTCAGGCCTACATTGGAGACAGGCACGCCTCCTGCTCTTATGTCCCAAGTGGGAAGTTATATACAATTGTTTGCTTTCTCAAGTAAAGAAGAGCTTTTGTATTCCTAAGATGGGTAACACGGAGTGACTTTGAGATAGATTTCTAAGCGTAGGAAGAAGAAAAGTAGTGGTCTTAATTCTGTAGTCAGCCATCTTTTGTTAAGGGTGGGCTGATGCCACCATCCTTTTCAGGATCTAATGGTACACAGTGTTTTACATGCATAGTGGTTGGTGCGAATCTCCTGTTATTACATGAATGCCAGCCATAATCTGAATTATCTCTCTTCCTCTTCTGTATCCCCTGCCTCCCACCCCCACACCATGACTCCAAACTGGAGCCAAGTATTCTCTTTCTTTTTGAATTTAAGTCATTTGTGTTAAAGCCGACTTTGGCATCCTCATGGGAATAGGCCCACTTCATGACTATCCAACAGGGAACGTTTTGCATTAGCACTTACACTGGAGGGATCTCTCCACTCAATTTCCATCCAGAGTTCTGTGATAGACAATGGAAAGCAGAAACCTTAATCTTTAATGTGAAAATTAACCTTGGTCCTAGGCCTTGCTTCGATTGGTTCTTAATTGGTTGTTGATAACCAGGGCTCATGGCCATCCAGCCCTCTCACACAAACCATGTAAGGGGCAAGCACTGTCAAGAGCCCTCCAGTTTTCAAGTAGTGGCCTAAATTCATCTTAAATTGAAACAGGACTAGGTCCAGAACTGAGTTTGGTTATTGCAAATTAGAGCTCTCAACACAGACTTGGCCTTTGAAGCTGACTGTTGTTGAATTCTGAGCTTTGTGTCAGTTGGTGACAAATGACTGATGCCAGTCCTGCAGGTAAGCTGGGAGGTTTCCTGAACAGATAAGAGATTGAAAAATTGAAGCATGTGGTCATTTTAGGTGCTTGACTCTGAACCATGATGCTAATGAAGATTGCTTTTATATGTGTACAGATAGCCTTGAAAATATTACTTAATAGGCCCTAGTCAGAATTCCTTAAAGGACAATGTGAAATAGGAGGTAGATTTGGCAGACTCATGTAAATACATGTTCGAGGGATGGAAAATGGGATTTAAAAATGTATTTTCTGTAGAGTACTCCATGTTCTTAGGAGCTCAATCACCTTTATCTTAAGGCCTAAAAGCAACAGTGGAATTTTCCTTTGCTGATATGTACTTTTAAAACTCACCTTAGTCTTTCCGTCATTTGGCCTGTGCTGCAGGGTACTGTTATACTTTGTGAACAATCATGCTACAAATCTGGTTTAATTAATGATTGTTCAGAAAAGGCAACATTATATGTGATGTCCTAGATTATGTCAAATATTAATATTTTGATGTGGATTGTCTGTAATCATAAGAAGAACATTTTCTCTTTCAGGGACATTTGGTCTTCTGTTTCAAGGCTCCCCAAATCTAATTCTAATGTTACTTGGTTAGCTAATTATTCATTATATACTGAATACTATTGTGATGGGGATTCTGATAAAAAATTTAGTTTGAAAATCTTTTTAAAAATTGTTCATATTTTAGATGTACAATGTGATATTTTGTTATACATAGTGAAATAATTACTATAGTCAAGTAAATCTTTGGACACTTAAGTGAATGCAGTACACATTTTTCAGGACTTCTCTTTTTTAGTAATAAGGAATCAGATTTTATTTCTTGATATCAGTAGAGGAAGTGAGTAATTGTCCTCTTGGCTCTGAGTAATAAAGGACAAAAAGACCTAAGGAAACATTCCAGTATATGCCGGAGTCCCCAACTGAATTCTGGAGGAAACAATTTAACTTTTAAATATTGGTAAATTTTTATAAATGAAAGCGTTTAACTATGAATTTTAAAACCCTTTATTTTGAAAATTTTTTCTTGCCACCTTTTTACATTTAAGTGGTTCCTTGAGAGGAACATCTTTAATATTTAAATATATGTATATTTGCTTCTATAGTCATAAAATATCTCGGGAAGGACATGCAATGGATTGTAACATTGCTTTCTGGGGGGAGAGGAGCTAGATGCCTGCGAAATAGGAGTGGGAGGGAAGGATCACCTTATACTCTTTATGCCTTTTGATTTTTGAACTATGAATGTGGAATTACCCGAGAGTGTGCCCATGCCTCCATTCTGTGTCTCTTGTGATGGCATTTTAAGGTGCTCCTTAAATCACTCAATTTGACGCTCACTTCCTCCTATTTAAATCATATTACGTTATCATTTTTTGTGACCTTTCAGTTATTGACTTATGGAACTTCTGGAGCCCTGTGCCTGGGATGCAGACAATATAGGGAAAGGAGAAGAAGTTTTTCTTCCTCTCTCTCTCCTTCCTTCTTTTTATCCTGTTATCCTCAGAGAGTAGTTGATGTTACATTAGGAAGGCTAAATAGATCCCATAATAAGTGCTTGCCTGGGTGCAAAGGACATTAAGAGATACACTAGGAATACTTAATGCTTAAAGAAAAAGGAACTTCCCCACCCACCAAAGAACAGTTATAAGCACTCCTCCCTGACAGCAGACCATGGTGGTTACAAGGGGAGGTAGCCACAGACTTTACCCTGTAAGGAGATTGAAAGCAGCCCCCAGACCCTGCCATGTGAGCTGCAGGGTGGTGGGGCAAGGCACTTACCTACCACCAGTCTAACCTGTTTTCTTAAGTTAGGGAGTTCCCAGTAGTCCAGTCTGGCTCTGTTATGTGAGGAAGTGCCATCCTAAAGTTATTGTACTCTACATGTCTGTGCAACAGAAACAGAAAGTGTTTGGGGCAGGGAAGGGTGGCATAAACAGACCGTGGTTCTCTTTCAGAGTACAGTCGTTCTACTTCCCCCATAATGTTTTCGTGACAACTGATATAGGTCCAAAATATCTGACTCTGCCATGCGAGCCCACCACCTGCTTCTCACTTCTTCCTCTTCCTCCTCACCTATCAGTTTTCAAGGACACATTGATCAGCCCGTCTGGGTTCTGTGGGTTGTGGGCTCATTGTCGCTTTATTGCTATGTTGGAGCTATCCAGCTAAGCATAGCCTGAGGAGGGGCTCATAGGCAAAGCGTGAAAGGGGAAAATATGGCTCTTTGCAGTAACATGGAACTAACTTTTGAGCCTATGTGACAATATTTTGGAACCACCTCCTTCCTGGGATCAGGAGTCCCCCTTTTAAAAAAAGACCTCCTTACTTTTGGCCTCAGTTTGGGATGGCTCCATAGGGTCTTGCTTTGGTACCAGATACCCCTGGGTTTAAATGCTGGTCCTGTTACTTATTATTGCCTAACACTGGATAAACTCTCTGGGCCTTAGTTGTCTCTTTTGGAAAATGGAGATTATGTTACTCACCTCACAGGATTATTATATTATTGAGATATTCTTTTTTTTTTTTTTTTTTTGAGACAGAGCCTCAAGCTGTCCCCCTGGGTAGAGTGCCGTGGCTTTACAGCTCACAGCAACCTCCAACTCCTGGGCTCAAGCGAGTCTCCTGCCTCCACCTCCCAAGTAGCTGGGACCACAGGCGCCCGCCACAACGCCCGGCTAGTTTTTGGTTGCAGCCGTCATTGTTGTTTGGCGGGTCCGGGCTGGGGATTCGAACCCGCCACCTTAGGTGTACGTGGCTGGCGCCTTAGCCGGTTGAGCTATAGGCGCTGAGCCATTATTGAGATATTCTAAAGGGTCCAGTGTGGTCTCTGACACTTAAGCACTTGGTAAATACTAGTTCCCAATCTCACTTTAGACTTTGTGATTCTTTGGCAAGCTTTGCCACTTGAGGTTTGTTCAGTAGTAGCCTACTGTAATTTTAAAATGCGTTAATAGGACAGAGTAGGAGTGTGGAGGATTGTATATTTCTTGGTGGTATATTTGTTAATACCTAGAAAAAAATGTATAGTGTATCTACCCTGTCCTTTTATCCAGCATTTTCAATTATTGGACTTTATCTTTCAGAAGTACATGTTAATTATGTAGACAGTAACATTTGTTGCATAAGTTGCAATACTCATCAAATGGGACTGATTAAATTATGGAACATTTCCATTAAGGACTTTTGTGCAGCTGATGAAAGAAGCGTTTTGAGATGTTTTTCTCAAGGCAGCTGTCCACACATAGTGTTGTGGAAAAAGCAAGGCACAGAACATTATGTATGGTATTACCTGTTCTTTCAATAATTATATACTGCATGTAATAAACATGGTGTATATACATTTGTATATAACGTGTGCTTTTCTGAAAGGATATACAGGAGTGGTACCAGTTGTTGGGGCAAAGAGAGGAAAGGTGGTATTTTTCCATTTATAGTTTTCTCAATGGCCTGAACTTTTATTTGACACTGACACATTATTTTTGCAATTTGGACATTGTTTTAAAATAAAGCAAGTAAGTTATGTAGCAAAAAGTACATTAGAAATATGAGATTAGGCTCGGCGCCTGTGGCTGAAGTGGCTAAGGCACCAGCCATGTACACCCAAGGTGGCAGGTTCGAATCCAGCCCGGGCCCGCCAAACAACAATGACGGCTGCAACCAAAAAATAGCTGGGCATTGTGGCCGGTGCCTGTGGTCCTAGCTACTTGGGAGGCTAAGGCAGGAGACTTGCTTGAGTCCAGGAGTTGGAGGTTGCTGTGAGCTGTGATGCCACAGCACTCCACCCAGGGGGACAGTTTGAGGCTCTGTCTCAAAAAAAAAAAAAAGAAATATGAGATTAATAGTTATGTCATTAGGTAGGATTCTTGGATTGTTAAAATATTCTTTTGAAAGCAGTCTCTGGACATCAAGACTACTTACTTTTTCTTATCATTTGAAATTTATAAATGGAAGTAAAATATATCATCTTAAAAATTAGAAAAATGAGGCTTTTTTTACAAGATGGCGCCGAAAGTGAAGAAGGAAGCTCCTGCCCCTCCCAAAGCCAAAGCCAAAGCAAAGGCATACAGGGCCAAGAATGCAGTGCTAAAAGGCATGCACAGCCACAAAAAAAAAAGAAGATTCGTACATCACCTACCTTCCGGCAGCCAAATACTCTCAGGCTCTGGAGGGAGCCCAGATATCCTTGGAAGCGTGCCCCCAGGAGAAACAAGCTTGACCACTATTGCCATCATCAAGTGCCCCCTGACCACTGAGTCTTCCATGAAGAAGATAGATGACAACAACACACTTGTGTTCATTGTGGATGTCAAAGCCAACAAGCACCCTTTCAAACAGGCTGTGAAGAAGTTTTATGACATTGATGTGGCCAAGGTCAACACCCTGATCAGGCCTGATGGCGAGAAGAAGGCATATGTTCGAGTGGCTCCTGATTATGATGCTTTGGATGTTACCAACAAAATTGGGATCATCTAAACCAAGTCCAGCTGGCTAATTCTAAATATATAACTTTTCAATGAAAAAAAAAATTAGAAGAATGACATTTTCTGAAAGCTTTTCTTAGAACTTTAAAAATGATGATGTAATAGAAAGCTGCCATTTTTCAACCTCTAATGATATTAATAATTGCTTTAGACAAGGGTTTTCTTTTTTTTTTTTTTTTTTTTTTGAGACAGAGCCTCAAGCTGTCCCCCTGGGTAGAGTGCTGTGGTATCAGTTCACAGCAACCTCCAACTCCTGGGCTCAAGCGAGTCTCCTGCCTCAGCCTCCCAAGTAGCTGGGACCACAGCACCCGCCACAACACCCGGCTATTTTTTGGTTGCAGCTATCATTGTTGTTTGGTGGGCCGGGCTGGATTTGAACCCGCCACCTTAGGTGTATGTGGCTGGAGCCTTAGCCACTTGAGCCACAGGTGCAGAGCCTAGACAAGGGTTTTCAATGAATTATGGAATCATGGCTTGGCGCCTATAGCTCAACTGGCTAAGGCACCAGCCACGTACACCTAAGGTGGCGGGTTCGAATCCCCAGC
>NW_003852548.1:504455-507203 GCF_000181295.1 Otolemur garnettii | reverse complement strand
CTTGAGCCCAGGAGTTGGAGGTTGCTGTGAGCTGTGATGCCACAGCACTCTACCCAGGGGGACAGCTTGAGGCTCTGTCTCAAAAAAAAAAGATGTTTTGGGGACAATTAGGTATGTTTGAATGTAGATTGAGTATTAGATAATAGGGAATTACTGATATTTTTTTCTTAGATATGATAATTGAGGTTACATGAGAATGTGTTCATTCTTTGGAGATGTAGGTGAAGTATTTAGGGGTAAAGTATGTGAGTCCTAATGTATGCAACTTACTTTCAAAAAGTTTAGTCAAAAAAACCCTCACATATGTAGGGAAAACAAATGTGACAACATTCTAGCAATTGTTAAATTGGGGGGGTGAAGGGTATGCTTTATACTCTTTCAACTTTTCTTTATGTTTTGAAATTGTCATTAAAATAGGAGATTAGAAAAGAAGTTAACCATCTTGTTAATTTGTTAGCTGCTAACCTGTTAACCTTGCTGCCTGGAAGGTTGTGCAAGTGAGGCTATATACATCTTGTCTGTTACTCTCATTAAACTCTTTCTGGCACCAGTTGACACTTTGACATTAGTTTACCTGAGATGATGTCAAACTTACATGATTTGAGAATCAGAAACTTCTTTTTAATTTCACTTCTTGTTTAAGTTCCTGTATCTTTAAAAAAAATTATCTCTGTTTAATTTACAAGAGAGTATGTGTTAGGAGAATGTTCTCTTTTCGTTAAAGCATGCTATTTGGCTCTTAATCAAGATGGATATTTATATTAGGGTAATGCTAGATGTTAAAACAAACCAACCCCAAATTTCAGCGACTTAACATAAGGGAAGTATGTATTTCTTTCACTCACATAATGGGCCAGTGCAAGGGAATGGCAGGTGGCTTTCCATGTTGTGATTCAGAGACCAGATGCTTTCTATCCTGTGGTTTCCCCATCCCTTATGGCCTTGGAATCCTCCATCTCTAGCTGATGAATGAGGAAAGGAAAAGAGGATCATATGGGGAAGACTTATGTGCTAAGCTCGAAAATGTTACACATCACGTTACCCACTTCTGTTGAACAGAATTTGGTCACAAGGCCACATCTAACTAGAAGGGAACCAGAGAAATGTAGTCTCGTTGGAGGAAGAAGTTTGCAAAGCAGCTAGCCAATGTCTATTGCAGCATTTGATGAGTACTTTCTTATACATAATCCAGAAAAGAGAACTAGTAGGATTTGTGTATGTGTGTGTGTGTTTGGTGTGTGTTGGTTGTTGATAAACTAAAATCTGTATTTTAAGTATTCTAGTTGGAAGAGAGTATTCATCTTGAGTTTATGAAGTTGTTTTTGTGGATCTATTTACCAGTGCAACTCAAAGTGTGGCCTCAAGACCAGCAGCATGAATAATCACTGGGATCTTATTGGAAATGGCAGGTCTTACCTTGGACTTACTTAGAATATCTGGGAGTGGGGTGGAGAAATCTTTTAGTACATTGTCAGGATTTTGTTTGTTTGTTTGTTTGTTTGTATGTTGAAGCTTAAAACTTCAGGTATAGAATATTTAAATTTTTTTTAAAAAATGACCTATCTTTTAGAGCAGTTTTAGGTTTACAGCAAAATTGAGCAAATGATACAGAGATTTCCCATATATTACCTGCCCCCCATGTGCATGTTCCCCTGCCCCATTGTCAACATTCTTCCCCAAAGTAGAACATTTGTTGCAATTGACAAACGTATACTTACATATCAGCAGCAGCCAAAACCCATCGTTTCCACTAGAGTTTATTCTTGGTGTTATGCATTCTACAGGTTTGGACAAATTTATAATGATGTGTTTCTACCATTATAGTATCATACAGAGTAGTTTCACTGTTCGGAGAGCCCTCAGTGCTCTATTTGACCTTTCCTTCCCTCTAACCCTTGCTAACCACTGATCTTTTTACTGTCCCCATAGTTTTACCTTTTCCACAATGTCATATAGCTGAAATCATGCAATGTGTAGCCTTTAATACAACACATGGCCATTTCAGATTGACTTCTTTGGCTTAGTAATATCCATTTAAGCTTTCTCCATGTCTTTTATTGGCTTGATGATAACCCATTGCTTTGTAGCACCGGGTAGTATCCCATTATCTGAATATACCACAGTTTACACTCACCTACTGAGGATATCTTGGTAGCTTCCAAGTTTTGGCAGTTATGACTAAGAATATTTAAATTTTAACACTTCAAATACAGTCACTGTGTTATTTGTAATAAAATAATAGTTGAAAAATAGCAACTGTTTATTGAGCACCTACTAGAATAGTCAGGCACTGTGCTAAGTACTTTCCATACTTTAAGCCATTTAACCTTCACATCAAATGTATGAAGATTATAATATTGGTTCCATTTTGCCAGGTGAAGAAATTGAAACTTAAGTTAAGTACCTTCTTTGTTCAGGGTCATGTGTTTGAAATTGGGAAATTGGGACCGAAAGAATGAGATCTATGTGGCTTAGTAGGATTTATTTGGCTAGGCTAGAGCCCAAACCTGAATCCTACCCTTTATTTTTTTTATTTTTTTTATTCTTTATTTTTTAGTTTTTTGAGACAGAGCCTCAAGCTGTCCCCCTGGGTAGAGTGCTGTGGCATAGCTCACAGCAACCTCCAACTCCTGGGCTTAAGCGAGTCTCCTGTCTCCGCCTCCCAAGTTGCTGGGACCACAGGTGCCCGCCACAATGCCTGGCTATTTTTTTTTTTTTGGTTGCAGCCGTCATTGTTATTTGGTGGGC
>NW_003852548.1:503263-504395 GCF_000181295.1 Otolemur garnettii | reverse complement strand
CTTGAGCCACAGGCGCCGAGCCAATCCTACCCTTTATTACCTGGAGGTTTCCAGGAGGTCTTCAAAGGATATCTATGTCCAGAGTACAAAACAAAGCAAAGTGACCCTTGTATGTTACCTCAAGCTTTTGGCCCTAGGCTTCAGTGTAGAACTTTGAGGAATGAAGGTGGCCAACAAGGAAGATTCAATTTTCCTATGTTCGATCGGCCTGGAGGCCATGAATCCAAGTGGGAGCAAGACGTTTGCTTATTTTCATCCCAAAAGTCATATTCAAGTTGTTACTCCATTGATATGACAGAAGGCTACTGGTTTTAGGGGAAAAATGTTAAGAGATATTCAGAATGGCAGCACCAGGGCTTCTCAAGTAGAAGTAGTTGCTCTAAATGTTTCCCACCTTTAGACCTATCACAGAGGTGGGGAGGTGGATAGGGCTGGGTCTATGGAGTTCTTATGCCTCTAAACACTATGCTAGTTGTGACAGGCACATCAGACCATCCAGAATTTCCAAAATGTGTTAGAATATAATCCCTGGGCAGGCAGGGATGTCTATTTTTTGATTTGCTGCTGCCTCTGCAGACTCTAGAACAGAGACTGACACATAATAGGTCTCTGGAAATGTTTGTTTAATGCATTCTATTTTGTCTATCAAAAAATAAGATGCTGTAACACTGTTCAGCATTAAATCTCCTTCCTTCAAGTTCTCGTGCCTCAGATGCACACTGACAGTGAAGTTTCTGAGAAGGAAACCTTTGCAAGTGAAAACATTTGCCTGAATTGCAGCAAACTGTTTAAGGAAAGCAAATGAAGGAATAGGTGAGTGTATAAATATTTGTGTTTGCAGAAAATTTTATGTTTGGATGATAAGCCACATGGTGTTTATTTATTGATTGATTTTTTTGAGACAAGGTCTTGCTCTGTCACTTGGTCTAGACTGCTGTGCTTATTTATTTTTTCTTTTAATAAAATATATAGTATAAAATTTGCCATTTTAACAGTTTTTAACTCTATAATTCAGTAGCATTTATAATATTCACAAAGGTACCAGAATGTTTATTGCAGCCCAATTCATAATTGCTAAGTCATGGAAGAAGCCCAAGTGCCCATTGACCCATGAATGGATCAATAAATTGTG
>NW_003852548.1:500544-502264 GCF_000181295.1 Otolemur garnettii | reverse complement strand
CAGAGCCTCAACCTGTCCCCCTGGGTAGAGTGCTGTGGCATCACAGCTCACAGCAACCTCCAACTCCTGGGCTCAAGCGAGTCTCCTGCCTCAGGCTCCCAAGTAGCTGGGACCACAGGTGCCTGCCACAATGCCCAGCTATTTTTTGGTTGTAGCCTTCATTGTTGTTTGGCAGGCCCGGGTTGGATTTGAACCCACCACCTTAGGTGTATGTGGCTGGCGCCTTAGCCACTTGAGCCACAGGCGCCGAGCCTCATATGGTAATTCTATTTGACTTTTTAAGGAAGCGCCAAACTGTTTTCCATAGAAGCTGCACCATTTTGTATTCCTACCACAGTGCACAAGGATTCCAGTTTCTCCAGATTGTCTCTAACACTTGTTCTTTCCCATTAAAAAAAAAATACCCACCTTATTCGGTGCAAAGTGGTATCTCATTGTAGCTTTAACTTGTATTTCCCTAGTGGCTAATAATATTGAGCATCTTTTCATTTGTTTATTGGCTAATTATATATTTTATTTAGAGAAATGTCTGTTCAAGTTTCTTGCTCATTTTTCCCCACTACTATATTAATGAGGAGTCTTTGTCCATTTTAAAGTCAGGTTTTGTTGTTGTTGAGTTGTAGGAAGTTTTTATGTATTTGAATATTAATGCCATATCAGATATGTGATTTGCTCGTCGATAAACCTATCATAAGTTGAAAATGTATTTAATACCCCTAGCCTACCAAACATTATAGCTTAGCCTAGACTACTTTAAATGTACTTGTAACACTTAAATTAGCCTACAGTTGGGCAGAATAATCTGACACAAAGCCATATAATAAAATGTTGAATATCTCATATAACTTACTGAATTCTGTACATTACGTCAGCATTGTGATGGTATTGCACCATTGTAAAGCTGAAACATTTTTTTTTTTTGAGACAGACTCTCACTCTGTCACCCTGAGTAGAGTGCTATGGATTCATAGCTCACAGCAACCTTAAACCCTTGAGCTTGAGCAGTCCTCTTGCCTCAACCTCCTGAGCAGCTGGGACTACAGGCATGCACCACTACACCCGGCTAGTTTTTCTCTTTTTTAGTAGAGACAGGGTTTTCCTCTTGCTCAGGCTGGTCTCAAACTCCTGAGCTCAAGCAATCCACCCACCTTGGCCTTACAGAGTGTTAGGATTACAGATGTAAGCCACTGTATGCCCAGCTGAAGTCAGAACACTTAGACTCTACCTAATAAATGCAAACATTGTAACCTAATTGTCTATACCCTCATATTAATCTGAAATAAAAAAGAAACATTTGAAGTCAAATATCATAAGTCAGTGGGAACCATCTGTATTTGCTCCCATTCTATGGGTCGCCTTTTTATTTACTCTGATAATAGTGTCCTTTAATGTATAATCTCATCTGAAGGGTAAAACACATTCTAAAACTCAATTGAGTTTCAATAGTATATGAATACTCTTGTTTGTATACTCCTCATCCTTTATATTGTATTGTCAAAGATGATATATTTACACATTGTGTGCCCATTAACATAGATTAATAATTATTGGTTTTTGCGTTTGTCTTTTTAATCATATGGGAGCAAAAGACGAGATACAAACCCTAAATTTTTATATCTATGTGTTTTTTTTTGTTTTTTTTTTTTGAGACAGAGCCTCAAGCTGTCCCCCTGGGTAGAGTGCCGTGGCATTACAGCTCACAGCAACCTCCAACTCCTGG
>NW_003852548.1:487394-499464 GCF_000181295.1 Otolemur garnettii | reverse complement strand
CTGGCTATTTTTTTTTTTTCTATTTTTAGTAGAGCTAAGGTCTCATTTTTTTTTTTTTTGCAGTTTTTTGGGCGGGGCTGGGTTTGAACCCGCAACCTCCAGCATATGGGGCAGGTGCCCTACTCCTTTGAGCCACAGGTGCCACCCCTAAGGTCTCATTCAGGCTGGTCTCAAATTCCTGAGCTCAAGCGATCCCCCCATCTTGGCCTCCTATAGTGCTAGGATTATAGACATGAGCCAATGTGCCCAGCCCTTCAAGCTATTTTGAAATGTACAATGTATTATTGTAAACTATAGTCACCTACTGATCTGTTGAATACTAGATCTTATTTCTTCAATCAGATGGTATATTTGTACCCATTAATCAACTTCTTTTTATCCTCTACTTTTCAGCCTACCCCACTACCCTTCCCAGTCTCTGGTAATCACCAATCTACTCTGTATCTTCACAAGGTGTGCTTCTCTAGCTCACACATATGAGTGATAACATGCAGTATTTATCCTTCTGTGCCTGGCTTATTTCACTTAACATAATAACCTCCAGTTCCATCCATGTTGGTGCAAATAACATGGTTTCATTCTTTTTATGGCTGAATAATATTTCATTATGTGTATACACCACATTTTCTTTATTTGTTTATTTGATGGACACTTAGGTTGATTGTATACCTCTAGCCTATGGAACATTGTAGCTTAGCCTAGACTACCTTAAATGTAGAACAGTGCTGCAATAAGCATGGACTTCAGTTATCTCTTCCATATGTTGATTTCCTTTCTTTTGGATATATGCCCAATAGTGGAATTACTAGATCATATTGCAGTTCTATTTTTACTTTTTGATGAAACGCCATACTTTTCTCTATGGTGGCTATATTAATTTGCATTCCCATCAATAGTGTATGAGAATTCACCTTTCTCCACACCTTCATCAGCATCTATTGTTGCCTTTTTGACAATAAGTTATTACTTTAACTGGGATAAAATGATATCTCTTATAGCTTTGATTTGCATTTGTCTCATGATTAGTGACTTTGTACACTTTTTTATATAGTGTCTTTTGCTGTGTAAAATGCACTCCAGTGTATAATGTGTACCCATCTTTTTTGTCTTAACTTTTAGAAAAACAACCCTTGAGAAGGTGGCTGGCTCTTGGCTTGGAGAGACACATCTCGGGAGGGTTAACACTTGCCTAGTAAACGTGCAGATCGCATTGTCCGTCCACGGCTGCCCACTCTGTGAAGGCTGCCCCTTCCATCTCTCCTGGGAACCCTTTCTTCCTTGCCATATTGGGGTCTGTGGCTGAGATGGCTACATGTGTGGCTGGAGGGACAGGAGCTTCTGAGCCTGCTTGGCTGTGGGCAGCCAGGTGGGTCACTAGGGCCTGGTTGGGGCGCCTGGTCTCCTGTGTGGCCAGAGTTTAGGCCGTAGCCTTTGCTCCACACAGCCACAGCCCACCTCACCAGCCCCACCACTGCCCCCTTTCCTGATTGCAGTGCTTGGTGGACGCAACTCTAGTTCACTACTACCCAATCCCAGATCTTCCTGGACTAGAACCCCATGCACCTGGTGCATTCAGGCTGGAGGGCATGGAGTCTGGGAAATACCACTGGGATTCCCTGCTCCCAAGCTCTACTGCCCTATATAATGTACATCCATACTTTTCCCTCAAAAATTTGGGCAAAAAAGCATGGATTATACATGGCAAAATATAGTACCCATTAGCTCAAAAGTCAGCCTACTTTTGAGTATTGTCTCTTCATATCTTTTGCCCATTTTTTTTTTTTTTTTTTTGAGACAGAGCCTCAAGCTGTCCCCCTGGGCAGAGTGCCATGGCATTACAGCTCACAGCAACCTCCAACTCCTGGGCTCAAGCGAGTCTCCTGCCTCCGCCTCCCAAGTAGCTGGGACCACAGGCGCCCGCCACAACGCCCGGCTATTTTTTGGTTGCAGCCATCATTGTTGTTTTGGCGGGTCCGGGCTGGGGATTCGAACCCGCCACCTTAGGTGTACGTGGCTGGCGCCTTAGCCGGTTGAGCTATAGGCGCCGAGCCATTGCCCATTTTAAAATCAAGATTATTTGTTTACTTTCTGTTGGGTTGTTTGAGCTCCTTATATATTTTGGTTACTCTTTTTTTTTAGAGACAATCTCACTTTGTCACCCTCTGTAGAGTGCCATGGTGTTCATCACAGCAACCTCCAGCTCTTGGGCTTAGGCGATTCTCTTGCCTCAGCCTCCCAAGTAGCTGGGACTACAGGCGCCTGCCACAACACCTGGCTATTTTTCTGTTGCAGTTTGGCCGGGGCCAGGTTTGAACCCGCCACCCTAGGTATATGGGGCCAGCGCCCTACTCACTGAGCCACAGGTGCTGCCCTATGTTTTGGTTATTAATTCTTTGTCAGATGGATAGTTTGTAAGCATTTTCTCCCATTCTGTAAGTTGTCTTTTTACTTTGGTGATTATTTGCTTTGCTATGCAGAAACTTTTTAGTCTGATGTAATTTGATTTGTCTGTTTGGCTTGGTTGTTTGTGCTTTTGAGGTCTTCACACACAAAAATCTTTGCCCAGACCAATGTTCTGGAGCATTTTCCAAAGTTTTCTTCTAGTAGTTTCATAGTTTCAGGTATTAAATTTAAGTCTTTAATCAATTTTGATGTGATTTTTGTGTCTGATGAGAGAGAGGGGTCTAGATTCATTCTTCTGCATGTAGTTATGCAGTTTTCCTGGTACCATTTTTTGAAGATGATGTCCTTTGTTCCTTTATCAGAAATGAGTTGGCTGTGTGTGCATTTATTTCTGGGTTCTCTGTTCTGTTCCATTAGTCTATGTCTGTATTTTTACGTTGGTATCATGTTCTTTTGGTTATTATAGCTTTAGTAAATTCTGAAGTCAGGCACTGTGATGCCTCCAGCTTTGTTCTTTTCCCTCAGGATTGTTTTGGCTATCTGGGCTCTTTTGTATTTCATATAAATTTTAGCATTTTTCTTCTATTTCTGTGATGAATATGATTGTATTTAAATAGAAATTTCATTAAATCTGTAAATTTCTGTTGAGTAGTATTGTCATTTTAACAACATTATTTCTTCTAATCCATAAGAATAGAATGTCTGTCCTTTTTTGTGTATGTCCTCCTTAATTTCTTTCATCAGTGTGTTATAGTTTTCCTGGTATAGATTTTTCACTCCTTTGTTTGAATTGATTCCTAGGTATTTTATATTCTGGCTAGTATTTTGTGGACGATTTTTGCATCTTTGTTCATCAGAGATACTGGTTTCCTCTTTTTGTTGTGTCTTTGTCACTTTTGATATTAGGACAATGCTGGCCTCATAGCATGAGTTTATAAGTCTTCCCTACTCTTCAACTTTTTTAGAGAGTATAGGTAGAATTGGTATTAGTTCTTTAAGGGTTTTGTAGAATTCAACAGTGAAGCCACCAGGTCCTGGGCTTTTCTTTGATGGGAGACTTTTTATTACAGCTTTGATCTTGTTAACTCATGATTGTGCTTTTGGGATTTGATTTTTAATTTCTTCATGATTCAGTCTTGGTAGATTTTGTGTGTCCAGAAATTTATCCATTTCTTTTAGATTTTCCAATTTGTTGGTATACAGTTGTTCATAATAGTCTATAACGATTATTTGTCTTTCTGTGATTTCAATTATGTCTCCTTTTTTTGTTTCTGATGTTATTTGTTCTTCTTTTTTTCCTAGTCTATCTAAAGATTTGTTGATTTTGTTTATCTTTCAGAAAAACCCAACTTTTTATTTTGTTGCTATTCTATACTTTTCTTTTAGTCTCTATTTATGTGCTGATATTTATTATTTCTTTCTACTAATTTTGGGTTTGTTCTTGCTTTTCTAATTCTTAGAGGTGCATTGTCAGATTGTTTATTTGAAGTCTTTCTACCTTTTTGATGTAGGTGTTTATTGCATAAACTTCCCCGTTAGTACTGCTTTAATTTCCATGTATTTGTATAGTTTCCAAGATTCTTCTTGTTATTGATTTCTAGTTTTATTCCATGTTATCAGAAAACATACTTGATAGGATTTCTACTTTTTTGAATTTGTTCATATTTGTGGCCTAAGGTATGATATGTTCTGGAGAATGTTCTATGTGCTGATGAAAAGAATGTATATTCTGTAGCAGTTGAGTGAAATGTTCTGTAAATGTCAGTTAGGTATATTAGGTCTAGTGTGTAGTTTAAGTCTGATGCTTCATTGTTGATTTCCTGTCTGGATGATCTGCTTATTACTGAGAGTGGAGTGTTAAAGTCCCCTACTCTTGTTGCATTATAGTCTGTCTTTCCATTTAGATCTATTAATGTTTACTTTATGTACTTGGAAACTCCAGTATTTGGTACATAGATATTTAAAATTGTTATACCCCATTGGTGAATTGACACCATTACCATTATATAGTGACTTCCTTGTCTCTTTTTACAGTCTTTAATTTGTCTTCTATTTTATCTGATGAGCATAACTACTTCTATAGTCTTTTGGTTTCCAGTTGCATGGAATATCTTTTTCTATCCCTTTCAGTCTATTTCTGTCTTTATGGATAAAGTGGGTTTATCATAGGCAGCATATAGTTGGGTCCTGTTTCTTTTAACTATAAAGCCACTCTGTCCCTTTTAATTGGAGTATTGGGTCCATTTACATTCAATGTTATTACTGATAAGTAAAAACTTACTATTGCCATTTTGTTCCTTTTTTTTTTTTTTTTTTGGCTATTTTGCAAGTCCTCTCTTTCTTTGTGGTTCAGTGATTTTCTCTGGTAGTATGTTTTAATTTTTTGCTCTCCATTTTTGTGAATCTATTATAGGTTTTTGCATTGTGGTTATCATGAGACTTAACAAAACATCTTACGTTATATATATAGCAAGTTATTTTAAAGAGATTACAACTTATCTTGGATTACAAAAAATAAAAAGGAAAAACAAAAAAGAAAAAACACTATACTTTTACTGTATCCTCACATATTTTGACTTTTAGTTTTATCAATTTATATATTTTTTCAGGGTAACAAAGAGAGATTTTATTTAGCAAGAGTAAAGGAGAAAGGCTCGGCGCCTGTAGCTCAACCGGCTAAGGCGCCAGCCACGTACACCTGGGGTGGCGGGTTCGAGTCCCCAGCCCGGGCCCGCCAAACAACAATGACGGCTGCAGCCAAAGAATGGCCAGGCGTTGTGGCGGGCGCCTGTGGTCCCAGCTACTTGGGAGGTGGAGGCAGGAGACTCGCTTGAGCCCAGGAGTTGGAGGTTGCTGTGAGCTGTGGTGCCACGGCACTCTGCCCAGGGGGACAGCTTGAGGCTCTGTCTCAGGAAAAGAAAAAAAAAAAAAAAAAAAAGAGTAAAGGAGAAAGCTTACAGTGCTTCCAAAGACAGTTGGAAGTGGGTCCCTCTCATGATAGAGAGAAGGTGCTAGAGAACAATTTATGTATTTTTATATTACTTGTCTCTTATCAGGTTGCTTTTAGCTATAGTTGTTTTTGGTATATTCGTCTTTTGGGCTTCATTCTAGAGTTATTACTGGACTGCATGCCACAATTACAGCCTTAGAGTATTCTGGATTTGTCCATGTGCTTAATTTTACCTGTGGGTTTTATACCTTCAGTTGTTATATCTTTTTGCACATTAGTGTTTTTTTCTTTCAGCTTGAATAACTTCCTTGAGCATTTCTTATAAGGTGGGTCTGGTGGTAGTGGATTCTCTTAGCTTTTGTTTGTGGGTGAAAGAATTTCTCTCTTCCTCATCATTATAAGGATAACTTTGCTGCACACAGTATTCTTGGATGACAGCTTGTCTTTGTTCTTTCATAAGTCTGAAAATGTTCCACTCCCTCCTGGCCTGTATGGTTTCCACTGAGAATTCTATTGGATCTCCATTATATGTTATTTGCTTTTTTCTGTTGTTGCTTTTAGGATCTCTTCTCTGTGCTTGGACTTTAAGAGTTTAATTATTATATTCCTTGGAGTAGTCTTATTTGGGTTGAATATCTTTGATATTCAAGTCTTTGTTCTCTGACTTTCCTATACCTGGTTATTTATCTTTCTCGAATTTTGGAAATTTTTCTGTTTATCATCAGGGTGCTTTCTGTTAAGTTTAGAACTAACTAGGTGTGGCAGAGACTCCAGTTGCCTTCTATCCATTCTTCCTTTCATTCTTCTCATAGAACAATGCTTTCATTAGCTCAGCGTATTGTTGTGCTTCTCTTGCAACTGAGTGTAGTTATGGGACCAAGTCTTGGCCTAAGAAAGAAAGAGATGTGTTTTGTGGGATTTGTGCAAAGTATCTGTAAAGGTAAGGAGAATGCCCTTTATCTACCATGGCTTCTGTCTGTTTTCTGGAATGTGGATATAATTTCTAGAGTTCCAGCAGCCATATTGGGTTAAGAGGTGACCTTAGGAATAGAGAACACTTTTGGCAGTGCAATAAGATAGATGTAGCTGAAGTCTCTGATAGCATAGAGCTGCCAAGGCAGGCTTGGACTGTATACTTTTGTATTCCTTGTAAGTGAGAAAGAAATGGGTCTTTGTTATTTGCTGCTGAACCTAAATATAACTTTTACACCAGACTCTTGAGTTCCACATGGAACTTGGGTGTGACACACAAGACTATTTTAAGGACATGGTGCAGATGTTCATACCAACAGTGAATGTGGCATTGCTTGAGATTCTGGAGGAGGCCAGGTCCAGAGAAAGGATTTGAGGAAAAGATATGAATTTAAAGTGCCACTTACACTTGGTAGCTGTTTTGAGCATCTGACAACTACCCACACATTCAGTGACTTGTTAGAAAAATTTGTAGGATTCAGAGACAGTTGTACTCACAGCTATGATTTATTACAGTGAAAGGATACACGGCATTATCAGTAGAGGAAAAAGACATAATGGTTAGACTAGAAGTGGATTTCTAAAGTTCTCCCTTAGGCAGTTGGGGGTGGGGTTGTACAGAACAAGTTTCCTCCAGCAGTGTTTCTGTTTAGGGAAGCTTGCTTAAGAGTCAAGACTTTTTTTTTTTTTTTTTTAAGATTTGAGACTTTTTAATTGAGGGCCAATAAGGTACTCTTACTGAAATTTCTGACTCCCAGAAGGAAAGCAGGTGTTCACATAAATCACATTTCTAAAAGCAATCTAGCCAGTTCAGCAGAATTCAATATTTCAGGCAAACAATACAACCTTATCATTTGGTGACTTGGGGAATATCCCACAGGCCAAATTACCAGGAGCTATTGCCAGAATCAGTCATGCAAGCAGACCCTCTTGGAGAAAGCAACATCATTACTGTTGTTTTAACTTTTTCCTGCAGAGTAACTTGTAGTATCAACTTGCTGTTAGCTTTCTGTGTTCTTGGGGAGTGGTCACCAACATTTTTGGCACGAGGGACTGGTTTCATGGAAGACAATTTTTCCATTGACTGGGGTAGGCATTACATTCTCTTAAGCAGTACACAACCTGGATCCCTTGCATATACAATTTACTGTAAGGTTTGCACTCCTATGAGAATCTAATGCCACCCCTAATCTGATAGGAAGTGGAGCTCAGGTGGTGATGTGAGCAACAGGGAGTGGCTGTAAATACAGATGAAGCTTTGCTCCCTTGCCCACTGCTAACCTGCTGTGTGGCCCAGTTCCTAACAGGCCATGGACTGGTACTAGTCTGTAGCCTGGGGGTTAGGGACTACAGTTCTTGTGGATTACTTAGTTTTATCCATACTTCTTTTTTTAAAAACCTCATTACTTATTTAGATTCATTAATTTTATTTTTAAATTATCCCAAGTAAAATTGACTTTTCACTTTTTATATACAGCATTATTATTATTATTTTTTTTGAGACAGAGTCTCAGGCTGTTGCTCTGGGTAGAGTGCTGTGGCGTCACAGCTCACAGCAACTTCAAACTCTCAGGCTTAATCGATTCTCTTGCCTCAGCCTCCCGAGTAGCTGGGACTACAAGTGCCCACCACAGTGCCTGGCTATTTTCTTGTTGCAATTGTCATTGTTGTTTAGCTGACTGGGGCTAAACTCGGTGCATGTGGCCGGCACTGTAACCACTGTGATACGGGTGCTGAGCCCAGCATTATGGTTTTAGATAATGTGGGTATAGATATGTGTAACCACCATCACAACCAAGATGAAAACTAGTTCTGTCACTCTACAAAACTCTCATGCTACCACCCCACTCAGGAAAACCACTGTTCTATTCTCCATTACCATAGTTTAGTCTTTTTGAGTGTGTTGTATAAATAGAATAATACAGTATGTAACATTTTAGGAATTAGCTTTTTCACTCAGCATAATACCTTTCAGATTCACCCTTATTGTAACATACATGTATAATTAGGACATTTTAATTGTTGAGTGGGATTCCATTTTATGGGTGTATCACAGTTTGTTCATTCGTTTGGCAATTGAAGGACATTATGATTGTTTGCAGTTTGTGGTGATTATGAATAAGGCTGCTATAAACGTTAGTGTACAGGTTTTTGTATGAATGTAAGTTTTTATTTTTCTATGGTAAATACCCAGAAATAGGATTGCTGGGTTATAGGGTAAGCATATGTTTAACTTTCTATGAAAATTGCCAAACTGTTTTCCAGAGCAACTGTACATTTCAACTAGCAAGGTATAAGAGTTCCAGTTGTTCCACTTTCTTTTTAGTACTTGGTATTGCCAATATTTTAAATTTTAGCCATTCAAATGGATGTGTAGTGGTATCTCATTATGATTTTAATTTACATTCACCTAATGCTGACTATATTCTCGTGTGTTGTCATTCACATATCCTCTTTAGTGAAGTGACTGTTCAAATATTTTGTCCATTTTCTAATTGTATTGTTGGTTTTTCTTTTGAGTCTTGAATGTTCTTTGTACAGGGTATCCATAAAGTTCATGTGCAATTGAAAATAATTGTCTAGTGTAGCACATTAGCCATAACTCATTGGTTTGTTATAGTTTTCACTTCAGGATTTATAGTATACATCTTTAACTTATCACAGTTTACTTGAAAGTGATGTTATACCACTTTACATTTTGCATGAATTTACAAAAATATACTTCCATTTCTTCCCTTCAAGCCTTTCTATTATTTTTTTTGTTACATGGATACCTTTTATATTGCTTAAGTCAGGGCTTTCAGTGTGCTCATCGCCTAAGTAGTGTTCATTTTACCTGATAGGTATGTTTTTATTCCTCTCCTCCTCCTCCCTCCCCTCTTTTGATTTCCAATGACCTTTATTTCTCTTTGTGCCCATCAATTAGCTCCCATTAGAGAGTACGTGCTGTATTTGTTTCTCCATTCCTGAGATGCTTCACTTAGGATAATGGTTTCCAGTTTCATCCAAGTTGGTACAAAAGACATCATTTTATTCATTTTTATGGCTGAGTAGTATATATATACATATATATATACATACCACATTTTCTTAATCTTCTCGTGAATTGATGGGCACTTAGGTTGATCTCACATCTTTGTGATTATGAATTGTTCTACAATAAACATTCAAGTGCAGGTGTCTTTTCAATAAAATGACTTCTTTTCCATTGGGTAGATACTCAGTGATGGAATTGCTGGGTCAAATGGTATATGAAATTTTTCTTATGCATTTCACTTTCACATATTATAAACCTCAGAATTCATCTTTATTACTTTGCCTAAACAGTTATCTTTTAAAAACATTTAAATAATGAGAGGAAATCTTATATACAGAGGGTGTAAAAAATCTTATACATTGTAAGAAAGGAAAAAAAAGAAAGGAACAAACTGTTTTAAAATTGTCATGCTCAGTATATGCCGATAACATTTGTTAACTTTTATATTGTATTTTGTATCTCTTGTAATTGCAGAAGTCAAATGTGACTTGAGTATTACAACTTTTTTTTGAGACAGTCGGTAGAATGCTGTGACATCACAGCTCACAGCAACCTGAAACTCTTGGGCTTAAGCAGTTCTCTTGCTTGAGTCTCCCAAGTAGCTGGGACTATAGGCACCTGCCACAACGCCTGGCTATTTTTTTTTTTTTTCTGTTGCAGTTGTCGTTGTTTAGCTGGCCTGGGCTGGGTTCGAACCTGCCAGCCTGTGTGTATGTGGCTGGTGCCCTCCCCACTGAGCTACAGGCCGAGTGTTACAATTTTAATACAGTTCTTTTCCTTTCTTAAAATGTATATACATATATATATATATATATATATTTGGCACCCTCTGAATTTCTATATATAGAAACCATTTTAGTGTTCCTTAATTCCAATGCTTATTGCTATCTGGTATCATTTTCCTTCTGCTAAGAGGATATATTTTAACATTTCTTGTAGTGTGGGCTGCTGCTCCTGTTTTGTGTGTGTGAATATATCTTTATTTCACCATTGGCTATAGGGTTCTAGCTTGATTTTTAAATTCCCCTCTCCATGTCTTATTCCACCATCTCTTTGCTTACATTATTTTTGATGAAAAGTCTAATGTCATCCTTATCTTTATTCCTTTGTGTGTAAGGATGTCTTTTTCCTCTGTAGCTTTATTTTTATTTTCTATTTATTTATCTGTATATATTTAGAAGATATAAGTGCAAGTTTACTACATTGATAGAATAAATTGTGGAGAATTCAGGGCCTCCTCTGCATCCATTACGGGAGCAATGCATATTGTACCCACCAAGCAACCTCCCATAATCCAGCCCCCTGCTACTCCCCACCCCTGTGTTTCTCCATTGGCTGCCATTCGGCACTCTGCTTCCATGTGTACACATTATTACTTGGAAGCTCTTAAGATTTTCTATTTATCATGGTTATGAGCTATTATATTATAATTTACCTAGTGTAGTTTTCTTCATGTTTCTTATTTTTGATATTTTTTTGGGCTTCTTGAGTTTGTGGTTTTATAGTGTTCATGAAGTTTAGGGGAAAAATGGCCATTATTTCTTCAAGTATTTTCTTCTGTCCTTTCCTCTACCCCTTTGAGGACTCCAGTTACTTGTAGATTAGGATACTTCAAGTTATTCCACAGCTCGTTGGTGACATTTCATATTTTCACATTCTTTTTTTTTCTCCCCGTGTTTGACTTTTTGATGGTTCCTATTGCTGTACCCCCAAGTTAATTCATCCTTTAGCTATGTCTAATCTGACATTAATCCAGGCAGTGTATTTTTCTTCTCAGACTTTGTAGTTTTTATACTCAGAAGTTCCATTAGGGTTATTTTCATATCTTCCATATTTTTGCTTAACTTTTTGAACATATGAAATGTGTTATAATACCTGTTTTGATGCTCTTCTTTTCTAATTTTAATATTTGAGTCAATTATTCTTGGTCAATTATTCTCCTTATTATATGTTGTGTTTTTCTGCCTTTTTGCATGACTGCTAATCTTTAATTGGATGCCATTTCTATTCTATAAATCATCTGGAGCTTTATTCCTAGATTCAGTTAATTTACTTAGAAATAGTTTAATCCTTTTGGGTCTTGCTTTTGTGATTTGTTAGATGGGTCTGGAGCAGTGCTCAGTTGAGGGCTAATTATTTCTATTGCTGAGGCAAGATCATCTTGATTATTCTACCCAGTGCCCTATGAATTGTGAGTTTTTCCAGTCTGGCTGGTAGTAACTGGCACTATTCCTGGCCCTTGGTGAATGCCAGGTATTGTTCTCTCTAATTCTTTCAGATTGTTCTTTCCCCTGATAAGCATATGTTGATCTGTTCGGAATACCTGAGGGAAAGATCCTTTGCAGATTGCTAGGATTCTGTCTCTGAGCAGATCTCCTTTCTGGTACTCTGTCTTATGAACTTTAGTTGTTTTTGCATATAGATGCTCAGCTTTCATAATTCAGAGAATCTGCCAAATTTTGCCTCAGTTTATCTTTCCTGTTCTGTGGCTTGGGAACTTGCTTAAAGTACTAAGCCAGTGTAATTTAAAGACTTACTTCGTGTTTTATCATCTCTCAGGGGTCATTGTCCTTGATTGCCTGATATCTAGTGTCATGAAAACCATTATTTCATGTATTTTTATTGTTGTTTTAAGCATGAGGATAAATCTAGTCCCTGTTTCTGTGTTATCTGAAAGTAGAAACCTCAATTCTTTTTTTTTTTTTTTT
>NW_003852548.1:472620-485777 GCF_000181295.1 Otolemur garnettii | reverse complement strand
GGCGGGTCCGGGCTGGGGATTCGAACCCGCCACCTTAGGTGTACGTGGCTGGCGCCTTAGCCGGTTGAGCTATAGGCGCCGAGCCCCCAGCACCATTTATTGAAAACAATATCCTTTCCTCAATATATGTTCTTGATACCTTTGTCAAAAATCAGTTGGCTGTAAATACATGGATTTATTCTGGGTTCTCTGTTCTGTTCCACTGGTCTGTGTATCTATTTCTGTACTATAATACTATACTCTCTTGGTTAGTATAGCTTTGTAATATATTTTGAAGTCAGGTTAATATGATGCCTCTAGCTTTGTTCTTTTTCCTCAGGATAGCTTTGACTATTCAGGCTCTTTTTTGGTTTCATACCAATTTTAAGATTTTTTGTTTTTCTGTTTTGTGAAAAAAAGTTTAGTATTAGTATTTTGATAGGGATTGCATTGACTCCATAGATTGCTTTGGGTAGTATGGTCATTTTAACAATATTAATTCTTCCAATCCATAAGCACAAGGTATCTTTTTTTGTTTGTTTTGTCCTCTTCAATTTATTTCGTAAGTGTTTTGTAGTTTTTCTTGTAGAGGTCTTTTACTTCCTTAAAGTTACTCCTAAGTATTTTTGGTAGCTTTTGCAAATGGGATGCTTCCTTGATTTCGTTCCAACTGTTTCATTATTGGTGCATGTATATATTAATAGAAATGCTACTAATCTTTGTATGTTGATTTTGTATCCTGCAACTATCAGAGCTAAGAGTCTTTTGGTGGAGTTTTTAGTTTTTCTAAATATAAGATCATGTCTTCTGCAAAGAGGGATAATTTGATTTTTTTCTTTTTCAATTTGTATGCTTTGTATTTCTTTGTCTTGCCTGATTGCTCTGGCCAATATTTCCAGTACTACTGGAGTGGTGAAAGTGGTCATCTTTGTCTTGTTCCAGTTCTTAGAGGCAAGGCGTTCAGCTTTTCCCTATATAATATCATGTTAGCTTTGGGTTTGTCATATATGTCCTTTATGGAAGCCTTAATTCTACACATATAAATAACTTTTGATCTTTGTTTTTATTGTAATATACATCCACATCCATTCTGTTTTTCATATTTGATTTTCTGGAACTGTGAATTTTGTGTGTGTATGTGTCTGTGCATTTATGCAGTTAGGCATATTTATATATACACATAAACATATACTTAAAAAACCTACTATTGACTATAGTTTTTTAGTCTATGACTTTGTTGAATGCTATACATGTTTGCTGTTGAGTGAACTGGGGGAATAAAAGATCGTGTTCATTAATAGAGTAGGTTATGAAAGAGACCAACTGATTTCTCTTCAATGGTATGAATAAGATAATTGTCTATTTTCAGTGGCAGTTTTGTGCAATGTTTATGATGGCATTGAAGAGAGACACAGACAAGATGTTGATACTGTAGTGATTTTTATCCATTGTAGGGAAATCCAGTAAAGGATGGAAGTCTAATTTGGCAGACGAAGCCCCCTCAATCCTGTCAGGATAGAAGAGGGCAGCAATTTAGAAGATGGTAGTTGTTAACCAAGGTATTGGAAGTACCAAGAAGCCAGAGTATGTTGGAGCAACCTAGAGACGCGCAATAGCAAAAAATCACTGTTATCCCTAGGGTTGGCACAGGGAGAAGGTAGTATCACCAGAGCCCAGGAATGAGGTTGCTTGGTAGAAACTGGAATCACTATGAAGGCTGCCCAGTGAGACATGGGATCTGGAGTAAGGGCTTTCCAGTGGGAGCTTCAACTATGGAAAACATATAGCCACCACCTGAGAGAAAGTAGCTGAGAGGGGTAGAGATAACCTACTTTGGTTTCTTCCTTCCTGCCATCCTCTAATCTCTCACTGGTACCTCTCATTGCTTAAATCCAACTAAAGCCACTTGAAAGTGGTCTGAAAATGTAGTTTACAGGAATCACTTCTCCCCTCTCCTAACAATGTAGCAGAGCAAGAAAGGGTAGAAAGTGGATCTGAGGTACTTAAGCCCATACTAGCATGAAGATCCTTCCTCAAATTTGTGCCTATTCTGGTGTGTAGTATATCCAGTACCTAAATGTGATCTGGGAGGAGGGAAAACAACTGTAGTTAGGGTCAAGAAAAACCAATATCTCTATGATCAAACTCTTGGGAAAAGGAAGTTAGGTATTGAGGCACAAACTGGAGCTGCTGTGGTAATATATGTCTGAAGGATGAGATGAAGTATTGATGACAAATAGTTGTTTACATTTTAAGTATTAAGCATATGCATTAAAACCCCTCATATCAGCTGTTTTGTAAGCTTATCAGTGTTGTTTTACTGAATTTTTATATATTATTTAGGGGGAGGAAGAGTTGGTAGATATGAAAACAGAAGGAAGAACATTTTTTATAGTGTAACTAACATTGTAATTTAATGTTCATATTAATGTTGGTAGGAAAATGCAAGTATTTCTGTACCAATGTCTTTTCTTCATAGAACCACATTAAGAGTGATAACTGTGGCTCGGCGCCTATAGCTCAACCGGCTAAGGCGCCAGCCACGTACACCTAAGGTGGCGGGTTCGAATCCCCAGCCCGGACCCGCCAAACAACAATGACGGCTGCAACCAAAAAATAGCCGGGCGTTGTGGCGGGCGCCTGTGGTCCCAGCTACTTGGGAGGCGGAGGCAGGAGACTCGCTTGAGCCCAGGAGTTGGAGGTTGCTGTGAGCTGTAAAGCCACGGCACTCTACCCAGGGGGACAGCTTGAGGCTCTGTCTCAAAAAAAAAAAAAAAAAAGAGTGATAACTGACATCTCTAGGCCTCCTTTTGATTAGCTCATCCAGGGAAACTGTGCATGGAGTGGGTACTAATCTCTCCGAATCAATATTATTTGGATTTATGGTGATATTTCTTAAATTTTTACAATTTCTACAATTCAAGCAGTGCTTGAAAAATTCCTAATTAGAGTTAGTTTTCTGTAAAAGAGGACATTCCCAGAGGAGTAGCGCAATTAAGCCCCTGCTGGTAAGGAGGGCCTGGCCAGGCCAGTGACACAGGGTCAAGGGATGATGCAGGTTTGACCAGTTTTTTCTACTTTAAAAGGCCAAATGGGCATCAAGCATGATAATTTGCTTGACACAGGCTTTCAGTATTTCAAATACATGGTCCTTGTGGGAAAAGGCTGTATATAAGTATACCAGAAAAACTAATAGACTTCTAGCTTCAGCCCAGAGATATGACATGTAGAGTGATCTTCCTTACAATAGAAAAGCTGGACAGGTGGCACATTAATGAGTTTTCTTGGACCCTAGAGAAAACTGAGCTCCAGGGCAAACAACTAATCCCAAATCAGGAGAGAGATGGGCACCCCTGAAGGAAGAAATAGCACCTGAACCTTTGCTTACCTGGGTTAGACACTATTGAATGGTACCCATGAGGGCTGTGAACTCATCCTAGAAAAAGTGCTACAGACTTCATTGCTGAATATCACTACAGTTACCTTCTAAGTACTCCCCTTGGGAAGCTATGCACTGACTCTAGCACCTAGTCTACCCTTCAGAACAATTTGGAACATTTTTTCTGGAATGACCATCAGAGCTGTTGTCATACAGCACATGACAATATGCAACAATATTGAATGCCACTCAGCAAGACACCACCACTCATTGACAAGAACATAGCTGTGAGACGCTGATATACCAAGGTTATGAAACCTTACTGAGTTGCTTGTGTAGTGCTGCCAGTGTAAGCACATGGTGGCAAGTTCATGAACTTAATTGTCATATCTTCATATGACAACAGTTCTAATGGTCATTCCAGAACAAAAGAGTTCCAAAATTGCTTTGAAAGGTGGACTAGGTGTTGGCCTTGGCAAAAGTTTCCCAAGGGGAGAACTTCAAAGGTGACCACGGTGATATTCAGCAGTGAGGTTATGTAGCACTTTTTCTAGGATTAATTTGTGAACTTAATTGTCAGACTTTCATATATTAAATACCTATATATCTGGACTTTTTGTTCTAGTCATTTGGTATGTCTCTTTTCATAAATGAATACCACTACCAATTGTTGAGGCCCTTAGAGTATATTTTAAAATCTGGCAGAGCTAGTGCCTTCTCGTTGCCTTTTTTTTTTTCACCTGAATTTTCCTGGTTCTTCTTGTTTGTTTAATTTTGTACATGACTCTAGAATCAGCTTGTCTAGTTTCTGTCCAAATGCCTAATGACATTTTATTAGGATAGCACTGAATTTATGAGTCACTGTAAGAGAATCATTTTTATGATGCCGATTCTTCTTATTCAGGGAGTTCCTGTGTCATTTTGTTGGTTAAAATCTTTTGTGTTCTTCTGGAATATTTTTGAGCTTCCCTCTTAAGTCTTGTACATTTCTTAAGTTTATCCTTAGATATTTAATATTTTTGTTAGTATTGGAAGTAAGGTTTTCTTGTCCCTTATATGTTTAAACTGCATTATTGTTCTGGATTTCCTTTATTTTCTTTTTAAAAAAGATTTTGCTTAGCCATATTATTTTTCATTTTCCTTAAGAGCCCAGGATATTTTCTGAAAATTGTCAGTTGTTTCATTTGTAATGAAGTATTTTTACAGTTAATATCAGAAATTGAAATACTGAAAATGGGTTAGAATTTCTCATCGAAATTCTGGTAGTGGTGGGTTTGTCCATAAGTTCTTGAAGGCAATGATGATTGAACTTGAGAGGATATTTTAACATTGGTTTAGTGGAGACTGACTAAGCATGAATCAGAACTTGAAATCCTGAAAGTTAACAGATTAGATACTGAATAACTATTTTGGCTGAATTTTGAATAATGTTAAAAATCAATATTTAGCTAAGACCAAACCAAAATATTGTTACTTAGAATGAAACTTTGAGTTAAGTAAATCTGAAATTTTATCCAGAAATATATAATTACTACAATTTTACTTTTGTGGGTCATGGTCTCGCTCTTTCAGTCAGGCTGGAGTATAGTGTCATCATCATAGCTCATTGTAGCCTCAAACTCCTAGGCTCAAGTGATCCTCCTGCCTTAGCCTCCTGAGTACATTGAGACTACAGGTGCATGCCACCATGCCCACCTGATTTTTAAACTTTTTCTAGAGATGAGGTCTTGCTCTTTTGCCCAGGCTGGTCTCAAACTGCTGACCCTGAGCAATCATCCCACCTTTGTCTCTCAAATGCTGGGATTATAGGCACAAGCCTGTATCCAGCCTAATCAGTATAATTTTATTAAAAACATTAGATATCATATATTTTTAAAGTTCGGCATTACAAGGCAAGAGGTAATTTCTCAGCACTATCAGATGCTAGATAGCATGTGTGTTCATTAGATTGTATGTGTATGATACCAAGGAGATAACTAAAAATTAAATGCAACTCTAAAAGTTTGTTTTAAAATATTATAAATGCTAATACATCAAACAATGCCACAAAGATTAGATTTATATCATAATCTAGTCTATTGTTCTATCTTGTATCATTACTTAACTTTTTAGATACTTTGTTGGCTTAACCAGGTATGTTGCTTTTTCCTTAAGTTATTTAACTGTTTCATCTTCATTCATTAATTCACTCAACAAATATTTACTATTTATCTATTTATTTTTATATTTTCCTTTTTAAAAGCCAGGTTTATTGAGGTATAGTTTATATACAATAAAATTCACTACTTTGAAATACATAGTTCGTTGAGTTTTGACATTGTGTACACTTGTGTAACCACCACCAAAATCAAGACATAGATTGGTTTTGATTTCTGTTTTTCCAAAAGTCTTCATTTCCTTTTGCAGAACATGCCCTTCTCCTTCCTTTAGCTCTTGGCAACTAGTGATCTTTTTTTCTTTCTGTTTAGTTTTGCCTTTTTTAGAACTTCATGTAAATGAAATCAGGTATTAGATAACCTTTTGTGTCTAGCTTCTTTTACTTTACATAATGCTTTTGAGAGTCACCATGTTGTGTGTATCAATAGCGTGTTCCTTATTTTATGGCTGAGTAGCAGGAATGGATGAATGGAGAATCACAGTTTATTTACACATTCACCATTTATTGAACATTTGGGTTGTTTTCAGTTCTGAGGTATTATAAATAAAGCTGCTCTGAACATTTGCTTACACGTCTTTGTGTGGGCATGTGTTTTCATTTCTGTTGAATAAATACCCAACAGGAAGATTTTTGGGTTGCATGGTAAGTGTATGTTTAACTTTATAAAAACCTGGCAACCTTTTTTGAAGGATCTGAACATTTTACATTCCTAGAAGATGCATAGAAGATTTCCAATTATTCAACATCATTACTAACTTTTGTTAGTTAGGAATTTTTAATTTTAGCTATTCTGGTATGAAATAGTATCTTATTGCTGTTGTAATTTGCATTTTCCTAATAACTAATGTTGTTGAACATCTTTTTGTATGATTATTTGCCTTCCATAGCTTCATTAGAAAAGTCTCTGTTTATATTCTTTCCATTTTTAATCTTTCTGTCTTTCTATTTTTTGGGGTCCCGCCCTGGGGGCAGGGTCCGCTAAGATCTATGGAACGGGTGCGTCCGACTGAAGAAATATAGTTAGGAATGACGATAAAGAAACGAGACACAGAATAGAATTTTCAGAGGTGGGAGCTCTGGGGACCATTGCCCATTTGTTGGTTCCAGCGAGTGGCTCTGAATCTCTGTTCCACTCAGTTTTTATTCAAATCTCTGCCCAGGTGGTAAGCTGGGGGAGGGAACAGAGACACCGGCAGTTTCTCTGAGTGAGCCTATCAGCTCCTATTGTTATTATTATTAACTCTAAGGATTTGAGCATTTTTGAGGAATCTGAAACTTGAGCCTTGTGTGGGTCCCAAGTCACACACACAGATTCCTAGGGAGGTGTTAAACTCCACTAGTTCCCTGCGGAGTAAAACGCCACTGGCCCTAATCTCCTCTTATTGGTGGGAGAGAGGCATTTTCCTCCCATCACCTCCTCTGCGGGAAGTGATGTAAGCCCTCCTGCCCCTATCTCAGGGCTGGAGCTGTTCCCCTGGTCTCTGCCCCAGCCAAATGCAAGTCTCCACAGTCTGTTTAACGGGCAGGAAACGACCTAGAAGATTTATCTTTTTCTAGGACTTGCCACAGTCTCTTCCATGGCCATTGTTTACCTCAGAGTGTTCACAGACTCAGCAGGGTATTGGTGTAAGCTGTATCCCCAATAGGCTAGAATTTCGGGAAAGGCCGGAAACTTGTTCACAGAAGGAATTTAGCAATGGCTAGCTTAAAGGTAAATTAGCTGAGTTTTCTTTGTTCCGACTCCTTTAGCTTATATTTTAATTTTCTCTTTTTCTCGGGGTGCCCTCTCCTGCAAAGAATGGTGTATTCAGTCCCCATTCTGCCTGCACTATTGGGTAGTATATTTTATATTTTCTGGGTACCAGTCCTTTATCAGATAAGTGGTTTACACTATTTTCTACATGTCTGTGGCTTTTAATTTCTTTAACAATGTCTTTTTAAGAGTAGAAATTTTAAATTTTGATGAAGTCCAATTTATCAGAGTTTTTCCTTTATGGTTTATGCATTTTTTTAAGAGACAGAGTCTATGTCACCTTTGGTAGAGTGCCATGGCTACACAGCTCACAGCAACCCCAAATTCTTGGGCTTAAGCTATTCTCTCGCCTCTGCCTCCCAAGTAGCTGGAACTATAGGCACCCACCACAATGCTCGGGTATTTTTTCTATTGTTCTTGTTGTTTGGCAGGCCTGGGCTGGGATTGAACCCACCAGCCCTAGTGTATATGGCCGATGCCCTAGCCCCTGAGCTATAGGCGCTGAGCCAGTTTATGCTTTTTGTATCCATTTTCAATATTGTTAATAAGTTAACTATTGTGTATGTCAAATTAACAGCTTTCAGAGTCATTAATCAACATTTTATTCTTACACTAATTAAGATGAATATATCCTTCATGAGATTGGTAGTATTTCAACATGGAGAACACATAATGCTATTTGTAAGTTGGAGTAAAAATTGCCTCAATAAATATAAATGGCATGCCTTGTTTGTATTACCTGGTTTGTTATACTGGTCTCATTTAATGATAACCTATGCCAGCAGTTCTCAACCTGTGGGTCATGACCCACAGGAACTGTATTAAAGGGCTGCAGCACTAGGAAGGTTGAGAACCACTGACCTATGTCATCATATGGTTGCTGGTCACTAACAGCTAAGGGATACTAAAAATGGCATTGCAGGAGATTTTCAGTTATATCTGAAGACCAGAGATGATTTTTTGCCCAAGTCAAACTTTGGGCCATCCCTAACTTATATTGACTGGTTTCTTGTATTTACTTTGGTATTGTCTATTAAGTACAGATTTGGATCTTTCCATGAAGAGAACCAAATAAGTTCAATCATGATTTTCACAAGACTGAGTCATATGTTGAATGCCTAAGCATTTATTGTCTATTCTTTGTACAGGGACATAGGCTGTACCCAAAAGGATGGTTATGGAGAAATTAGCTTCCTGGTGGAGTGCTGATCAGCTTGATGAGGGCTCATCTGCAGGGCTGTGACCAATGTGGGGTCCGTGGTCACTGTCTCCTTCTCCAAGCCATTTTCCTTGTTTTCTCATTCCTTCTCCTGCCCACCTGGTACTACATACCTGAGAGAGCTGTCAGGAGTTCCCCAGGAGCCACAAGTGGTGAATACTTATTTTTCTGGGAAGTAGATAAGTGCGTGGGAAGTAAAATATGCCCCCCAAGTTCAAGCGCCACCTAAATGCTGATGATGTCACTGGTTCTGTGAAAAGTGAAAGGAGAAATCTTTTGGAAGATGATTCAGATGAAAAGGAGGGCTTTTTTTCTAAGGAGACCATCTGGACTAAGATTTGGATTTAGAAATGATAAAATTAAGCATGTTCAGAATCAGGTGGATGAAGTTATTGATGTTATGCAAGAAAACATTACAAAGGTAATTGACAATGGGGAGAGACTAGATGAACTACAGGACAAATCAGCAACAGATCCAAACAACTTCGAAGGCAAATCTGGTGGTGTGGTTGCAAAATAAAAGCCATCACGGCTTTGGCTGCAGTTACCCTTTTGCTAGTGAGTATCATTCTTATAGTTGTGAAATATCATACTTGATTTGATGACAGAGATCTTCACTAAACAAGATCTGGGACAATAATAATAAAAGATTGCTACATCATTTAAGTGAAACCTATGCATATAACTTTGAAAACTTCATTTTCAAGAAACTAAGAGGCAAATATCACTTCAAACTGGAGCATTGAGAATGTCCAATTATCTTCTTCTAACAAAATTGTCTTTTAATAATTATGTTTAAGGTGACAATAATCAACCTCTATTTTGCCATATTCCAAGGACCTAATTTGATACTAGATACTTGCCAGTCATAATTTGTGTATATAGCCAATAAACACTGATGACAATATTATACTAGTATTTTTTTTTTTTTTTGAGACAGAGCCTCAAGCTGTCCCCCTGGGTAGAGTGCCATGGCATAGCTCCCAGCAACCTCCAACTCCTGGGCTCAAGCAAGTCTCCTGCCTCTGCCTCCCAAGTTGCTGGGACCACAGGCGCCCACCACAATGCCTGGCTATTTTTTTTTGGTTGCGCCATCATTGTTGTTTGGCGGCCGGGGTTGGATTCGAACCCGCCACCTTAGGTGTATGTGGCTGGCGCCTTAGCCACTTGAGCCACAGGCGCCGAGCCTCATACTAGTATTTTAATGACATAAGGACTTGACATTATTGCATTAAGGTTCAGGTGAGGCTGTGGGTCAGGAAGACTATGTAGGGTACCAAGTCATTATGGTGAAAGAGATGCATAACCATTCTGTCAGTATTTGCAAAAATATTCTTTTCATATTACAGTTGCTTTGCAAGCAATTTTTCCATGTTTATGGGTGTAACAAAAGTGCTAAATGTTGTAAATGTTGCTGCCTTCAGCTATAACTAAAAACATTCCAGTTAACCTATTTTTGGATGTATAAGGGAATGTGTAGTGATTTTTTGGCATTTGGATTATGGAAATGGGAAATTTAAACAGTGTGAAAAAGATAGTATGGCACCATAAAACTGGAGATAATAAAATTAAAAAAAAAAGAAATTAGCTTCCTGATCCCTCTGGGGTGCCTTTTTCTTCCTATAAGAATTGAGAAAGTGATTTGGATGAAGCCTTTGGCCTTTAATATTTCATCTGTATAAGGATCACTGACATGCAAACATTGGGACTTTTAAAATTTATAATTTTCCTTCACCATAGTAGAGTAATTGTGACCCAGCTTCATTCATTGCTTAAATGCAGTTAGTATTTTCCTGAGTTTTTAGTATTTAAGAGGTTATGCTGTGGTGTTAGGTGATAGGAAGAAGAAATAAAAAAAGGTTTCTGTCTCTAAGTTGACACTCTAAGGAGAGCACTGCTGTATGGCAAATCTAAGGCCAAAGTTGGCTGTGTTTAGGGCATGTGTGGATCAGCTGTAGGAGATGAGATAGGAAATATGTTCAGGAAACAGATTTTATGGGGCCTCAATCTCCATTTGGGGGCCTGAGGCTTCATTCTGTTAAAAATGGATTGGCATTCATGAATGAAGGCTTGGGTTGATTTAGGTTTCTCATGTGCTGTGTCTTTGAAAATAGTAGAGTTAGGATAATTGGGAGATGTTATGCCTGCCTTAGTTGTTGAAGGGAGCTGCCCTTGGGTTGGAGTGCTGTCAATTGGCTTGGAGACCTTCCGCATGCCTGAGAGTGGCATAAAAGATTGACAGGAAAAGGGGCTGTGGCTTCTTTTCATCAGTAAGACCTACAAACGTCTTTTCTGTCATCTGTGACAGCCATGTGTGACCTGTGTGGATGAGGGGGCAAAAGAAGCTGTGTGCTTGGGTGGCTGCTGTGCCTCCCATTGAGAAGAAGCTGCTGTCTCTGAGGTATCATATCCTTCTATAAAGCTAAGTAAATGTATTCCATGCATATCTGTTTGTATCTTGGGAATCTGGCTGCCAGCTTGACCCCATCACTGCAGTTGTGCTGCTACATTGCCTCCTCGGAGTGAAAGGTTAGCGTTTTGAAGTGGGATTGTGTCAACGATGGGGGCATCTAAATCAGGGTCAAAGCAACAAGAAGGTGAGAAGAATGAGGAGCATCTGCCCCCATGATAGGCCCTGAGACTCCTTTCACCAGCTCTGGCAGATGGTCTAGGGCAGAAGGGAGAATAGAACTCCAGCTACAGCTCTGGTGAGCTGTCTAAATGGGTCCAGGGGCTCTTCTTAGTTGAGCAAACATTTAGAAAACATTTATTTTAATAAAAAAAATAACAAACAGTGCTTAATATGTGCCAAGTACTATTCCAGGCATTTTATGATGTAGCTGGGCTCCATTTTTCAGTGGTTAGAGCATTGGTCTTGCGAACAAGGGGTGGAGAGTTCAGTCCTCATCAAGGCCTCCTATTGATTTAAAACAATGTAAAATTTTCCTGATGCAAAAAGAAGTCAAGTGACTTGCCCAAGTCATCTAGCTTAGTAAATGGTGAAGCTAAGCTTTGAACCCAGGTACTCTGTCTCTAAATTCCCTGCTCTGAACCCTTCTGATTCTTGAGGCTTCTCTTCCCCATTCTTCCTCATAATGAATGGGTGGAATTGATAGTTTTTTTAAAATGTCATTGTTGATGACTGAGTCAAAACTCTCATGTAGGTTACAGCCGCACAGGTTGACATCACCAGGTATCTTCCAGGGAGTACAGAGAGTACAGATTCCTTATGCTGTGCATAGGTGAAGATAGCACCTGCCCTTTGGCTTGTACCCCTGTCCTCCTACCAGAGAGAGTCTATGCTATGGTTTTAGCACCGCGCATCACATCCGTTGATTCTCTCTGCTACTGAGACAGCCCCTTCTCTCAAATTCTTGGAGTCAGAGGGTATATCCCTGCCTGCCAACCCCACCCCTTCCTGCCTTGGCAGAAGTTCTCAGCTTTGATACTCCAGCAGTCACCTACTTTGCCTCTTCATAGAGGAGTGAATGAATTTGCTTTGTGAGGAAACCAAGGTGAGATCTGAGCAAGAACTTTCAGACACTGCTTTGTGGTGATGTTTTCCTTTTCTTGGAAGAACTCTCATTGTCAGTAGAAATGCCCAACCCAGGCATGTTACTCATAGCAAATGAAGCAAATTATTCCTTTTTTAAGATGAGCCTTATAATTAATATAGGGTGGCCATAATGTTCGTAGGCAATTTTAAGTCGCGCTCTGTTTTAAATGGCACATGAATTTTATGGCCACACTGTATATAAACTACATATTATATTACCTCTTACATTAAGTCTGTCATTTAAATGTGGTGGAGATTTTATTTTATTCATCTTTCCTTTGCTAGGTGGGGAGATCAGCTGTAGCTTTTTCATCATGATTTTTATTCTTTACTACAAAGCCATGATTTAGTTTCTAGGTCGGCATTGTAAGACGCCTAATGCTTCATCACAGCATGCCAGCTCCTCATGCTGCTGGCTGAGCAGAGGCTACTGAAATATCGATCAAGTTGGTTTTTTTTTTCAATGTCAGATTTTGCACCAAATGAAGCATGACACATCCCACTCTGTGACAGAAGCTGTGACTGACAATTGGTTTCATGTGGTGACCTAAAATGACAGAATGTTACCTACTTGCTAAGGATGAATTTTCTGGAGGTTTTCCCTGCACCTCTGCTCTGAGCCCACAGTAGAGCTTGTGCACCACATCTAATAAATTACCATCCCAGTGTTACAATGTCCTGCAGGCACAAAGAATGAATGAATAACTTTGTAATATAAAGTTTTGGTGGTCTCAAATCACTTATTTCATGTTATTTTAAGCATCCATATTTCATTTAGGTAATTTCTTTAATACTTCAGTTCTTATGTGCAGTACTGAAATTACACATCATAAATGGACATATTAAAAGTCTTCCCTTGCCTTATAGAGTTTTAGTGTTTACAATAACCTTACAATAATTCAGGTGACTAGGGTTTGGGGTGGGAGGAGCAATGCTTACTTGTGTACAAAGTTGTCTCCGTAACACCCTGTTCTTTGTTTTTTCTGCAAATAACTCTATTAGCTAGATTAACAAACATCATCAACAAAGCTACAGAACGCTGCATTTGTATTTACAAAAAGCTATAATCAGGTAGGCATTTCTTTTTTTTTTTTTTTTTTTTTTTTTTTTTTT
>NW_003852548.1:456556-472222 GCF_000181295.1 Otolemur garnettii | reverse complement strand
GACAGAGCCTCAAGCTGTCCCCCTGGGTAGAGAGCCATGGCATTACAGCTCACAGCAACCTCCAACTCCTGGGCTCAAGGGAGTCTCCTGTCTCCGCCTCCCAAGTAGCTGGGACCACAGGCGCCTGCCACAATGCCCGGCTATTTTGTGGTTGCAGCCGTCATTGTTGTTTGGCGGATCCGGGCTGGGGATTCAAACCCGCTACCTTAGGTGTACATGGCTGGCGCCTTAGCCAGTTGAGCTATAGGCGCCGAGCCAGGTAGGCATTTCTTATTAGAAGGACTTAAATTGGTGTTTAAACATTAAGGCAGCAACAATTCTAAAACATAATAAAACTCTAAGGTAAGGCTTTATATATGTTTTAAAACCCATATTCATAGGCTGCTTATATGCTTTGCATTTGGGGGCAATTAATGATAGTGTTATTAATGATATTGTTGGTCCTAGTATCTAGTGCCTTTTTCTTCCACAAGAAGCCAGAGGCAGAGTTTTTTTTAGAGCCCCAGATCATCAAAATAGTTTTTTGATTTATCAACCTTTGCCATTAGAATAGGAAACCCATATTTGTTCCAGTGTTTGCACATTTAGTAGTTTAACCTGTGAAGTTTTATGTTTATTGAGGATGTGGGAAAGAAAATGAAAAATAAAAACTTATCTTGCTAGCGAAGGTTGCTGACTGCTGTCATTAACTGCACTTAGCACAATACACAGTCATCTTTTCTCTTCATTTACTTATTTATGGGCTCCTCTTTCCTACCTACTCTAGGTCATGAGATTGATTGAGGCAAAGTCCTTGATTGCCTTCTTCATGATTGCTCAGATGTTGGTTGCATGAGCATCCCTGTAGCTACTGGGGGGGTTGATGGTGAGGCATGGTGGGGAGGATGTTTTCTCAACCCTGGGCCTTTACTTTGGAAGCCATGTTGTTTTATAATTAATTATAATAACTTAAAACCATGCAGCATCTGAAGATGACCCCATAGGAAATCAAATTTTGAAGCAAACTTAATTTGTTTTCAGAAGCTTAATGGGTGTATTAGAAAAACAAAGAAATCAGCATTAAAAAAAGATGGAGACTTTCCCTCTTTTATGTTTACATGGATGAAGCTGGAAAATATTCTTCTTAGTAAAGTATCTCAGGAATAGAAAAAATATCTCAGTACTATTATGAAACCAATTTATAATCACTCACACTTTCATATGAAAGATGAATCACAAGTATAGCCCAGGATGAAGGAGATGGGAGGGGAGGGGGGTGGTTTGATAGAGAGAGGGTAAATGGTGGGACCACACCTATGGAGCATAATGCAAGGGTACAAGTCAAATCTATCAAGCTTAGAACACAAATGTCATAATATAGTGATTAAGTTAATGAGGTGAAAGCTATGATAATTAATTGGATGTAACCACTCCAATTTGTACAAAAAATCAATACATGGAATCCCACACAGGCATAAATGTATTCATGATCTATGTATATATGACTTAATAAAAGGAAAAAAAAAGTAAAAACAAAACAACAAGAACAACAAAAGAAAAACAACGGAATCATTTGCTTCTAGTTTTGGAACCAGAGAAACCAGAGGCTCAGGGGTGTGCCCTTTTCCCTCAGTCTCCTATTCTCTGAGAGCTCTAATTTCCATTCAGAATAATATGACTGATGGGAACTATTTGCATCTTTGAAAATTCCACTCTTCTTCTGGCTAATAGAAGTAGAACAGTGGAAACCTCTACCAGAATGCTCTCTACCATTCTGGACAATTATTTTTAAAGTCTCTTTCTATCAATTCTCATTAAATGATTTGATTTTAGAAGTGGAAAGAATCTTATCTATTAGAGCACTTGAATCTCAGTAGATTGGCATATTAAACTTTATTACAGATAAGAATTACTTTCTGGAATTTTATACGATCAAATCAAATTATATCTTCAAGTAGGACCATAAAGTAATCATAGTCAGAAAAAAATTTATTTTATTTTTTTTTTCCATTTTTTAAATTAAATCATAACGGTGTACATTAATGCATTTATGCGGTACAATGTGCTGATTTTATATACAATTTGGAATGCTTATATCAAACTGGTTAACATAGCCTTCACCGCACTTAATTGCTGTGTTAAGACATTTATATTCAGCTCCGTGCCTGTAGCTCAGTGGCTAGGGCGGTGGCTACACACACTGAGGCTGGCAGGTTTGAACCTGGCCCGGGGCCTGCCAAACAACAATGACAACTACAACCAAAAAATAGCCAGGTGTTGTGGTGGGTGCCTGTAGTCCCAGCTGCTTGAGGGAAGAGAATTGCTTAAGCCCAAGAGTTGGAGGTTGCTATGAGCTGTGATGCTATGGCACTCTACTGAGGGTGGCATAATGAGACTCTGTCTCAAAAAAAAATTATACTGTGCCCTTAATAGATTTGACATGTACCCTTGCATTATATGCACAATAGGGGAGGTCCCACCGATTACCATTTGGAACATATTCTTCTTAGAAAAAAAATATTTTAAAGCCATTATTAATGTTGTTATATGTATGTAGACAAGAAGTGATCATTTTGAGTGATCATTGGGCATACTGATTCCAAGTTCTTTGTTCAGTCTATTTGTTAAGTTTGGATTTTCTTGTACCAGGACACCTCACCTTTAACATCTACTCATATGATGCTTTATTGATTTTTTTAAGAGGTTTTGCTCTAGAAATTCAGGATATAGTCTTGGCAGTCTAAAAATGTAGGTTGTTTTGCTTTGATAAATCATCTCAGAGATCCCCAGGGTTTATTTGGATAATCAGCTCCATCAGCTAGGGGCCCCCTTCTTTTCTTTTTGTCAATGCTGTCAGGAAGATCTTGAAGGACAGTATTGCCAGGTAAAGGAGAGGGCAGCAGGCTGTATGCAGGGAATTGTGAGGAGTTGACTGTGACAAGCACAGATAATGGGGGCAGACGGTGGTAGGAAGTGAAATTAGGGAGGCGCAGATGCCAAGTCTTTGTGGGCCTTGAATGCCATATTAAGGAACTTGGATTTTTTACCCCCATGGATGATGAAATTGCTCAAGAATTTTAAGCAGGGTCGTGACATAACAAGCCTCCTTTGTGATTCAAAGAGATCAGTCTGGTAGCTGTTGGAGGATGGATGATTGGGGAACCCCAGGTGAAATGCAAGGAGGATAGTAAACAAAGCCCAGGAAGTTCCAGCAGGAAGCTTGAACTAGAGCAGTGTTTCAACTGGAATGCCCTGAGAGGATCTTAGGTGGGCCGGGAAAATTTGTAAAGATCATTAATTACATTATTTTCAAAAGAAGTTCAAAGCAAAGTTTATATATTTTTTATACTCCTCATTGTGAGCAACGTAAGTGTGCCATGAGAGTTTCAATATACAGGTTCAAGTGTTCTGTGAGATAAAAAAGGTTTAAAAACACTGAACTAGAGTAACAAAAGTAAGGAGAAGAGAGGACCAGGAAGGATGCTTGAGAAGTAGAGTTGGCAGGACTGGGAAAGGTCAGGATGTCAGGGTGGTGAGATTCCACAATTTAGGCAAGTTATTTACTCTTAAAGAACCAGTTTTCTAACTGTAAAGTGGTGTTAATAATAGCACCTACTTCATAAAGTTGTGTGAAAATTAACAGTATTTTAAATAAAATTCTTTCTACAAAGTGGGTGCTCACTAAGTATTTCTTAGACTGCACTGATTGTCTCTTAACATACCAGAATGTACTTTTTTGTTTAGAGCACGGAGCGTAGTAGGAAGAAGTGAAAAATACTGGGGTAGAGTATTGTAACTGTGGTTTAGGAAAAACAACTACCTATAACATGAGTAAAAATGAAAAGGCTGATGCTATATTTGGATGTTCTACAGTCATGAAAAAAAATCCACAGAAATAACCCCCCAGTATATTTTCACTTCTCCAAAATGGCTTGAAAGCTTTAGTTAATCATGGGAGAGAAGAAAATCCCTCAATTAACACCAGAATCTCTAACAGTATGGTCTCTGAAAGTACTGGACCACTGGATAGCCACCAGGCTCTGGAGGAGAGTTGGTCTTTCCGGGGAGGTCAATTCTTCATGGATACCCCTGCCCCATGCTGACATGAACCTGGGGCACTAACCTAACCCTCTTCAGGAAAAATTGATAATATTAAGTCCTCTGTTAAAGGTAAACCAAGAATCATTCTCCTAGAGAAACCTTGTGCATCTTCTATATAATTGGTTGCTGATTGACCCTCAGCTAAACGCTCATCTGACAGCTTTGTTTAGGATTTAGAATTAAGGGCACATTTATTTCTCTTAACTGTTTTATTTCCTTTTATCAGATGATGGGAATTAAATCCACATAATGTTTCCTTTTTGTCTCAGTTGTCAAGAAACTGAGAATACCATGTAATACTTGATTACAGAAAGTAACAGGAAGTCTAGGAGAACCATGAATTTACTTCCTCCTTCTATATTATAGTTCAGTATTGTCAGTTTCTATTTTAATTGGCTTGCTATAGGGCACATTAACGGCTTTACAAAACAACCTGAACATATCTGAGACTGACCCCTATAATTTGGCATTTGACTAATTTAACATTCCCCTGATGTGATTCAAACATCTTATAAATATAGTGTGTTTAAAAGACCCAGGTGCCTGGCAGCAGGGGCATGGTTTAAGAAATTGTGGTATATTTATGCACCACATTTAGAATTTTGATCTTAAATTCTAAAGGAAATCCAGGCTCAGCTCCTGTAGCACAGTGATTATGGTGCCAGCCATATACACCGAAGTTAGTAGCTTCGAACCCAGCCTGGGCCAGCTAAAACAACAATGACAACTGCAACAAAAAATAGCTGGGCACTGTAGCAGGTGCCCGTCGTCCCAGCTACTTGGAACACTGAGGCAAGAGAATCGCTTAAGCCCAAGAGTTTGAGGTTGCTGTGAGCTGCGACTTCACGGCACTCTACTGAGGGCGACATAGAGGGACTATGTCATAAAAAAAAATTCTAAAGGAAATCTGTCACTGAGCCCTCATATAAGACAGTGTATGATATACAACTGAACAGCAGTGAACCTGCATGAATTTAAATACTTCAACATGAATAGCTATCAACAAATCATAATATGGAGTGAAAAAATCAAAATCCACTTAGTTAATATGACAAAAAATATGCTACTTGTCCCCCAGCTGCTTTTCATTTCTCTAAAGTGGTAGAATTTTATGATAAATAGCCTTCCAGAAATACTTTATTTTCTTGCAGCCAGCTGTGACCACGTGACCAAGTTCTTGGCCAATACCATGTGAGTGGAAGTAGATGTATAATTTAGAGGCTCTGTGCTTAAAGAGAAAGGCAGTGCCTTCTTCTATTCTTTTATCATTTCCTTCTGCCTGACATGTGGGCCTGGTGGTAAGGGCAACACACTATGTATAGGGGTGCTAGGGCAAGCAGGTGGGATGGGGAGGGGTGATGGGAGCCACCATATCTCATGTTCTGACTCTTCTGCAAGAGAAAACTTCTGTCTTGTTTAAGCTACTATTATTTTGATCTTTGTTCAGCAGCCACACCTGCTTTCTAATTCTATATCATACTATTTATGTAAGTTAAGACAAGCAAAAGAATGTCATACATTTGTAGATGTGTATATTTAGTAAACCTAGGCCTGGATACAGACTGGAATGAATGACGGTTACCTCAGAGGTAGAAGGGAGGGAACAAGGCTAGGGAAGAAGAGAATACAACCTACTTTCTGTGTGTAGTGCTCAGTCAACGTGTCAGGGTCTGACAGTTAATTCAATGATGAACAAAGAAGAATCTGTACATTTGAGATTTTGGTGATTTGTTTATGCCAAGGTGTTTTCTGATGGCTCTTAACAGTGCTTTGTATCCAATGTGAAATGATTATATTAAGATAAAATAGTGGATCATCCTGAAAACCAACGTGGAGGACAGAGCCACAGTTGTCATTGTAGGAGTGAACTGTGAAAAAGGACTGGGAAAACAGATGCTATTACAATTTGATGTTAAGGCCTATGGCACGGGTATTGCTGGCCGGCTGCAAGAGACCACACAGGAGCATGCACCTTGGCCCAGATGCCAGCTCAAAAGGTGAAATTGTCAGCAGCCTGGGTGACTCTGTCTCAGGAGCAGGCCCACAGTAATTGGGCTCAGGGAGCCTGAACCTAAACTAGAGTGCCAGTTGATGTACTTATGATAAGAGATTTGCCTTTTGCAGAGCAGAATATTCAGGCTGAGTAGAGCATTTCTCTGAGTAAGCAAGCAGCAGGGGACTGCACCCCAGGTTGTCATCAGAAGGTTGCTTAGAGAAGACAGAGTAAGAACAGAGGCAGTTGGTTATGTTATGCTCATATATAGACTGGAAAAAACTGATGGGTCCATCTCCTTGCTGGCTTGTCCTCTCTTTTCTCCACCACCAGCCCAGGCCAGGCACTGTATCTTTTCCCTCATCAGTGGTTATATAGATGGTCTTACCATCTGACTTTTGGAGGTTTTCCTTTCTTCCTCTTTTGTTCACAGTATTTTTCCAAACCGGATACCACACAGTGTACTGAGTTTTCCCTAAATGAATCTCAGGTGCATTCCAGGTGAGTCACCTTGCAGTTTGGGGATTCCCAGGCTCTTATTAAGGGGACACTAACAACTAATCTCCTGAATTTCTTGTACAGTTTGCAGTTACATGTGACTTATGGCAATTTGCTGGGTAACACTGAGAAAAACCTTCATTCTCTGCCCTTGAAATCTATGAAATCTGTCTGCTGCCCTATTCCAGGTACATTATGTGATACATTCAGTTGTATTTCTGAATGAGGTTCTTTCTGTCACATTTATGTCTGCTCAGTTGGCCCTGTCTTCACTCTGCTAAATGTGTAATTATCTAAGAAGCATTCCTTGCTCTGATAACTTCGGCTCTCTTGTCTGTTTTTAGATATCATTCTTGCATAGTTGCCTTCCAGGTCTTTAGAGTTGGTCCTGAATATATTCCTATAATATAGTCCTGAAAGTCACTACTTTTTACAACTGTTTGACAAAATAATACATATATCATAGAACAAAATTCCTAAGTTACAAGAGAAATTTATTCTGTTTTCTTCCCTGGAGACAAATGCTCTCATCAGTTGGGCTAGTACCACCTGAATGTGCCATGCTCTATTGAAAAATACCATATGTGGCTCTGCGCCTGTGGCTCAAGTGGCTAAGGCGCCAGCCACATACACCTAACGTGGTGGGTTCAAATCCAGCCTGGGCCCGCCAAACAACAATGACGGCTGCAACCAAAGAAAATAGCCAGGCATTGTGGTGGGCACCTGTGGTCCCAGCTACTGGGGAGGCTGAGGCAGGAGACTTGCTTGAGCCCAGGAGTTGGAGGTTGCTGTGAGGTGTGATGCCACAGCACTCTACCCAGGGGGATAGCTTGAGGCTCTGTCTCAAAAAAAAAAATACCATGTGTGATAACATAGTTAGCATCTACCATTTTTTTTTTTTTTTTGAGACAGAGGCTCAAGCTATCCCCTGGGTAAAGTGCCGTGGCATCACAGCTCACAGCAACCTCCAACTCCTGGGCTCAAGCGAGTCTCCTGCCTCCGCCTCCCAAGTAGCTGGGACCACAGGCGCCCGCCACAACGCCTGGCTATTTTTTGGTTGCAGCCGTCATTGTTGTTTGGCGGGTCCGGGCTGGGGATTCGAACCCGCCACCTTAGGTGTACGTGGCTGGCGCCTTAGCCGGTTGAGCTATAGGCGCCAAGCCAGCATCTACCATTTTAAAAACCAGATTTTCCACTGGACTTTCTCACTTGTGTAACTGAAATCCACATCTTGGTGTTTTCTTTTACCTGTCTTTGTCTCTTTGTCTCATTCATATCTTAGTCACCATATTTCATTGATTTACTCTGAGTTGGGTATTTTGTAGCAGACTTGTCCTTTATTTTGCAGTAGACTGTTGTCAGTACCCACCTAGAATAGTGAGGTGCCCTCCCTTCCCACATTCTGGAGAACCTTGAGTGCCCCAGTGCTGTCATAGAAACTAGTAGGATTGGTCTCTGAAATCTCCATCTAATGCTTTTTTGATGAGCTCTAACACTGGTCACATACTGATCTGATGCTGGTCTCATTGAATCTTAACCCTGGACACATTGTGAGTCTGAGCTGGATGACTCACATATCCACATCCTACTTTCATGTTTTCTTTTCCCCCAGTCCCCTGATGACATGCTACAGACATATGCTTGGCACTGAGCCTGTTCTTATGCTGCACCCTGGTCCAAGCCTAATTGAATGCATCCTTAGCCTCTGACTCCAGGCACATGTGAGTTATGATCTTGATCAAACACTGAGCCCTGATCCTATCATATATTGATTCCAGACACCTGCAATACCCTAGTACTTACCTTAGTGATGCTGATCACTGACCCTGGTTACTCGCTGAATCCTGATCCTAGTCACATTTTGAGCCCAGATTCTTTCCATACAGTGACTGCTTGCCTTCATAACACCTTCAACTCTGACCCTGGTCACACACTGGGCTTTGATCACAGTTACTGGCTGAGTCTTGACCCTGGTTAGACCATGAACCCCAAATGCAGTCACATGTTAATTAGTGACCACAGGCACATACTAAGCCTACTCACACACCAAGCTCACATCCTGGTTGTACACTGAGCTTCTTATTCATACATCAGGCTCTCACTCTGGTCAAATCTGAGTGCTGATCCTAATTACATACTGTGCCCTGATACTGGTCTCTGTCTTGGCCCTGGTAACATGCTAATCCCCAATCTTGGTTATACACCAAGCTTTGATTCTGCTCACATGCCGAACCCTAAACCTTGTGGTAACCTGCTGATCCTTGACCCTTATCATACCCTGAGCCCTGATTGGATCATACATTGATCTTAAACTGATCCCTGGAATTTTATTTCAGATGTCTTTTCTTAAATTTCAGATTAATGTGAGGGTACAAACAACTAGGTTACAATATTTGCATATGTTAGGTAGAATCCCTCTTATAGTTGTGTCCTGCCCCTAAAAGATGTACTAATACCCTTACATTGTGTCCATTTTAGGAGCACACCAATCTCCTCCCCTTCTCCCCTGCCTTCCCCTCTCTCCTTGCCTCATTCCCCCTTCCCCAACTTGAATTCAATTGAGTTTTTCTCTTATGTGGGCTTGTATTAGTTTGTCTACTGGCTTCATATTAGTATTGAATACACTGGACATTTGCTTTTCTATTCTTGTAATACTTTACTAAGAAGAATGTGTTTCAACTCCATCCAGGTTAATAAAAAAGATAAAGTCTCCATCGTTTTTATGGCTGCATAATATTCCATGGTATACATATACTACAGTTTATTAATCCATTCCTGAGTTGATGGGCATTTAGGTTGTTTCCACATGGTGGTGATTGTAAATTAAGCTGTGATGAGCAATCTAGTGTAAATGTCCTTATGATAAAATGAATTTTTTTCTTCTAGGTAGATGCCTAGTAATGGGTTTGCAGGATCAAATAGGAGGTCTAATTTGAGTTCTTTAAGGATTCTCCATACTTATTTCCAAAGAGGCTATATTAGTTTGAAATCCCACCAACGGTGGAACAGTGTTCCCCTCTCTCCACATCCACCCCAGCATCTGTACCTTTGGGACTTTGTGATGTGGGCCATTCTCACTGGGGTTAGGTGATACCTCAGCGTGGCTTTGATTTGCATTTCTCTTTCTGATGATTAAGGTTGATGAGAATTTTTTCATATGTTTGTTAGCCATTGATGTGTCTGTCTTCCTCAGAGGTTCTGTTCATGTCTCTTGCCTAGTGATATGTGGGATTTTTGGTTAATTTGAGTTCTCTTTAGGTTCTAGTTATCAATCCTTTGTCAGATTCATAACATGGAAATATCTTTTCCCATTCTTAAGGTTGTCTATTTGCTTTAATTATTGTGTCCTTAGCTGTGAAGAAACTTTTCAGCTTAATTAAGTCCCATTTGTTTATTTTAGTTGTTGTGATTGCCATGCAAGTCTTCTTAAAATCTTTCCCCAGTCAACATCATCAAGACTTTCTTCTAGGATTTTAATCATTTCATGTCTTAGATTTAAATCTTTTATCTATCTTGAGTCAATTTTTGTAAGTGGTGAAAGGTGCTGTTCCAGTTTCAGTCCTTTACATGTGGTTATCCAGTTCTCCCAGCACCATTTGTTAAATGGGGATTCTTTTCCCCACTGTATGCTTTTGTTTGGTTTATCAAAGATCAGACGGCTATAAGAGACTGGTTACATCTCTTGGCTTTCTATTCTGTTCCATATGTCTATGTCTCTATTTTTGTGCCAATACCATGCTGTTGTAGTTACTGTAGACATGTAATATAACCTAAAATCTAATAAAATGATGCCAGCTTGGTTTTTATTACAAAAGAATTGCCTTGGCTATACAGGGTTTTTTTCTGGTTCCATACAAAATGAAGAACTATTTTTCTAGTTTTTCAAAATATGATGTTGGTATTTTAGTGGGGATTGCATTGAATCTGTAGATTGCTTTGGATAGAATAGATATTTTGTCAGTGTTGATTCTTTCCAGCCAAAAGCATGGTATGTTCTTCCATTTGTTGATGTCTTCTGACATTCCTTTTCTTATGGTTTCATCATTCTCTTTGTAGAGGTCTTTCACTTCTTTTTTTAGGTATATTCTTAGGTATTTAATTTTCTTTGAAACTACTGTGAAGGGAATTGTGTCTTTGATTAGCTTCTCAACTTGGCTGTTGTTGTCGTATACAAAGGCTATTGATTTGTGGACATTGATTTTATACCCTGAGACATTACTGTCTTTCTTGATCAATTCCAGGAGTCTTGTGGTTGAGTCTCTGGGGTTCTCTAAGTATAAGATCATATCATTGGCAGAGAGTTTGGCCTCCTCTGCCCATATGGATGCCCTTTATATGCTTCTCTTGCCTGATTGCCTTGGCTAGAACTTCCAGAACTATGTTGAATAGTAGTGGTAACAGAGGACATTCTTGACTTGTTCTAGTTCTAAGTGCAAGAGCTTTCAGCTTTACTCCATTCAGTATGATATTAGTTGTGGGTTTGTTGTAGATGGCTTCAATTAGCTTAAGAAATGTGCCTGTATTCTTCAGTGTTCTTGTTAGAAAAGGATGTTGAATTTTATCAAATGCTTTTTCTGCATCTATTGAGAGGATTATATGGTCTTTTTTGTTTGTTTGTTTCTATTGATGTGGTGAATTACATTTATGGATTTGAATATGTTAAACCAGTCTTGCATCCCTGGGATGAAGCCTACTTTATTGCAATGTATAATTTTTTAATGTGTAGCTGTAAACTATTGGCTAAGATTTTGTTGAGCATTTTTCAGTCAATATTCGTTAGTGAAATTGGTCTGTAGTTCTCTATTTTGGTCAGGTCCTTCCCTGGTTTTGGTATCAGACTGATATTTGCTTGATAGAACATGATGGGGAAGTCTCCTTCCTGGTCAATGTTTTGGAATAGGTTCTTCAGTATAGATACAAGCTCATCTTTGAAGGTTTGATAGAATTCTGATGTGAAGCCATCTGGTCCAGGACTGTTTTTGTTGGAAGATTTTTTAATTGTTTCTTCAATCTCAGTGTTTGATATTTGTCTATTTAAGAAATCTATTTCTTCTTGGTTAAGTCTAAGGAGATGGTGCAATTCCAAGTAATGGAAGATTTCCACCACATTGTCAAATTTCTAGGAGTAGGCTCGGCGCCTGTGGCTCAAATGGCTAAGGCACCAGCCACAAACACCTAAGGTGGCGGGTTTGAATCCAGCCCAGGCCTGCCAAACAACAATGACAGCTGCAACCAAAAAATAGTGGAGCGTTGTGGCGGGCACCTGTGGTCCCAGCTACTTGGGAGACTGAGGCAGGAGACTTGCTTGAGCCCAGGAGTTGGAGGTTGCTGTGATGCCACGGAACTCTACCCAGGGGGACAGCTTGAGGCTCTGTCTCAAAAAAAAAAAAATTTCTAGGAGTAGAGTTTCTTATAGTAGTCAGAGATAATCTCTTATATCTCAGCAGTATCTGTTGTTATTTCCCTTTTTCATTTCTGATTGAGGTTATTAGAGATTTTACTTTTCTGTCTCTAGCTAATCTGGCCAAATGTTTATCTATTTTATTTGTTTTTTTCAAAAAACCAACTTTTTGTTTTGTTAATTTTCTGAATGATTCTTTTGTTTTCAATTTCATTAATCTCTGATTTAATTGTGGTTATTTCTTTTCTTCTGCTGGCTTTGGGTTAGATTGTTCTTCTTTTTCCATTTCTGTAAGGTGGTTCATTAGTTACTCAATGTACTCTTGATAGACAAGTTTGCTTCATCAGATAATCCTATTTAGTAGAATGCAGTTAATGCAGAATTTTAAAATTTTATATCTTTATTACACATTTTTCTAAGAGTTTATTTTTTAGAAAACGTTCATTCAAGATTGTAATTTGCATGGCAAGAAACAATGGTTTCATACATTCTAAGTTTTTTAAAGTTATCTGTAGCAATTTAAAAATTCTACAAGTTTTCTTTTCAATTTGCAGCACCTGACTTAAAAGTTTAAGTTCGTGTAATGCATTCACTAAATCTGTCAGTTTCTTTTATAAGAAATACATGTTTCAAAATTGTTACTTTCTAGATCCTAGAGTGAGCATGGGTTTTTATTATTTTTAATTGGTTGTCAGAATTTTACTCACATTACTTAATAGGTAGAACAAGAACTCCCAGGCTTTCAGAATGGCCTTCCACTCGGAATAATAATAATGAATATCTAAATGGATTTGGGTCTGCCCCATTTAACATTACCAAACATGTTTCCAAGTAGTTTTAGAAAATATGAATTTTAAACATATATATAATATTCTATCACATGATGCACCATCACCTCTTTAACCATTTCCCAATTGTTCATTTATATAATTTGCAATTTTTGATATCAAAAACAATATTGTAATGAATACCTTCATTCAGCAGTTTTATCTAAGACTATTTCTTTAGGATAATGTCAAAAAAGTGGCTTCCTGGGTCATACAGTGCACATGGTTTTAAGGATTTTAATATACTTTACCAAGAAATCTCTAGAACAGCTTGAACAACTACTAACAGTATCTTATTATGCCTACAAACTGGACTTAGTAACAGGAAGCAAATTCAACCACAAATCTGTTAGATTTTCATCCATCTCCAAATTATCACACCAAAGAAGCAAGGAGACATATTATTGGTGAGGAAGCCAGATTTTAAAAAAATCACTCAGCTTTAGGTCAGTAAAATAATAAGCAGAAATGCTTCCCACAGAAAGTCTACAGGGTTTTTCCAAATACAAGTTAAAAAGAGAGAAAGAGAAAAGTCAATACCAAATGACCAAAATTTTTTATTTGCCTAAATTCCATCTCATGCAGAAGCATGATAGTTTTCCCTCTTTATTATACTTTGGCAATAATAATAATAATAAAGCAGCCTTGTACAGAAGAGTGAAAATGCCAAGGACAAGGGGTAGTCTACAGTTTTACTGTGGGAGAAATATATATATATATATATACATACTTTTTTTTTTTAAAAAGGCTGCCCCTGCCCCCCTCCCTCCCTTTGACCATATCAACTTTCAGTTCAGGTCATTAAATACAGACATATTTTCTTTCTTTCTTTCTTTTTTTTTTTTGGGACAGAGCCTCAAGCTGTCACCCTGGGTAGAGTGCTGTGGCATCACAGCTCACAGCAACCTCCAACTCCTGGGCTCAAGCGAGTCTCCTGCCTCCACCTCCCAAGTAGCTGGGACCACAGGTGCCCGCGACAAATGCCCAGCTATTTTTTTTTTTTTTGGTTGCAGCCATCATTGTTGTTTTGCAGGCCCGGGCTGGATTTGAACCCACCACCTTAGGTGTATGTGGCTGGTGCCTTAGCCACTTGAGCCACAGGCGCTGAGCCGATAACAGACATATTTTCAAAATCACTTCTTTACTTCTACAAAATCTTTGATGCTGTCATTGTCTATTTCTGGCCATTTTTCCTGAATGACATCAATTATGTCATCTGTAAAGTTTCCCTGAATGATAATTTCATCCTTCCCTGTTATTGAGGCACCGCAGGAGAACTTTTGAGCAAAAACTCTTTGTGATTCTTTAAGATCAATTTCAAAAGTTGCAAGGCCACATACTCTTGTTACATATTTCTTCTTTGCTCTGGAATTTTGGCTATAGTAACCTTCTGTGGTAGTGTTCTTTTTTTGTTTTATTTGCCCCCTTCCGCCTCTCTTTTATTTTTTCTTCTCTTCTTCTTTTCCTGCTGTTCCTTGACCCTCACTAATTCCAAATTCTTGTTTGGGGGAATTTTCTACAGTAAGTTTTGTAAACTCATTTGGAAAATTCTTCTCTATATACTGTCTACTTTCAGCAACATCAGGCATGTATCCACAGTACTCTGTTGGTAATGAACAGACTGCACAGTAAAGGACACGAAGTGGGTAATCGGCATCTAACTTGGCACTGCTCCGTGGGTCTCCTTTGCAATCAGCCCCACTGGATTCAGAAATGTCAGCAGCCATTTCCCCAAACCAGGCGGTAGCACAGGCCTACCGTCTCTGTTCCCACCACTATCTCCAGCTGAGGTGACACATTTAACTCTTCTTCCCCAGCCAGGGCTGCCCAAGAGCCCTTCTGCCAGTGTACTACAGCAGGACAACAGAAACCTTGATACTGAAGAAAATGAAAATGAAAAAATAAAAACAAAACAAAAGAAAATAAAAATTAAGAAAAAATTTGAAATTATATATACATATATAAAATTGCCTGAAATTATGTGTGTGTGTGTGTATGTATAGAGAGAGAGAGTGCCTGGATACCAGGTGGTGCTCTGAAAAGAAAGAAAAGAAAAAAGAAATAAAGATGTAATACAATATATTGCCTGGACACCAGGTGTCCAGGGTTATGAGATGAAAAACAAGCATGCTGTTTCTGCTGTGTATGATGGGGGCAAGACCTGTATGATCAGGTCTCCATGGCCACTATCTAGTTGCCATGGAGACCTGGTCTCATCTTTGTGATTTATTTGATTTCTATAAGGTCGTGGTTGCTTGGCCAGCATTCAATCCCTGCAGGGTTAGGTGTCTGAAGTTCACACCAGACTTCTTAGGAGACACGCCTCGGCCTTCCAAGCAATTCCTCTTGGCCACAAAGATTTCTGCACTGGGGTATAAAATCTCCCCAAGTGTGGCCGCCTGAGTCCAACAGGTGAGTCAGAGCTGACCACATGCTGGTACCCTGTGCGCTGTTCTTACCCAGTTGCCTTCTCACAGTGGTGGACCCTGGCTGCCAGTGGCCAAGCCATCACAAGATTCAAACTTGTCCAGTGGTCCAAATCCAGCCACCAGGCACTGTTTACTGGTGAGCTCAGGCCTTCCCAACATTGCTCTGGCAAGCTTCCAAGTCTAAAAAATAGCAGGACCTTCCCCATCTGCAGCCCTCTGCCAAAGGGCTAACCTCTGCATGCACCCTGGTGTCTTCTGTGCTGGTCTACTGCTCTTAACCTCCTCCTCAGCTCCTGGAGTCCCCCACTATCTCACTGTGCCCCTGGAATGATGATTCTGGGCAGGGAAATCCAGCAAGAGGTGACTGGTTTCTCCTCACCCCAATCTCACTGACAGCAGCTGGTGAGGAGATATCTCTAGTCTGACATCTTGGTTTTT
>NW_003852548.1:450193-454687 GCF_000181295.1 Otolemur garnettii | reverse complement strand
AAAAAAAAAAAAAGAAAGAAAAAGAAAATAAAAGCCATTCTAACAGGAGTAAAATGATATATCGTGATTAGTGATGGTAAGCATTTTTCACGTTTGTTGGCCATTTATCTGTCTTCTTTTGAAAGACTTATATTCAAGTCTTTTGCCCACTTATTGCAGCATAATTTGCAGTTGAAAAGATGTAGAATCAACCCAAGTGCCCATCAGTTCATGAGTGGATTAACAAAATGTGATATATGTATACCATTGAGTACTACTCAGCCATAAAAAGATGAGTTAATGCTTTTTTTTTTTTTTTAGCAGTTTGCGAGGAACTGGAGACCATTAAACACTGCGTGTACTCTAATAAATTGGAACTAACTGATGAGCACACGAGTACACAGAAGGAGGGAAAAGTCATTGGAAATCAAGCAGGGGGAGGGTAGAGAAGGGGAGGGGCAAAAGCTCACTAATGGACACTCAGGATGAACATTGTTCAGGTGATGGGCAAGTTTGTAGCCCTGAATCAAGCCATGAATCAAAAACATCTATCCCCTTAATATTTTGAAATTTAAAATATTAAAAAAGATTAACTTTTTATTATGGAAGATTTTAAACATACAGAAGTAGAGACAGTAGTATAATAAACCAAACTCTATGTACCCTGCTTTGTTAATTACTGGTTAGTTTGATCTACACCCTCCAGCTACCTCTCCCTACATCAAGATGATTTTGTCACAAATCCTAGATATTGACATATTTTATTTGTAAATATTTCAGCATTTACCTCCAAAAGACAAGGACTCTTTTAAAAATATACAGCCTAATACATTATTATTTTTTAAAAAATCACATTGATTTCATAGCATCTGTCAGATATCCCATGAGTTCACATTTCCCCAACTGGCTGTTGAAATTTTGATTTAAGATCTAAATAAGGTCCCTCCAACAGCATTAGGTTGATGTGTGTCTTTGTCTCATAAATCTCTCTTTGGTGGTGGGCAACATCTGTTTGGTGGTAGATAATATCTCAGAGCACCCTGGGATCTATTTGTGTGAACCTAAACTATAACCAACACTTAAACAAACAAAATAAAGAAGTGAAAGAATATAGTACAAGGTAGAGATCTTCTTACTGGAGGAGTAATTTTAATTGTTCCCCCCAGAAGGTATGATTTTAGGAAAGCTCAATGACGCTCTTGTAGCCTCTCTTTCCTGAAGTTAATTCTCTGTACTGTTACTATGGTATGTTCTAAAAGTCAAGGCCTCATTATGCCCCTTCTTAGCACAGAAGTCTTTGTGGCCTCTGTTTCCTGTGTGATAAAGTCTCATCTTTGTCTTAGTGCGGAGCTGAGGACTGTAAATAATGGGTGCCTTGCTATTTCCCTTGTGCCAATCTCACTTCTTGACACTCTGTCTCTACCCTTCCCCTTTCTTTGTCATGGGCTGGCTCCAGCTATGCTGCTGTATCTAATGTTTACTTTCCTGCCTTGTGCCGAGGGCTGTCTCTGAAATGTAAGCCATGCCTCCTCCTCTCTTCTATGCAAGTCTGCCTCATCTCGAAAGGCCCCACTGAGAAGTCATATTTTCTGTGAAGTTTTCCTCAACTACTTTTTCACCTGAAAGACTTATGCATTCTGTTCCCCTCTGTGTCACCTTTTTATGTCTATGTTTTGTGATGCTTGTCACAGCCTGACTGGCTTTATCATCAGTTATGTTTTTGCAGGTAGGTCAGGGGTATGTGTGTATGTTGAGAGAAAGAGGGGGGGGAGGGAGGGAGGGAGGTGTGAGGGCTTGAAAAGGGCAGATACTGTGCCCTGGGCAGCTCCACATCTTAGCGCCCAGCTCAAAGCCCTCCCCTCCTAGAATGCAGGGTGTACCTGTTGGGCACAACTCTTGGGAGGATGAACATCCGATTTTCTATTTTAGCTACTCTATTCTGTGTTCCATTTTGAAATAATTTTATGAAGTAGGCTATTAAATATAACATAGTTTTGAGCTGGGCTGAATTAAAACAAGTTTGTAATTACATTTTATTTTGCCCCTGTAAACTCATAAAGGATTTTTCTGGGTGTTATGTGAAACATTTCTTGTTGTGTCATTAATGATGACTCTGGTCACGGACTTTGGCTCCTTCCCAGATATCACTTTCATGACTCAGGAAATTGCAACACGTATACAAAGCTCTAATCTTTCTGGATACTGTTTTGCTGCCTACCTAAAGCTAGACAAATTGCAGGGGGAAAAAGCATTATGTTTATAATTTAGGGAACTGACACCTTTCATATGTATAATCTGTTAATATTGTTTATGTTCAGTTTACTATGTTTGATTTTCATTATTTCTTTCAGCAAACATTTATTGAGTGGTGACCAACTCCCATACATTGTGCTGGGTTTGGTGGAGTACACAGTCTTGTGGGGAGGACAGCCAGTAATCATTGTGTGGGCAACTATAGCACAGGGAAAGGAGTGTTGACTTTGGGACAGAGGTGATAACCAGTTTCTGCTGAGTCCTGCATGATGAATAGGAACTAATCAGGTAGACAGGGGAGAGAAGGTGGGGACAAGGCATCATACTTGACAGTAGACTGCATGTGCCAAGAGCAGAGAGGTAGGAAATGGCATGGCTTACTTTAGTATTTAGCTATCATTTTCTTTTTTAATAGGAAATTGTATATAGTATAAAAATGCAAATGGCTCTACAGGGAAAATTAAGTCTTATATTTCCTCTGATCCTTAGCCCCACGAGTCCTCTCCATGGAGACAGGCACTGTTACATTTCCTTGTAAAACTGTTTCATAGTTTCGATACATTTACAAACATGAGATAGATTTTCTTTTTTCTCTCCCACGTAAAAGGTAGCATGCTATGGAACTTGTTTTGCATCTTGCTTTTTTCTACTTATTACATGGGGCTTAGGGTTGCTGGATTCTTTTTGATATAATGGCTGTAGACTCCTTTATGTGAGTGGACCATAATTTATTTAGCTAGGACCTTTTGGAGGAGATGTTTAAGCCTCTTAGAATAATGTATTGTTACCTATCCCATTAAGTAGTTAGAATACGTGAGCAGCAACTAACTTATTTAGCTGGTCCCCTTTGGAGATGTTTAGGCCTCTTAGAATATTGTATTGTTACCTATCCTCTGAAGTAGATTAGAGTAAGTGAGCAGTAACCACAGAGTGCAGAGCTCAGGTTGTAAATAGTAGCACCTCCATAGCTGACCACCTCCCTACATTGATCATCTCCTTAAGTTGACTTCATTTTCATAGACCAGATATGTACCACATGTACATATCAGTATAGTAAGACTGGTTCATTTTGTTGACCACCTCCATATGCTGATCAGTTTGTTACAGTCCCTTGGGTTGTCAGCTTACAGAGGTTCTAGTATATCATCAACTCTTAGTTCACATTCTGTTAACAAAAAGTTGGGTGTATCAGGGGAAAAAAAACAGAATTTTGAGAAATGAAAAACAGGTACTGAAATTATAGACTCATTGGGTAGAATAAAGAACTAAAGAGAAAACTGGTGAATGGATGATAGATCCGAAGAAATGATCTAGAAACTGTCACACAGAAGCAGTAGGAAAATATACCCACGTGCTGAAATACTGCATAGCAGTGAGACCACATGAACCACAGCCACACGACAATCTGGATAACTGGTACAGAGGTATTGTGGAGTGAAAAAAAGCAAGTTACAGAATAATTTGTGCCATATATAATTCAAAGACATGCAAAATTAAGCAACATATATTTGCAATGATGTTTTAAGGGCACGATCGTGTTCAAAATAGTAGTGTCCAAGGGACGGGCACGGGGGAAGTGAGGAACTTGATTGCAGAGGGATACAAAGGGTGCTTAGCTGTCTTGGTAATGTGCTATGGACTAAACTGAGTGATGGACACATAGATGTCTGGTAGACCATTCTTATCCTGATAAATGCGTACAAAATAAATACACAAAATAGTATATGTAACTTATGTTCAGGAAAAAATGAAATAAACATCTGTGTGTTTACTGTCCAGCTTAAGAAACAGAAAATCACCAGTACCTTTGAATCTCCCCTATGTAGTCATTCCTTCACAGTTATACTATATTTTGCCCCTTATAGATCCTATATCCAGTCTTTTATGTATTTGATGTATTTCATAATAACAGTTTTTAAAGGGATGCTTATAGTTTTCTTAAAATAGCCATATGAGTATATATGATAATTAATTTAAATTTAAATCTTTATGCCCCCTTTTTAGAATTGTTGTATTGGTCTCTAAGTAAAACAGTTATGTAATGTGTGCCTATGACAAAAATTTCTAAACACAATAATACGTTTTAAACATCTCCCAAAGCATGTGATATTTTTAAAAGCATTAGTGAAAATTAATCTTTCATCTGGCCCCATTTTTTTTTTTAAATTATTGAATGGTAACTACATTAATGCACTTCTGGGGTACAGTGTGGTGTTTTCACATACAATTTGAAACATTTCCATCAAACTGGTTAACATAGCC
>NW_003852548.1:445134-447834 GCF_000181295.1 Otolemur garnettii | reverse complement strand
GGCTGTAGGTTTGCTGTAGATGGCCTCTATCAGTTTAAGAAATGTCCCTTCTATACCAATTTTCTTAAGTGTTCTGATCATAAGCCCCATTGGTTTTGATCAGTGAAGTATGGTAGTTTCTGGAGTAGTGCTTTGTAAAAAGGGGAGTTCATGCCCAGAGGTCAGATGATAAAAGTCTCCTCTGGAAGATCAAGAAAACTCATTGTGATGGTGATATGGGAATAGGAAAAATGGACAAAAACATCTCTGCAAGAAGGGTTAAGGACCCTGTGTTAGAATAGTGGGAACTTAACCTCTCATTTGTAAACGAAATGTTTACTAGTTGGGAGGTAAAGTGTGAGTTAGCTGTCCAGTTATTGTTGATGGTGTAGGGAAGCCATCTGCAATTTCCCAAAAATATAATGTCAGCTTGGGCCACCGTAACAATAGGCTGGATGGCTTAAAGAAGAGAAATTTATTTTCTCATAGTCCTGGAGGCTGAAGTCCAAGATCAGTGTACCACCACAGTCAGGTTCTGGTGAAGGCAGTCTTTTTTTTTTTTTTTTTTTTTGAGACAGAGTCTCACTATATCTCCCTTGGTGGATGCCATGGCATCACAGCTCACAGCAACTTCACACTCTAGGGCTTAAGGGATTCTTTGTGTGTGTGTGTGTGTTTTGGCCGGGGCTGGGTTTGAACCCGCCACCTCTGGCATATGGGGCCAGCGCCTTACTCCTTTGAGCCACAGGAGCTGCCCCGGTGAAGGCACTCTTCTAAGTGATATCTACATTGTGACTTAAAGGGTGGTTAAGAGTTAACCCAGTGAAGATAGTTAGGGAAGAGAGAGACTGGAAAGAAGAAAGTTCCACTTGATATAATGAAGAAAGACTGATTAATTTATTTCAAAGCATAGCTGAATGTCTTGGCCTTCTCTGGTCAAGAAAGTGTGTGATCATCTGCTATTAGTAACCTTTATGGTCTAGTCCTTAGGCAACTGACTTGAATTTGATTATGTTTAATTAAAGGGGAAATAAAGCTCAGCACCTGTAGCTCAGTGGCTAGGGTGCCAGCCACATACACCAGAGCTGGCAGGTTTGAATCCAGCTGAGGCCTGCCAAACAACAATGAGAATTAGAACCAAAAAATAGCAGGGTGTTGTGGTGGGTGCCTGTAGTTCCAGCTGCTTGGGAGGCTGAGGCAAGAGAATTACTCAAGCTCAAGAGTTTGAGGTGGCTGTGAGCTGTGACACTATGGCACTCTACTCTACCCAGGATGACATAGTGAGACTCTATCTCAAAAAAAGGAGGGGGAAATACACAAAACAGAAATAGAAGTGCGGTAAGTGATTACTTAGGCATATGCATACTGTCCTTGATTTGGGGAAATGTTAGCGTGTGAGGCAGAAACAAATAAATATTCACACACCTAGCTTGGTGCCCTGGCTTGGTGCCCATAGAACAGTGGTTATGGCACCAGCCCCATACACCAAGGCTGGCGGGTTTGAGCCCGGCCTGGGCCTGCTAAACAACAATGCCAACTGCAACAACAACAACAAAAAAGCCAGGCATTGCAGCAGGCGCCTGTAGTCTCAGTTACTTGAAAGGCTGAGGCAAGAGAATCGCTTAAGCCCAAGAGTTTGAGGTTGCTGTCCAAGAGTTTTTGAGATTGCTGTGAGCTGTGACACCAAAGCTCTCTATGGAGGGTGACATAGTGAGACTCTGTCTCCAAAAAAAAAAAAAAAAGTATATTTCTGCGCCTGACCTAAAGCAGAGAACGGATGCTATAATTTGAAAGGCCTTTAGACCTAATACAGCAATCTGCTGGGCTTCCATTACTTTCTGCTCAAACATATCCATGAATTTTATTTTAAAAGCATTGTAAAGAAAATTGTGTTAAAGAATATTGGGTAGGCAACAGTACTGTTGGAACTTGAGGAGTCTAATTAGTAATATTCTATTCTCTACCCAAATCTGGAACCAATTGGGAGATAAAGGAGCCAGGTAGATAGCTATCAAAATATCTTGTTTACACCTATTAGTGGTAGAGCTTGCAGAGTATGATTTAGGTGTGTGGTGATGATGGGCTTCCTGAGGCTGTAGCCTTGGATGAGGTAGAAATAATCTAACAGGTTCTAGGGGTGTTAAACCAGCACAGGCCCCACCTAGAATGAGGGAAATGTAATTAATCTGTACTTGGGTACCATATTGGACTTCTCTAGTTAAAAATCCAGTCATTACACCCAAGTCTGCCTCCTTGGTTCTGGTTTTCAGTGAGAATGTCTTCCATTCAGCATTAGAATGGGGATCTTCATTTTGTACAGACTGTCAGAAAAAGGTTTGTGCCCACTCATAGAGAAGTGCCAAGCCACTCGTTAGGTACAGTGGTTCATACCTATAATCCTAGCACTTTGGAAAGCTGAGTTGGAAGAATTGCCTGAGGCCAAGAGTTTGAGACCCTGTCTCTACAAAACAAAAACAAAACAAATAAAAAGAAATAATTGTGCAGAACAATAGCGATGAGAAGTTCTTCCTAATGTCTCACCCATGAGTTTCATGGGACAGTGTAACTGCATTTTTCTTTTTTTATTTTATTTTATTTTATTTTATTTTATTTTTTTTGAGATGGAGCCTCAAGCTATCCCCCTGGGTAGAGTGCCATGGCATCATGCTCACAGCAACCTCCAACTCCTGGGCTCAAGCGAGTCTCCTGCCTCAGCCTCCC
>NW_003852548.1:440401-442277 GCF_000181295.1 Otolemur garnettii | reverse complement strand
ATAGGCGCCGAGCCAGCATTATCTCTTATATGTAGGCCTCTGATCCATTTTGAGTTAATTTTTATGTATAGTATGAGGTTAGGGTTCAAGTTCATTTTTCTGCATGTGAATATACAGTTTTCTCAGCACCATTTGTTGAATTGCATTGTTATCTTTGTCTAAACTAGTTAGCCAGAAACATAATGTTTTATTTTTAGACTGTCAGTTCTGTTCCGTTGACCTATATGTCCATCCTTATTCCGCTACTACACTATCTTTGTAGTGAGTTTTGGAATCAGGAAGTGAAATTCATATAGATTCATTATTCGTTTGCAAGGCAGTTTGTGATCTTATGGGACTTTTGTAAGCTTCCCAGTTTCTGCAGAAAATTTAGTATTTTTATAGGAATTGCACTGATTCTGTCGGTCAATTTAAGAAGAATTATCATCTTAAGTATGTTGAGTGTTCCAATTTATTAATATGGGATGTCTCTCTTTTTATTTGGATCATTTCATTTTCCTCAATAGTATTTTGTAATTTTCAGTATATGAATCTTACATTTCATTCATTCTCCTTTCCTTCCTCCCTCCCTCCCTTCCTTTTTTCTTTTTGAGGCAGATTCTTACTCTGTCACACTGGGTAGAGTGCCATGATGTCCTATCTCATAGCAACCTCAAACTCTTGGGCTTGGGTAGTCTTCTTGCCTCAGGCTCCCAAGTAGCTGGGACAACAGAGTACACCACTATGCCTGGCTAGTTTTTCCATTTTTAGTAGAGGTAGGGTCTCCCTCTTGCTCAGACTGGTCTGGAACTACTGAGCTCAAGCAATCCACCCACCTCATCCTCCCAGAGTGTTAGGATTACAGGCGTGAGCCACTGCACCCAGCACTCAGTTATTCATTTTTCACAGAACAAGTATTTATTTTTACAGCTTGCATTTGTTTCATACAACTAGCAGTTAGAAAATTCTGGTGAGGCGGGAACCTAGAGCTTGGAAAAGGATGGCTTCTTAGTAATCATAATAAATGGTCCTAAGACCAATGGGCAGAAGACACAGGGGGACAAAATTTGATTCTGTTTAGAGAAGCGGTGTCATCCTGCTGCAAAATGGATAATAGAAGATTGTGAATCCCATTCACTGACTGTGTTTAAGCAAGAGTTAGATAATCCCATGGTGAGAAACGTGGAGACCAGTACTCATTTCTGAGTGTGTGCCAGAATCACATGAGAAACTTCTTCAAATGCAAATATCTCATGCCTACATGCATACACATAGACCTACAGCATCAGAAACTATAGGACAGTCTCTAGGAACCTGTACCTTAATGGTTTGCCCAGATCACTGAATGCCACAATGTGAAATCTGCTATCAGACAGTGTTTTATAACTGTGATGGATAATTGGACTTGTAGTGTCTCTTGTAACTGTGACATTTAATAGTGGCATGAGATCTAGATAAAATGAGTACGGGGCACCCACAGACATATATTAGGTATATGAGAAACACGGGAAGGGCTTTTCCTTGGAAAAACAGGTAGGACCTGTGGCTCTGTTTGTGGTAAGCTGTTCAGATCTCATTCTCAGTGAGCGGGCAGCATGCCATTGTTCAATCTCAGGCAGTTCTGAAAAGTTGTTCTTAACCATATAGTGCAGGTCATCTGAATTTAAGTGACCTGAATTCATTAAAGAAATTGAGCAGGCTCAGTGCCTGTGGCTCAAGTGGCTAAGGCGCCAGCCACATACACCTAAGGTGGTGGGTTTGAATCCAGCCCAGGCCCACCAAACAACAATGATGACTACAACCAAAAAAATAGCCGGGCATTGTGGCGGGCGCCTGTGGTCCCAGCTACTTGGGAGGCGGAGGCAGGAGACTCGCTTGAGCCCAGGAGTTGGAGGTT
>NW_003852548.1:436960-440346 GCF_000181295.1 Otolemur garnettii | reverse complement strand
AAAAAAAAAAAAAAAAGAAATTAAGCAATAAAATCAGTGGCCTGGGGTTTTTTCACTTCAGCTTAAGCCTATTATGTGGCATATACATATTTTCCATTTTAATGCAGATTTTTAATAGTGATATTGTTGGCTTCATGAAACCTGTCTTCTCTTACTAGAAAAAAAAATTTCACCTATGCTGGGAAAACTGATATAGTAGGGTTTACTTTTTGGCCTATTTACCAACCTACAACACTATAAGATGATATATTATATGACTACTGTTTTCTTACTGACTTATTATGTGTTTTAGTAAATCTCTGGGATAATCTTCTATAATAAAATTAGCATTTGTGCATAGAGGATTATGACTATTTTTGAAATTTTACTCTAATCAAAACCCTTTAATAACTATCAATTGCTGCGTACATGCTCATTGTACTACCATGCAGAGAGACAAAGAAGGAAGCTAATGGTGTCCTGTCCCTGGAAAGGATAACTTCAGTACCACAGAGTTCTGTAGCTACTTTTCTAGAGACTTTTTTTCTGTTTTTCTCCAGCCTACACAACACTTATCTTCCTAATCCCCAATCCCCAATGTGCACTATTTTTATGGTGAGAGATAATTCAAAGAAAATAACTACTTTTATTTATTTATTTATTTTTTGGCCAGGGCTGTGTTTGAACCTACCACCTCCAGCATATGGAATCAGCGCCCTACCCTTTTGAACCACAGGCACCGCCCCTAACTACTTTTAAATGGCTTGTAAAAAGCATCATTTGTGCACCATTTGACAATTTATAAATGGTTTTGACATGTGCATGTTCTCACTGTATTCTTATAATAACCCAATTTATTTTTTAAATTTTTTTATTTTTATTAAATCATAACTGTGAACATTAATGTATTTACGGGGTTCAGTGTACTGATTTGATACACAGTGTGAAAAGCTTACATTGAACTGATTAACACATCCATCACAATTATAATCTTTTCTTAATAGTTTTGAAATGTCCCATTTCATCATGCCCATTAGGTGAGGTCCTCCCAAATACCCTCCCTCCTCCCACCCCCACCTCCCTTCTACTTTCTAGACTATAGTTATGTTTTACCATTTGTATGAAGGTATAAGTGGTTATATATTGATTTCATAGTAGTATTGAGTACATTGTATACTTTTTTTCTATTCTTGAGATACTAAGAAGAATATGTTCTAGCTCCATCCAGGTAAACATAAAAGATGTGAAGTCTCCATTTTTTACGGCTGTATAGTATTCCATGGTGTACATATACCACTGTTTGTTAATCCATTCAAATTAGGGTTGATGGGCACTTGGGCTGTTTCCATGTCTTGGCAATTATGAATTGGGCTGCAATAAACATTCTGGTGCAAATGTCTTTGTTGTAAAATAATTTTTGATCATCTGGGTATATACCTATTAGAGGAATTGCAGGATTGAATGGTAGGTCTACTTTTAGTTCCTTAAGTGTTCTCCAAACTTGTTCCCCAAAAGGTCATATTAGCTTGTATTCCCATCAGCCAATAACCCAATTTTAGAAATGAGCAGTGGAGAGGTACCTTGCAGCTAAATGAAGAATGAATAGAAGTTACCTACCTAGGCCTTCTGTGACTGGATTGACCAAATTCTCCTGTATTATGCTGTCTTATTACTGTCAGACTAAATAAATACATCAGCAAAATTAGTATAAAGAAACAATGCATTAGAATTAATCTGTTACAGTATACAAAAGCAAACAGTTTGGTATAAAAGCATACCAGTATACAAAAGCAAACAAATTGGTATATATAAAACATACATATTTATGTTCATGCACATAGTAAGGGTGGATGTTTTATTGCAGGACTTCTGGAATGGCTATAAGAGAGTTTAATGAATCCTTTTTCCAAAATACAGCAATAAAACTACATGTAATTGTCAAAAATAACAACTTAAAGTCTATATAAATTGACCAAAAGTCAAATAACAAATTGAGGTGCATTTATTAAAGAAATTCTGGCCAGGCACAGTGGCTAACACCTGTAATCCTAGAACTTTTGGAGGCAAAGGCAGGAGGATGGAGTTTGAGGTTGTAGTGAGCTATGATCACATCACTGCACTCTAGCTCAGACAATGAAGGGAGACCTTATCTCAAAAATCTTGGTAAGAACGGGGGTGTCTGTAACATTTAAGACTGCTCCCATCCCCATCAGTTTCATGTTGCCAGAAACTTCTTATTCCAAGCAGGTCGAGTAGGCTGTGACGACCAGCTTTCATTTCTCCTGTCAGCTCCAGAAATAACTAGTATGTTTATTCAGTTAATTTTCAACAAAGGTACCAAATGATTTTACTGGAGAAGAGATGAGTTTTTTCAACAAGTGGTTAGGACACTAGCACCATATACAAAAGGATGAATTTGTACCTTAACCTGACATCACACACACAAAAATTAACTCAAATTGTAGCAGAGACCTAAATTAAGCACTAAGACCATAAAACACGTAAAAGCATAAGAAGATATATTTATAATCCTGGATCAGGCAAGTATTTTTTAGATAGAACACCAAAACCATAGGTAATAAAAGAAATTTGATAAATGATATTTCATAAGAATTAAAAATTTTGCAATGTCAGGAGACTTAAAGGACAAGCCATAGTCTAGGAGAAAATATTTGCAAATCATATATCTGATAAAGGACTTGTATCTAGACTATATAAGGAATGCTCAAATTGTAATCATAAGAAAACAACTCAATTTTTTAAATTGGTGAAGGATTTAAAGACACACCTCTCCAAAGAAGATAATAGGATGACCAATGAGCACATGAAAAGGTGGTGACATCATTAGCTATTAGGGAAATGCAATATAAAAGCATGATGAAATACCATCATACACCTATTAGAAAGGCTGAAATAAGAGATACTGGCAATACCAAATGTTGAAGAGGGCGTGGTGCAACTAGAACTCTCATACATTTCGATGTGTGTATGTATGCTGGCTGGGTATTGCAAAATGGCACAGTTACTCTGGAAAATGGCTTGCAGTTTCTTATAAAGTTAAACAGATGTTTACCATATGAGTGGGCAGTCTCACTCTGGGTGTTTATCCTAGAGAAAAGAAAACATGTTTGTATAAAAACTTGCTCATGGATGTTCATAGTAGATTTTTTTATGACAGCCAAAAGCTGGAAACTTTCATATTTTCAATAGGATCTTGGCTTGATGTGGTGTCTCATGACTACTACCTAGCATTCTGGGAGGCTGAAGCAGGTGGCTTGCCTGAACTCAGGAGTTCGAGACCAGCCTGAGCTAAACTGATACCCTGTCTTTACTAAGAATAGAAAAACTAGGCTCGGCGTCTGTGGCTCAAGCGGCTAAGGCGCCAGCCACATACATCTGAGCTGGCG